>NC_090332.1:44538403-44872403 GCF_035084215.1 Heptranchias perlo
AGTTGTACAGGGCATTGGTGAGACCACATCTAGAATACTGTGTGCAGTTTTAGTCTCCTTATTTAAGAAAGGACATAACTGCTTTGGAGGCGGTTCAGAGACGGTTCACTCGACTGATTCCTGCGTTGAGGGAAGGTTGGACAAATTGGGCCTGTATACACTGGAGTCTCGAAGAATGAGAGGTGATCTTATTGAAACATATAAGATTCTGAGGGGACTTGAAGGGGTAGATGCTGAGAGGATGTTTCCCCTTGAGGGAGATATTAGAACAAGAGGACACAGTTTAAAAATAAGGGGTCTCCCATTTACGACAGAGATGAGGAGAATTTTTTTTTCTCAAAGGGTTGTGAATCTGTGGAATTCCCTTCCCCAGAGAGAGGTGGAGGCAGGGTCATTGAATATTTTTAAGGCTGAGTTAGATAGATTCCTGATTAACAAGGGAGTCAAAGGTTATAGTAAGTAGACGGGAAAGTAGGGTTGAGGTCACAATCAGATCAGCCATGATCTTATCAAATGGCATAGCAAGCTCGAGGGGCCAAATGGCCTACTCCTGCTCTTAATTCATATGTTCATATGTTCGTACTTCATACATCTATTGTGTAACATCATGTAACTTTAAATTTACATCACAGTCCAATTTCATAAAAGGTAAGAATGAGCAATGAAAACTGGAACTTTTGAGGGATGAGCTGTAGACAGTGTAATAAAAATTTTAGCTTAGAACATCTTGTAGTTCTCAAGCTCCAAGCTCTTACCAGAGTTTTAGGTGTACATTTGATCTAGTCTTGTATCTCTGGAAGTCAGCTTGAACTTATTTGTCTGTGTTTGTAAGACCTATGCTGCAGTGGAGATACTTTATGCACCAGTAAGCACCTAGTCTTTGGATTTTCTACTCCACAGAATTTCCATGGATGATTGTTAAGGGCCAGCAGAGGCTCTACGCTGGCAGCAAAAAGTATATTTGATAAGAACAAGTGTCAGCAGGTTTTGCAAGACGGCAGGCTGATGCAGACAGATTCACTTCCACATAAGAAGAACCATAATTCCTCAAGATGTTGTAAATCCTACACTTGTTTCATGAGCTGCGTTTTAGTTTAAATGAGGGGAGAGGATGGACACTGCCAGAGTACAGAGTCTCCTATGGAAAGAATGCATGTCATTTGCAGTCATGGCCAAGATTTCTTTTTAGAATAGGAATGTGTGGACTTTCAAAACTTTATATCTAAAAATACAAAGGTATCTCATATCCCCTTTTAAAAATCCTAAAAAACCTTAAAGGATATTTTCCTCCAGTCACTAACTTTAGCAAAGAAAGTAGACTTGAGTATGGGGTAGTGTTCCCTGCATTATTCTTACATCTACTTTACACTAAAATTAGCAAACGGTGAAAAATATATCCTTAAAAGATTTATCTATAAAACTGTATTTAATTCCATAAGTTAATATAAAAACGCTTAAAGGGTTGCACAATGGGTTTACAACCCTGTCACCTTTCAAACCTGGACTTGAATATAGCCCAGACCGAGGAGAGAAAGGTTTGGCCTCACTGGTCCCAATGTTATTCTTTTAATGAAAAACAGAAGTGTTCATTTTTCAGGGGAAGTAATAAAGTGCTAACACATTTTCTGGAATGTGTGGCTTTAAAACTGGCAGTTTTTGAGAATGTCATTTTGTTAGTGACAATGAAAGGCCAGCAGCCAATCACAGTGCACAATGCAATAATGATCCTTTAGCACTTCTGAATGAGTTAATAAGCCAGGTTACTGAAGCATAGAGCTGAAGCACAGAACTCACCGAACAGAGTGGATCGTGAATCGAGTGGGAACTTGAGAATTTGGAGAGAGTGGGAATTAGGTGTACAGGGGTAGGAGGTGCTAAATTTTTTTAAAAAGCAAAAAAAACTAAAACATACTAAAAACAGACTAAGTTATCTATCAATAAATATAAACTAAGATATGGCAGAGCAGGTGGTGTGTCTAGACTGCAGTATGTCGGAGTTTGCGGACAGTGAGAATGTCCCGAGTGAACACATCTGCAGTAGATGTCTCCACCTCGAATCTCAGCTCAGAATCATTGAGCTGGAGTGCGAGTTGGAGACACTCCGACACATAAGGGAGGAGGAGTATCGGGACAATTTGCTCCAGACCTCGGTCACACCTCGTAGAGAGGCACAGGATCAAATGGGGCTGGTGTGACCGATAGTGTACAGAGTAAGGGGAATCCAGGTGAGATAGAGAATGAGGATCCGCAGGAACTGATCCCATCCAACAGATACAATGTACTTGCTACCTGTGAGGATAAGGATAAAGACTGTCGGAAGGACAGCCAGATTGCTGACCATGGCGCCTTGGTGCAGGGGGCTGTCCAAAAGGAGGAGGAGGAGGAGAAGAGTGATGTGGTAGTTGCAGGGGATTCAATAATTAGGGGGACAGATAGCATCCTTTTGTAAGCGCGATCGAGAGTCCCACATGGTATATTGCCTACCTGGTGCCAGGGTGAGGGACATCTCGAACCGACTTGAAAGGATATTGGGGGGGAGGGGGAGGATCCAGTCGTTGTGGTCCAGTAATGAGCAGGGTGGATAAGGGGGAGCAGTAGATGTAGTATATTTGGATTTCCAAAAGGCATTCAATAAGGTGCCACATAAAAGGTTACTGCACAAGGTAAGAGCTGATGGTGTTGGGGGTAATATATTAGCATGGATAGAGTATTGGCTAACTAACAGAAAACAGATAGCCAGGATTAAGGGGTCATTTTCAGGATGGCAATCTGTAACAATGACTTGGATGAAGGAAGCGAGTGTACTGTGGCCAAATTTGCTGATGATACCTCAGAGGTAGCAAGTACATTGTACCCGTTGGATAAGATCAGTTCCTGCGGATCCTCGTTCTCTAGCTCACCTGGGTTTCCCTTACTGTGTAAACTATCGGTCACACCAGCCCCATTTGATCCTGTGCCTCTCTACGAGGTGTGACCGAGGTCTGGAGCAAATTGTCCCGATACTCCTCCTCCCTTATGTGTCGGAGTGTCTCCAACTCGCACTCCAGCTCAATGATTCTGAGCTGGAGAGATTCGAGGCACAGATATCTACTGCAGCTATGTTCGCTCAGGACATTCTCGATGTCCACAGACTCTCACATACTGCAATCCAGACACCAGACTGGTGTGCCGCAGGGATCAGTGCTTGGGCCTCAACTATTTACAATCTATTTCAATTACTTGGATGAAGGAAGCGAGTGTTCTGTGGCCAAATTTGCTGATGATACAAAGATAGGGGAAAAGGTAAGTTGTGAGGAGGACACAAAGGCCTTGATGTTAGCGGGGAGGCGGGATGGCAGCGGGGAAGGGGGGTGATTGGGCGCGTGGGTAACCCACTTTACGTGGCTTCCAGGTTTGCCGTCCAAAAGCTGCGCAACGGGCGGACTGCGCACCCGCATCACGGGCTGTCAGCTGTAGGAGCTCTATTTAAAGGGGCAGTCCTCCAATGGCTGCTCTTGGAGCAAACACCCACACAGCACAATGGAGCAGCACAGGGAAAAGGCTGCTTCTAGATTTAGCGATGCCTCACTCCAGGTGCTACTGGATGGGGTGAGGAGGAGGACGGATGTGTTCTACCCGGCGGACGGGAGGAAGTGGCCTGCCTCTGTCACCAAGAAGGCCTGGCTCGAGGTGGCAGAGGATGTCACCAGCAGCAGTAACATATCCCGCACCTGGATCCTGTGCAGAAAGCGCTTCAATGACCTAACTAGGTCAGCCAAAGTGAGTACATTTACTCATTCTCCTACATTCCATCTTCCACATCACCGCCCCCACCCCACCATTCATTCTGCACTGCCAACACTACTCTATCACATCACTCCCCACACCCACTCAAAGCTCATCCTCAACTTACCTGCACTTACTGACCACTTCCTCACCTCCCCATTAGTGATCCCACCACTACCACTCAACCCAATCCTCATACAATGTCATGGCTCTGTCTCATACTCACCCTCTGATGCATCTCTTTTAAAGTCAGCCGCACCCAAACCAATGCATTCATCGATTGGCCACATCACCATCACTCACTCACGCGACTGTACTTTTGCCCCTTTTAGGAGAAGAGAGCCCAGAATGCACAGGAGAGGGCGAGGACCAGAGGGGGGCCGCAACAGATCGTCGACCTCACAGACGCCGAGCAGCAGATGCTGCAGCTCAGCCAAACCCTCGAGTGCCTGTCCATTGGGGACGCCGAGACTGGCACCCGACAAACGTATGATGACAGAACTTTAACATTCAGCACACACAGTATGAATTGATGTTAACATGCCTTGTCACCTTCAGCACCTCAGTATGTTCATCGCAACATGATACATCTGTGATAATGCTTAATATTGCCTTCTGTTCTCTTGCAGGGCCTTTAGCAACCGCTGTGACGGTGGAGGGCGATTCCTCAGAGGACCTGCCGGCCTCTGATGGTGCACCATCACATCTGAGTGAGCCATCCACCAGCGCAGATACTCACACCTCAGTGGGTCCTAGTCCACAGTTAGTTGGGTTGGCACATGGTGAGTTACCACACATGTGAGCACGAGCAGACATTGGTGGCAGGGGCAGCTGGAGAGTCCGCATCGGTGGGAGCACTCCTCTCCAGGCTCTGCTCAGCTGGACGCCGATACTGAACCCTGGGGGCCATCCTTTAAAAGGAGAATGATCGAGGGGCAGCAGGACATTTGTGAGGTGCTGGAACAGGTGCCACGTGCAATCTCCACAATAGCGAAGAGGATGGAGAAGTCCAACTCCTGCAGGAGGGAATCTCTGAGATACTGTCACAGGGACGTGAGGGCATCTCCTTTGTGCTTACAAATCTCTGACATACTGTCGCGGGTTGGTGCAGGAATGTCTGTGATGGAGGGAAGGCTAGCCTCCATTGAGCTTCAAGCAGGACTCACAAATGAGTTCATTCAGGCCCTGACAATGTTTGGACTCAGGGTGAACAATATTTCGCTGCTTTAAACAGGCAGGCAGATACACTAGCACTGGCCTTACAAGGCTTCACACAAGTCCTCCAAACTGTCCATCCAGCAGAGTGGTAGGAGTGGTGTGGGCCTGGCCCAGGGGAGGGAAGATGACGAAAGCGGACATAGAAGTGGGGACACCACTCATAGTGCTCCCACGTCTCACCCGTTGCCCCCCTCTCAACCAGTGCCTGCAATGCTGCCTCCTCTCCAGGTGACCAAGTCTGCCTCTGCACAGGTGCAGGTGGAGCAGTCTTTGGAGGGACCCTCACGGGCACCAAAATCCAGAGGACGTAGGCTCAAAGCATCTAATCGGTCAGGGCATGAACAAGAGCAACCTGCCACTATCTCTGCTGCAGCCCCAGAGGATGCACCACGTAGAAGTAGTCAGAAGCGAAAAGCGAAGATTTTGTAAGCACAAAGGAGATGCACAAGGGTGTTACATTAAATATTATTATTTTTAAAAATTTGTTCATGGGATGTGGGCGTCGCTAGCGGGGCCAGCATTTATTGCCCATCCCTAATTGCCCTTGAGAAGGTGGTGGTGAGCCGCCTTCTTGAACCGCTGCAGTCCGTGTGATGACGGTTCTCCCACAGTGCTGTTAGGTAGGGAGTTCCAGGATTTTGACCCAGCGACGATGAAGGAACGGCGATATATTTCCAAGTCGGGATGGTGTGTGACTTGGAGAGGAACGTGCAGGTGGTGTTGTTCCCAGGCGCCTGCTGCTCTTGTCCTTCTAGGTGGTAGAGGTCACGGGTTTGGGAGTTGCTGTCAAAGAAGCCTTGGCGAGTTGCTGCAGTGCATCCTGTGGATGGTACACACTGCAGCCACGGTGCTCCAGTGGTGAAGGGAGTGAATGTTTAGGGTGATGGATGGGGTGCCAATCAAGCGGGCTGCTTTGTCCTGGATGGTGTCGAGCTTCTTGAGTGTTGTTGGAGCTGCACTCATCCAGGCAAGTGGATAGTATTTCATCACACTCCTGACTTGTGCCTTGTAGATGGTGGAAAGGCTTGGGGGAGTCAGGAGGTGAGTCACTCGCTGCAGAATACCCAGCCTCTGACCTGCTCTTGTAGCCACAGTATTGAAATGGCTGGTCCAGTTAATTTTCTGGTCAATGGTGACTCCCAGGATGTTGATGGTGGGGGATTCAGCGATGGTAATGCCGTTGAATGTCAAGGGGAGGTGGTTATACTCTCTCACCACTACTGCCATGTCTTGGCCATGCTTGACTGGCTTCTGTAATAAGGCCCTTTCATGAGGTTCACCATCAACGCCCACACTTGATACCACCCATTGGGTCACTCTATAATGGCTGTATGTGCAGTTGCAGGACTATTTTGTGCAGGAAGTCGGGGGGGGGGGCGGGGGGAGAGCAGTTTTGGGCGCTGCTCTTTCCAGGTGGTGTGAGGACTGGGCTCTTCACACTGTTTGATGTTAGGAGAACCGTTCACATATCAGTGACTCCAGGTGAGCTGCTGTTCTGCCCATGGGTTGTTCCTGCTCTTCCTCCTCCTCCGCCTCCTCCTCCTCAATGTGGATGGGGCCTCCTCAAGTGGCACCCCTCTCTATTGAGCCCTGTTGTGCAGGGCACAACACACAACTATAATGCGTCCCACTTTGGTGCATATTGAAGCGCTCCCCCAGAACGATCAAGGCACCTGAAGCGGATCTTGAGCAGCCCTATAGCATGCTCAATTGTTGACCTGATGGTGATGTGACTGTCGTTATATCGACGCTGTTGCTTGGTGGTGCGGATCCTCAGCGCCACATATGCAGGGGTATCCCTTGTCCCCGAGGAGCCAGCCCTTGCGGGTGTTTGGTGCATTGAAGGGGGACGAGATGTTGGACTCCCGGAGGATGAAGGAATCGTGGCAACTGCCAGGGTATCTGGCGCACACGTGTAGGAATCTCTTGCAGTGGTCACAGATAAGCTGAGTGTTGATGGAGTGATAGCCCTTCCTGTTGATGAACAGTCCTTGCTCGTGTGGAGTTGCTCATATTGCTATATGGGTGCAATCGATTACACCCGGCACCTGTGAGAAGCCAGCCACAGCGTGGAATCCCACTGCCCTCTCCGTCTGACTGAGGTCATCCATGGGGAAGTTGACGTAGTGCGAGGCCCTGCGAAACAAGCCGTCGGTGACCTGCCTTATGCACATGTGTGCAGACGACTGAGAGACCCCAGCAATGTCCCTGGTGGCACCCTGGAATGATCCGGAGGCGAAGAAGTTGAGGGCTGTGGTGACTTTGACAGCGACATGTAAGGAGATGCTGTTCGGCCCAGCCGGGAGCAGCTTGGCATGAAGCAGGCTGCAGATGTCTGTGACTACCTGGTGACTGACTCTGAGCCTCCGTATACACTGCTCCTCAGAAAGGACCAGGATGTTGCTCGTCCTCAGTTGTAGTGGTGAATGCAGCCATGGCGCCCCCCACCCCATCCTGACGGTGTGAGTTTGAGGGGATCCGCAAATATGTTTGAACAGCAGAGTTTTGGGTGGAAAGTGAGAATTTTGAGTGAAAATACAAAGGTCTTGCAGCCAAAACTTTGTCTGAAGTGACAGAGTGCCCTGCTGCAATAAATGACATTTTCTCCCCACCTGTCAAATAAGCATTTGCATCTCCTGCTGGCTGAAATAACAAGAAGTGTTTCCCACAGCACGGGAAACACACTGAGGATCCTTCAAAATCAAACCCCTGCCAAAATATCAAGTCAATCAAGTAGTTCAAGTACTTCAACTATCTGACAAACAAACTGTGCAAATTATCATCCCGCCGGCTTTAATTGCCAATGGGACTTGCGCATTCGGGAGGCCCGTGCTCACCCGGATGCCTCACTGGGGAACAGGGAAGTTGGTGGGTTAGAGCCGGGCTCTGAACCCGCTTGGGATTTCAGCGATTTTCGGAGCCCCCCCCCCGCCCCCAACGCACCCGCTACTTCACTGGAAAATCGAGCCCAAAGTATTTGCAAAGGGATATAGATAGGTTTAGCAAGTGGGGAAAAGTTTGGCAGATGGAGTATATTGTGGGAAAATGTGAAGTCATCCACTTTGGTAGGAAGAATAAAAAAGCAAAATATTATTTGAATGGAGAAAGACTACAGAATGCTGTGGTACAGAGGAATTGGTGTCCTTGTACATGAAACACAAAAAGTTAGCATATAGGTGCAGCAGGTAATTGGGAAGGCAAATGGAATATTGGCCATTATTTCGAGGGGGATGGAGTATAAAAGCAGGCAAGTCTTGCTACAACTGTACAGGGTACTGGTGAGACCACACCTAGAGTACTGCATACAGGTTTGGTCCCTTTATTTAAGGAACGATATACTTGCATTAGATGCGGTTCAGAGAAGGTTCACTAGGTTGATTCCAGGTATGGAAGGGTTTTCTTATGAGGAAAGGTTGAACAGGTTGGGTCAATACTCACTGGAGTTTAGAAGAATGAGAGGAGATCTTATTGAAACATATAAGATTCTGAGGGGGCTTGACAGGGTAAATGTTGAGAGGATGTTTCCCCTCATAGGGGAATCTAGAACTAGGGGGCATAGTCTCAGAATAAGGGGTCACCCATTTAAGACGGAGATGAGGAGAAATTTCTTCTCTCAGAGGGTTGTGAACCTTAGGAATTCTTTGCCCCAAAGAGCGGTGGAGGCTGAGTCATTGAATATATTCAAGGCTGAGTTAGACAAATTTTTGATCAGCAAAGGATATGGGGAACAGGCGGGAAAGTGGAATTGAGGCCAGAATCAGATCAGCCATGATCACATTGAATGGCGGAGCAGGCTCGAAGGGCTAAATGGCCTACTCCTGCTCCTATCTCTTATGTTCTTATGTTCTTATGTTCTTATGTTTTTGTTGGGACCAACAACATAGGAAAGAGTAGGCAAGATGTCCTGTTCAGAGAGTACCAGGAGTTAGGAGCTAAATTAAAAAATATGACCTCAAGGGTTATAATCTCTGGATTATTACCTGAGCCATGTGTAAATTGGCATAGGGATAAGCAGATTAGGGAGGTGAACACATGGCTGATGGAGTGGTGTAGGAAAAAGGGGTTCCATTTCATGGGACACTGGCACCAGTCCTGGGACAGTTAGGAACTGTACCATTAGGATGGGCCCCACCTGAACCGGGTTGGGTCCAGGGTCCTAGCAGAAAGGATAAATAGGGTGGTCACAAGGACTTTAAACTAGTAAATAGAGGGGAGGGCTCAGATGGAAAAGCTAGTATAAATAATAATTCTAAAAAAAACAAAAAGGAAGAGAGTAAAATGATAGTCAGAAATTATGCTTTAGGCATTACACCTAAAGGGAAAACTAAAAGATGTAAAGTAATTAAATCAGGAGAGAGAAATAGGAAATGCGTGAGAAAAACAACATTAGAGCAAAAGGACAGGTTAGGTGTGTGGCCCAAATAAACGTTCTTTATACAAACGCACAGGGTATAAGGAATAAATTGAATGAATTGCAGGCGCAAATTCAAGTTAGAGAGTACAACATGGTAGCCATTACTGAGACATGGCTGCAAGACGATCAGGACTGGGAACTGAATAAAGCAGGTTACAAGGTCTATAGGATAGGGAAACTGGTAGAAGGGGAGGAGTGGCCTCAGTGATTAAGGATGAATTTACTTCAGTGATAAGAGAGGGTATAATGATGTGGAGATGCCGGTGATGGACTGGGGTTGACAATTGTAAACAATTTTACAACACCAAGTTATAGTCCAACAATTTTATTTTAAAATTCACAAGCTTTCGGAGTCTTCCTCCTTCCTCAGGAGGGTATAACGAGGGTATAACGAGAGCTAAGCAGGCAGTGGATACTTTATGGGTAGTATTAAGAAATATAAAAGGATTTAAGACAGTAGTGGGAGTTGCGTATAGGCCCCCCAGTAGCAGTTGTGAAGTGGCAGAATGTATAAATGCAGAGATTAGACAGGGATGTATCAAAGGCAGAGTGGTTTTAATGGGGGATTTTAACTTTCATATAGATTGGGATAAGCAGAAGAGCTCATGTCAAAAAGGTAGCGAATTTCTTGAGTGTGTTCAGGACAGCTTTCTGCAACAATATGCCCTAGAGCCAACAAGGGGGCTGGCCATTCTAGATTTAATAATGAGTAATGAACCAGATTTAGTTAACAGCCTAACGGAGCTTGAACATTTATCGAATAGTGATCATAATATGATCCAGTTCAACATTGTGTTTGAAAGGGAGAAACCCATAACAGCCACTAAGATTCTAAATTTACAACACCAAGTTATAGTCCAGCAATTTTATTTTAAATTCACAAGCTTTTGGAGGCTTCCTCCTTCCTCAGGTGAATGATGTGGAAATGAAATCCTCGAAATGAAATCGCATTTATAATTCACAGAACAATGCTTGGTGATTACAGACAGTTTTTTCAACTGCCCGTTGCCAAGGCAATCAGTGTGCAGACAGACAGGTGTTACCTGCAAGGTCTCAGAATATACAAATCACCAAAAAAAACAACAAACAAAAAAAAAACAGAGATAGAGAGGTAGAAACATAGAAAAGACAGCAACTGACCCGTTATATTAAAAACAGATAACATTTGTTCGCTGGTGGGGTAACGTGTAGCGTGACATGAACCCAAGATCCCGGTTGAGGCCGTCCTCATGGGTGCGGAACTTGGCTATCAATTTCTGCTCGACGATTTTGCGTTGTCGTGTGTCTCGAAGGCCGCCTTGGAGTACGCTTACCCGAAGGTCGGTGGATGAATGTCCATGACCATGATCAGCAGTCATGGACATTCATCCACCGACCTTCGGGTAAGCGTACTCCAAGGCGGCCTTTGAGACACACGACAACGCAAAATCGTCGAGCAGAAATTGATAGCCAAGTTCCGCACCCATGAGGACGGCCTCAACCGGGATCTTGGGTTCATGTCACGCTACACGTTACCCCACCAGCGAACAAATGTTATCTGTTTTTAATATAACGGGTCAGTTGCTGTCTTTTCTATGTTTCTACCTCTCTATCTCTGTTTTTTTTTTGTTTGTTGTTTTTTTTGGTGATTTGTATATTCTGAGACCTTGCAGGTAACACCTGTCTGTCTGCACACTGATTGCCTTGGCAACGGGCAGTTGAAAAAACTGTCTGTAATCACCAAGCATTGTTCTGTGAATTATAAATGCGATTTCATTTCGAGGATTTCATTTCCACATCGTTCACCTGAGGAAGGAGGAAGCCTCCGAAAGCTTGTGAATTTAAAATAAAATTGCTGGACTATAACTTGGTGTTGTAAAATTGTTTACAATTGTCAACCCCAGTCCATCACCGGCATCTCCACATCATTCTAAATTTAGATAAGGCCGACTTCATCGAGATTTGACAGAGACTGCCCACAGTAAACTGGGAAAACCAGTTAATGGGTAAAGCGACAGAAGATCAGATGGAGGTGTTCAGAAAAGAATTTAACATGATACAAAACCAATTTATACCCCTAAGGGGCAAGAGCTCTACTTTCCAAAAAAATAGCCATGAACAACAAAAGAGTTAAGGGACAACATAAAAGACAACGGATACAAAAATGCAAAAATCCTGGTGACTGGGAGAACAGCAAAGTGTGACAAAACAGATAGTAAGAGCTACAAAAAGGGAGTATGAAAAGAAACTTGTAAGGGATATCAAAATCAACACAAACAATTTTTACAATTATATTAGGAAAAAGAGGGTGGTCAAGAGCATTGTGGGGCCCTTAAAAACTGATAATGGTGATATTGTAGATGAAAATAATGAAATGGCGGACATGTTAAATAATTACTTTGCATCAGTATTTACAGTAGAGGAAGAGGATAGCATGCCGGATACCCCAAGGAAACTAATTTTGAATCAGAGATGGGGATTCACCATAATTAACATAAGCAAATTAACAGTAATAAAGAAAATAATGGCACTAAAGAGTGACAAAGCCCCAGGACCAGATGGTTTCCATCCCAGGATTTTAAAGGAAGTAGGTGAGAACATTGCTCATCTTCTTAACCATAATCTTCCAAAGTTCTCTCGATTCAGGAACCGTTCCTTTAGATTGGAAATTGTACATGTCACTCCGCTATTTAAGAAAGGTGAGAGAGGAAAACCAAGGAATTACAGACCAGTTAGCCTAACATCTGTCGTCGGGAAATTACTAGTGTCCATAATTAAGGATAGAGTGACTGAACACTTTGAAAACTTTCAGCTGATCAGAGACAGTCAGCATGGATTTGTAAAGGGTAGGTCATGCCTGACGAACCTGATTGAATTTTTTGAAGAGGTGACTAAAGTAGTGGACAGGGGAATGTCTATGGATGTTGTTTATATGGACTTCCAGAAGACATTCGATGAAGTCCCTCATAAGAGACTGAGGGCAAATTATTGACCTGGTTAGGAAATTGGCTGAACAGCAGGAGACAGAGAGTAGGGATAATGGGCCAAATTGGCAGAATGTGACTAGTGGTGTCCCACAGGGATCTGTGTTGGGGCCTCAACGATTCACTGTATTTATTAACAATTTAGAGGACAGGATAGAGAGCCACATATCCAAGTTTGCCGATGACACAGACAGGCAGCATTGTAAGTAGTGTAGATGGAAGCATAAAATTACAGAGAGATATTAATAGATTAAGTGAATAGGCAAAACTGTGGCAAATGGGTTTCAATATAGGCAAGTGTGAGGTCATCCACTTTGGACCTAAAAAGGATAGATCAGTACTTTCTAAATGGTGAAAAGCTCAAAACAGTGGAGGTCTAAAGAAACTTCGGGATCCATGTACATAGATCATTAAAATGTCATGGACAGGTACAGAAAATAATCAAAAAGGCCAATGGAATGCTGGCCTTTAAATCTAAAGGACTAGAATACAAGGGAGTAGAAGTTATACTACAGCTATACAAAGCCCTGGTTAGTTCACACCTGGAGTACTGTGTTCAGTTCTAAGCACCTCACTTAGGAAGGATATATTGGCCTTGGAGGGAGAGCAGTGTAGATTTGCTGGAATGATACCTGGATTCTAAGGGTTAAATTACAAGGAGAGATTACTAGGGTTGTATTCCTTGGAATTTAGATGATTAAGGGGTGATTTGATTGAAGTTTTCAAAATATTAAGGGGAACTGATAGGGTAGATAGAGAGAAACTATTTCCGCTGGTTGTGGAGTCTAGGACTGGGGACATGGCCTAAAAACTAGAGCCAGGACTTTCAGGAGTGAAGTTAGGAAACACTTCTACATGCAAAGGGTGGTAGAAGTTTGGAACTCTCTTCCGCAAACGGCAGTTGATGCTAGCTCAATTGTTAATTTTAAATCTGAGATTGATAGATTTTTGTTAATCAAAGGTATTAAGGGATATGGTGCTAAGGTGGGTATGTGGAGTTAGGTCACAGATCCATTGAATGGCCGAACAGGCTCGAGGGGCTAAAGGGCCTACTCCTGTTGTGACATCAGTATCGATTTTGAAAATTCAGTCATTCAGCTGAGGAGTATGCAATTTTAGATGAAAATGGCTGAGCCACATGAGAAAATACATTTTAACAATGAGGATAGGATCTGTAATTAAGGTCCAAAACTTAGAGATATTACTGTAAAATTACTGTAAATTACTGTAAAATAGCAGCAACTTAATAAGAAGTTAAAATATATGAAAAAAAACTGCACTGACAGAGAAATGTTAAAAAGGATATAGCAAGTATTCTATTAGAAATGCAAATAGCAAGTTTGCAAATTACATTATACAGTAAATGCCATGATGGGTAAGAGAGTACAATGTAGGAAGGATTTTACATCAAACCATTCACCTTGGGGTTGATTTTAACCTGGAGCGGGTTTTGGGCGGATGAAGTGCAGGGCGAGTGCGAAACGGGCAAAATTTCAGCCTGGGGTATTTTAATTCCCGATTCTTATTTAAATGCTGCTGGTCCACTTCCTGCCCAGAATGGGCATGAAGTGGGTACAGATTGGCTGCTGAAGATTGCTCGGCCCTTGGCGCCAACTTGCAGGTGAGTTGTGGGGAAGTGGTATCGGGAGGGTCTCGCGGGAGCAAAGGTGTGGAGTTCGGGGCTAGGAAGACCACAACTTTCCTTTGGGGCCTGAAGGGAAGTTTCAGACTTACCTGAAGGGCCTCTTCTGTCTGGGGACCAGCTGCCGAACTGCTTCTGCCTTGCGGGAAAAAATACAGCGGCTTACCCATTCAGGCGCCAGTTAAGACTGCATCGGTGTTCTATTGACATAACAGGACCCCAATTTGCATAAATTTAGAAGGCTCCCACCTGCTTTAGGTGGGCGCCTCACCTGCCTGCAAAACCCTGCAGGTTAAAATCGGAAATGGTTGGGATCCGAGCAGGTAAGTAACCTACTCATTTTTAACTGCCCACCAGCACGGTTTCCGCTGGATGGTTACGGTTAAAATCGATCTCTTTGTGTCAATCCCCACTGCTGTTATGTTTAAAGACGAAATTGTACATAAAAGGAGGACACTGTGAAGTCAATGGAAAAGAAAATTGGGCAATGTGGAAAACGGGCCACTGAATCGCTATCGACATTTCTGCACTTCCGCCCAGAGGCTCCGTGACACATAACTCCATTGATATATTGAGGAATAACCTTCTTGGGCTATAGACCTTGGTGGTTGCATATCTGTAAGAGGGTCCAAACCTCCTTAGGTGCTGCCTTATCAGCCTGGCTTCCCGGGTTGCCTGTTGTTCCACCTCCTTTTCTTCCTCCAACAAATAAATCATAAATAAGGGAATCCCCATGGGGAAAAACGTTTTGCAGCCTGCCCCTTCATTTTAGCAAAATTCCCCAAACAAGAAACAGTCTCAAGAGTGATTTCCAAATGAAGCTAGGGCTTTAAAAATAAAGAACAAAACATTTTTTGACAAAATACCAATCCAAAGTAAAGTTACGAGCTTCCACGTAACAGTACAATGAAACACAACTATTCACCTTTAAGATTCCAGCATCAGTCTTCCGCAGCTGCTGTTCTAAGTTACCACTGTTTTATTATTGCATAAACTAGATCAGCGGATCCTGGGTGGAAATGATGGCATTTAAGATGGACAGGCGTAAGTTTTCGTCTTTCCTCCTGGTCATCAAGCATTGACTGGGCCGAGCACAGAGGGGAAAATCTGGAGGGAAGGATCACGCGTCCCTTACTGAACCCGTCAGATTTTCTTTCCATTCGTTTCAATAGAAGGAAAATCCGGGGGTTCTGTTAGCTGTGTGCAATCCTCACCACCAGATTTTATTTTCTGCCTGCTGCCCAGGCGATGCTTAACACCCAGGTAGTAAGGATGAAAATCTACCTCATGATGTATTGTGACCTAAAGCCAACATTTACATATCTGCAGCTTAGCTAGAGCAGACACATCTCACACCCTCCTTCACTTCCGTCAGATTTCCCCCCTCCCCCCAGATAGATCTGTAGGGTTTACACTCTATCAAACCATCAGAATTTCAGGGTTATATAGTTGATGTCTCCTGTGGCAACTTGAATGATCCAGATGTATAAAAGTTCAGGGCTGTGGTGACCTTGGCAGTCACTGACAGTGGTCCCTATGGCTGGAGGTCAAATTCTAGGAGACAGCACAACTCTGTCACTGTTTCCCTACTGTAATGAGCCTTTGACCTTGTAGGGTAGGTGTGCTTCTGCCTGTAGATATGGTTTGTGGGTAAAGACTGGTAAGGCCAGTTCCCCTGTGATATATCCGACCTGCCTTGCATCCCTGCTTTCATCTTCTTCTTCCTTCTATAAATAATACAAAAAGAGAGGAATTCTCATGGGAATGCCCATTTTCAAAATTATTATTGTAGCGACTAGAAATTTGGCAGACAAAACACTTGGCCAAATATCTGAAAAAATAAACTGACAAAAATTAGCACTGAAAGAATCACCCAACACAAAGCTCAAGAAAAAATGCCACTTTTTGAGATTCTTGTCAAAACACAGTGACTTCCATTTTAAACACTGATTTCCTGTAGCCCATCAACATGCCACCATTTCCCTTCTATATGGGAAAACTCAATGCACAGCACATGCCTGGTGAGGATCATGGGAAATTATGTATGGGCTCATATGCATTCTATACAATAGATTTAAATATTAAATATTAAAATGAAGGTCTTCCCTGTTTTTAGCATAATCTTTACTTTTTGAAGTCCAAAATTCAATTCATGTTTATTAAGGACAAGGTTTGCTTGTTTATAAATTAAGTGCAATTCAGTTGTTTCTTTTGTGAAACAATAGTTGCGTTTGAAATTACTTCATTTCTTTGTGTTGTGAATCTGACCTGAGACTAATTGTATATTGTGGCCCTGAAATTCTGTTGGGCATCATCCCAACACTTACCAGTGCCCTTCAGCACTGACCCCACTGATCAAGAGGAGGTCACCAAGTTAGCATGGGGGCTGGTGGGCGGGCGCATTTTGGGCACCCACCTGTCCCAATTGACTGCCACTGGAGTTCTGCCAAAAAATTAGCAGGAAGGCTGATGGAAAAATCCAGACCATTATCTTAATTGATTACACAGTAAGTGAAGTAGGAGATTTTTATCCCATCATAAACAGAGTTTTGCTACACAGTAGAAGCTGTGTAACTGAAACACCTCCATGGGAGCTGATTTCTGCGCTCTGTGGGAACAGAAGTCATAGCGATTTCCCCAGCTTATCGATATTTCTGTCAGCTGTGAGACTCAGTTGTTCTACTAGTTTGCTTTGGAGATTGGAACGGAGACATGCTGAGAATTTAACCTGAATCTTTAAATACTTGAGAATTTAACCCAAAGCCAATCTACTGGTATGCCAGCAGAGCTGAATCTTACAGTTGACTGTTTTGTTTGTGCACTTCCCAACTAAATGATTTACCAGCATTTCAGTCAGCTCAGAGACTCAGCTTGGATTATACTGGTACATGAAGTCATGGAATCCCAAGAAACCTAGGTTGAGAATATAATCTGAATCTGTACTACAGGCGCACAAACATCTTAAAATATATAAAATGTTACCAAGGTTCATCAGTAATCATCCTGTCTAACTGGATGCATGGAATTTAGCCATCCTGCATAACCAACAGGTTAGGTGATAGGAATACATCAAGGGAAATCTATTCTCAGTGATCCATCCCTATAAAGCGGATGGTCGACTTACCAATGCCTTCTTCGGTAGCTTCTACCCTATCAGAAATTGGATGCCACTGCCTTGCTTTTTACATTATAGCAGGTTCAATGACTGTCCGATGTGAAACTGAACAGGTTATTAAATCCACAGAATGAAATAAGGTCAATTTGAATTGCAAAGAATTCACACTTAGAGAATAGTAAAAATTCAACATTTAAAAAAAAATCCTAGATTGATAACTGTATATGACACATCTATCAAGCTTTGAATGGAGCATATGTGCACACAGGCTGATGCAGCCTACATGGCTATGCTCCGTTGAAGACATGGTGATTATGCTAAAGCATCAACAATGATATAAACTTCATTATAATCAAGCATTGAAGAGGAGTTCACTGAGATCTGTTTGTTCACACCTCTCTTCTGCCAATTGAGTGTCCACATTATGGACTTTAAATAAAACGGTCCACTCAATAATCACCTTTGACAAATTTAACCTTTTCATTAAAATTTTTCATTTAAACTTATCTTTCAAGGATTCACAAAACACATGAATGAAAGTGTAAAAATTATTGGGTGCAATATTAGCACATGTGCTTAATATGCTCATATGGCATCATTTTCTTTATTACTTTAAAAGAGGTGTTAGCCCGTTAAAGCAGCAAAAAGTAATATCGTACAAGGGTGCTAAGTGCTAATATTGCAAGCAGTAATTTCTAGGATGAATTATTACTTACAGTGTCAATATTACATATGAGGATGGAATCAAACTGTATGAGCAGAACCTCCAACTTCGGCAGGTGCATAAAATGAGCGGAAGTGGATCGGCCGCCCATTTACACCCTGCCTGATTTTCAAAAAACGAACGGGTGACTTTGAAGCCCTGGCATTCAAGCACATCATGAGAGGTTGCATAATGGATGGCCGATCCGTTACCACCCGTTTTACACCCCCGCCAAAGTTGAAAGTTCTGCCCCATATCTATCTATTGTATATCTATCTATATTATCATATGATGGGCAGTAACAGTAAGGAGCTGCTCCCCCATGTTAAATGCAACAATTTATTTATTTAACTAACTGGTATGTAACAAAACAATTGTATTTTGTACATACCTGCAGTAAGAGGGGAAAATATTATTTTTTTACCGGAAACTAATCAGTTACCATTTATCGCACTGTCTCTGTGCAGATTATTTATAAACTTCTTTCCAAATTCTTTCAGAGAAGTCCCATCCCAACTCCCACATCCCATTATCCCCCTGTTTGGCAGTGTAACCTATGACTCACAATAAGCAATGCCACATTAAATCACATAAAAGGTGCTGACTGCTTGTTGTGCAGTCACATAAAAGCTGCTAAATGCTTGGCATGGGGAAGAGGAGAATGGGGCAGGAGGGATATTGGGAAAGTGGATTAGGAGAGCACCGGGCAGGGGTGCTAAGACTTTGCAACAGTTAATGGCATTTTGTAGGCCTCAGCCCTCAGCACCTGACAATACTGAGAGTGTTTGTTGTCTGATGTGCTTCACTGCATGGGGGACCTGCCATAGTTTTGAGGTCACACTTTTTTATAGATGCAAAACAAAATTTAATTAAAAAGGAACTTAATCATTTTATGATGGGTTCTTCTGGCCTTGGCGCACCCTGCACAGATGAACTGAAGGATTTTTACAGCCAACTAACAAGCAAAACCATCAATCTAATTGGTCTCAGCACCTATTTACAGCAATTATATCTTGTGACCTTAAGAGGCACATTATCAGAATGATGCCTTAGGCGTCACGTGGTATAACGCTCCTGTCCTTATAACAGCATATTCTCCAATTCACTGTGAGCAATGCCATGGATGATCTGTTAGCATGTGTCAAAAATACATGCATTGGATAAAACAAGTACCAGGCTAAAGGCTGCAGAGACCTGAGGGAGCTGAAAAGGTTAACTTGAAGACTCAAATTAGGCCAATCCCAGGCCTCAGCCAGTGTCTTCTCAGGGGGAGATAAAAATTGTTCCCGTAATCCTAAAACTTCCCACACCATCGCAAGACCAATCATGGAGAAATTGTCCTTTTTTCAATTAATGCAATTTTTTAAATCAACATTTACTTAAAATTGCACACAGTATAAAATGATCAAGTCCCAACAAATAGTAAAGCTTCAGCAGTTCTTTTGTAGTGTCTTAGCTAACTTACCAATGTCATGGAGTCATGTTGCATACCTGCATCTCTATCTATGGCCTTTCCCTGAACCTGCTAGTTCAACTGCCCGCTCTTGTCTGATCTCTCTGTGCTTGAAGGAATCTCTAAAATTCAACTGGTAGATCTCCAGATGAGGTGTGTACAAAATTGGAAAACTGATTGAGGAGAGTTGCCACATCAGAGAAAGTTTTCAATTTGTTTTACTAAGTGAATGTGAGAACATAACAATCTAAGAACAGGAAATGCGTATCATTGCATGCATCCAGCAGAGCATGCCAGTGCAACAATATAGCGCTGTTGGGACTCAGTTGAAGCAAAACATGAATCTGAGAGAAGATAGGAATGATATTAATTCACTATAAGTACAGAAACAAGTCTGCAATTGAAACAGCCAAATATTTTTTAAATGAATGAAGGATGAAAAATTAAGATATTGGGGGTGATTTTAAACCCCAAGGACGGGTGGGTTGGGGACGGGTGGGAGTTCAAAATAGTTGTTTTTTGAGTCACGACCGCAACCCGGCTTTATTTCCGGGTTTAATGTCGGCGCGGAAAAGTACAGGCTTCCCACTGGGAATGCAAAGTCTGAAAACTTTGCAGTTGCAACCCAAAAAAAAAAGTATTTTTAACTCCCACCTGCCGCCAATCCACCCATTCTTGGGGTTTAAAATCACCCCCAATACATGTGTGTGTGTGCATTTTAAAAGTTAGCCTTAAATAGCACACAATGGTAAATTTAGAGGCTAGGAAGAAGTGAATAAAGACAATTGAGGAGGAAAGTGGGAGGTTAGATAGATGTAGAGAAAATAAACTGAACATTTATTCCTAAATAAGAAAATACAGTACTGTAAATAGATTAGTAAATGTTATTTCCAGTCAGTGCTGAAGTCATAGACCATATACTCGGTATTCAGGAATTCAGTTTCATAATGCTATGAAAATGAGCATAGAAATAGATTCTTGGGATGTCTGCATTCATCTGACCAACGTGGGGATTAAAAAATAAAGTAGGAATACAGGTTCATTTAACTTCAGAAACTGCCAAATGCTCTCCCTGTGGTAAAGGTACAGCCTTTTTTTTATTCGTTCATGGGATGTGGGCGTCGCTGGCGAGGCCGGCATTTATTGCCCATCCCTAATTGCCCTTGAGAAGGTGGTGGTGAGCTGCCTTCTTGAATCGCTGCAGTCCATGTGGTGAAGGTTCTCCCACAGTGCTGTTAGGAAGGGAGTTCCAGGATTTTGACCCAGCGACGATGAATGAACGCGTTGCACTAATCTACACAGACCAGGGACCAGGCTTGATTCCCGATCTGTGCTATTAGTTGATGCCAGATTGGTCTCAACGCTCCTGAGCTGGGGCAGTGGGGGAGGGAGGGGAAAATTCAGCCGGAGTTCCTAGTCCCGATTCCTATTCAGTGATTCCTGCTAGGAAGGATGTCAGATGAGGATAGTATCAGACGCAGCCGTGAACCCTTCATGACCAAATAACCAGTTGACTCACGATTGAAGTTTACATACGAAGGATTGCCACTTGGGCAACCAACTGGAGGGCTGTTGGCATCTGTGGAACCGTATCATAACAAGAGAGGAGGCCAGAAAAGGGGGAGAAAATTGGCAAAATAAAAGAAAATGCCAGGCACCAGAAAAATGCTCACAAATACAAATTTGCTGCCTATTTTAGACATTTCATTTCGATAAATTAGAAAGAAAAATAGACAGTGATTATCAATAAAAAGGCAAAATCCACAATTAGATTAAAGAAATGAAACAAAAATACATAGTAATCAAACAGACACTTGGAGGGTGAAATTATACCTCATTGTACCCGTTTTATTGGTATAAAATAGACGCAATGAGGCACAATTTCAGGAATCAACATCCTGCGTCCCAAAGACATCTGAAAAATGTCCTACCTGAAATTGGGTCAGGCCACTTTACAGACGTCCCTGGCAACCACCTAAAATAGGCGTTAGATCCTGTACATATGTAAATGAGGGTGTGGTGGGGGAGGGTAGCAAATTAATATATGCAAATGCAATAAGAAATACACACCTGGGTGCCTCAGTAGCTCAAGTAGTTGGTGGAATTGATACCCAACCCAAAGGCTTCAAGCTTCAGAGCCAGTATTGTTAGTCACTCAATTATATTAGTTCTGGGAGTCTCATTTGGGCTCGTGAAAGAGCAAAGCTGACACTGAAAAACCCTTGCTCTGACGAATCTTGCTTCCTTCTTGACAATCATGGGATACGGTGGCAGAAAATGTGGAGATGTTTGTGGCTTCAACAGTCCCCACCCTGTCTGTGGACAGGTGGATCAGATGGTTGGTGAGTTGGACTGTTGGGGAAAATATTTTTTAAAATGCACAAATAACAACTGAAAAAACACTCACCAAAATGAAGCAAGGAAAAATAATTTATAAATGTTATTTTAATATGTTAAATATTATCAAAAATAAGAATTCGAAGAAGGAATAAAAGAAAAGTAATACTGGGCAAAGATGATCAAGAACAAATTAAATCAAAAGGGATACAGACTGTCTTTTTCTTTCGTATTGCCTTTTTGCTCTCTCCTTCCCCTTTCCCTGTGCAATTTCTGATAACCGCTGTTACATATTATTTTATTTTATTGCACGTGACCAGTCTGCTGTAATGGCCTGCTATGTGCCAAAAGTATTCAACCATCTTACACAACATTGGAGCACTTTCAACACTGTACCTCAATCCTTGCCACGATCATCACACCATAACTGTGCTACTTTCAACAGTACCACGGTGTCAGATAGATAGAACCCTCTCATATTTAGATTAAACTACAGGACTTTCAGTTCCATGTCAGTGATGTTCTAGTGTTCTCACTTCTTGATTGCTATCCAGAATCCCAGTTCAGTGTCAAGGCCTATAGCCACTTAGGGGTGCATGCCTGGAGGGCTAGAAAGGCCAGCAGCAGAGGGAGTGAATCAGGAAGTAAAGGAAATCCTGCCAGTAGTTAAATGAAGCGGCTTGGAACAGAGAAAGAAAGACAGGGGGCTGGGAGCAGATGGAGACACAAGCAGGAAGGAAACTGAGATGAGACAGGAATTAGCTGAAAAGCTGGGAGCAGAGAAAGACAAGTGTGAACTGAAATGAAATGAGCCTACAGATATGTTAAGTTCTCAGCTCTGGGGCCTGTGTGCTTACAAAATGATAGTTAAAGCGGATCCTGATCTCGGAGGTTGGTATACCATCCGCATTGGATTGTATGTGAACATGAACTGAGGAAGAGATATTCCTCTGTGTTACAGCTAACACGTGCATTAACTGAATATTAAAGTGCAGAAACTTTTGGGGTGACGTTGCTCTCAATTATATTTGTAACAAACAAGTTATCATGTAAGTATAAAATTCCTTTGGCCACTATTTCAATACCTTCATTAACTCATCTAAAGTAAAAGATTAAATGATCTTATTTTCCCTTTCATTAAATGAGCCATTCCTTATTATTACTCTTTATCTGGAAAACATTAATTTTGCCACTGTGTTTTCCCTTTGTATTACATGTACCAGTGTGGAATGGTCTTTCTAGTATTTTGTTTATAAGTGATGTACTATTGAGAGCAGCTGTCTTCTTGAGAGCCCTTACCTTGACATGTTGTAAACCTAGATAATCCATCCTGATTGCCAGAATAGCAAGCCCAATCTTAGTTACTTGGATTGGGGCTTCTCCTATCACTTTTGCAGAGACCCTTGCTGGAAAAAGACTGGCAGTGACTTGAGAGCAACCTACTTGTTCTTGTGCATTTTCACTCATGCCACCGTTGGAGACAGCCACTGATCAATTCAAGTATCGGGCCATTGCACTGCAATTCCTCAATCATTGCATGTCACCCACACCATGAATGGCTTCCTACTCTATGGCATCCATTATAACCTCCTCAACATGGTTTCACTCGCTGCTCCCCATTGTCAGTTTGGCCTTGGTGCTTTCTGCTATAAGTAACTTTCTGCATAAAGGACAATCTGAATGAGCAGTTATTTTGTATTGTGTTTTAGGCAGTAGCGCAAATTTATGGTCTTATACACAGCTAACCTGGATTTAAAGTACCTTGGCTACAGATTGCTTGAGAACTGACTGAATACATTAGAGTTGTTGGCTGTAGATTTGAATAATTATAATTGGACTTAAGTATTTTTCACATGCAATTTTCGAGGTTATGCTTTTATGGTTTGTTCCACTACCTCTCAACAATCTTCAACACTTCCTTTAGTGTTGCAATCCCAAGAGGTTCCTGGTTCAGTTTCTTGTTAAGTTTACCAAGCTACTGAAGTAAACAAGGCTGATAATTGTAACTTACTTTGGTTGGCTTATATTGTTTCATATAGCACTCTTCTTATATGAAAGCTGATTTATTCATAGTCATCCTCATTGGTCATTTGGCATTTTTTTTCACGTTAGACACTTTTTGCTTATGATCTTCCACTCTCCCCAGGTATGTGAGTCTATGTTCACTGCCACAGCTTTGATCTTCCATGCTAGATTTACACACTGGTGATAGGTAAGCACCATAGAGATCGCTTCTCCATGCCTTCTATTATAAGCCATAGATCTTCATCAGTAAATCTGGGTTTGCTTTTTAAACTGTCCCTCTATTCTGCCCAAAAATCAAACACTTCACAGCTGGATTGGCTCAGAATGCACTTTTAAAGTGGCTGTTAAGATATTTGAGCAATATTGTTACAGATACTTTCGATTAGCAATTAAGTTGTAATTTAGTATTAACACAGCCAATATAGCCGAGCTTCCAGAAAACACACATAGTGAGGTTGTGCATTCCTGACAGCGTCCTAAAAAATCCCCCAAAAAATTAACTTTCAATGAGTACACCATGTGTGCGTTATCTGCACCCCTTACTAATCAGTAGATTGATTGAAATCAGACACCCCATCAACACTGCCCGCAAAAAATAATCCCTTTCTCCTTGTGTCTACACACAAGTGTACACACACAAGATCAACTGAAGAGGGAAATGCACATTTCTTCACTAAACAATTAAGGTATATATAAAAAACATACATAAACTACCTTTGCTGCTGTGGCTCCAGAAGAAAATATGGAATGAGTAAAATAGATGCAAGCAGATACAAAGGGATATTTCCTCTGTGCATTTCCAATTTTTAACACAACATCTCAGTTATCAACAGACTGCTCCAAAATAAGCCAACTTTTTTATTTTTGAAATGGGCCTTAACTGGCTCACTTTGCATCACTTTGTTCCTGAATTCAGTTGAAAGAAAGAAAGCAAGCAAGCAGAAATGGTGCAATGGGACAAGCAGGAGATCATAATTGCAATATATCCCTTACTATGCATGTTTTAATTAGCTCTGAAACGTTATACTATAGTGATGAGTCTTGTATTTAACATAGAAATAAAACTTTATTCCTTATTTTAAATACGTTCAAAGCAATGAAGAAAGACAATATGAGTATCAGCCCTTTATTTTACTTTACCTAAACTGAGGTGAGTTGGCAAACCAATTTGATGATGTAATAAGATATTTTGCATTGACAACAGACAACAATACACAGACAGATGGAAAGGGGCAGCATAGTACTACATCCTTATGTGCCTCACTATAAAGAAAAAGCAAAACAGGATAAATACAGAATAGCAGTTCATTTTGGCAGGAGATTAAAATGCATTCATTTTATGGTAAATGAGGATAAAAAGAAGCAATAAGTGTCTTCCACTGTACAACTACTCACAGTTGAATAATTGTTGAGCAGGATTATTTACATTGTTCACTGCCAGCTGACAGTCATGTGTCAGCGTACAGTATGTAATGTCGTGAGGACTGAAGAAGCATAACAATCTGTAAATTTTATTTACATACTTCTGATTATAATTTGGCACGCGCACAAATTGTATGGTTTTTTTAAAAAATATGTGCAGTGGAACAATTTTGTCAGAATTAAAATCTTCTCAATATGCTTTACTGAAGTGCTAAATAAAAAGCTCTTGGTGGTTTCAGATAGATTTGTTTGAAAACTGCTATGCATATTAGTTCACAGTAGCTCACTGTTCTGGTCCTACACTCACACTGAGTACCATGAGCATTATGACAAGACTAAGATATGTGAAATATAAATTATATTGTTTATTAAAAAGGGTTTTGCCTCACGATTTCATTGGCTAATCATGACACAAAAATGTTCAGCTGATCAACATAAAATCATCCATATACACCATTAAAATTACCTGATGTACTGAATTCAGTTTTGTAACTTGGTATAGTGAATTGTGAATTCATTACTTCTGGTTTGCAGATTCAGTTCCATAGCTATTACGCTACCTGCTTACTGCTATGTTAAAAATGTAACCCAATAGAGTCTGTTCCTCTTAATTCAAAGTTGCTTATTTCAAATTATCTGATAATTCAATTTTTTATCACTAAATTCCCACTTTGCTTTGTTATTTACATTGCTTAATTTAAATTATTGGATATTCAAATTTTTAGTGCAAAGCAACAACTTTGAATTATCCGTAGACGATTATAACAATATAAGTACAGGAATCCCAAAAGAATCTTATGAAGAAAGATCTTGTAATTAATAAGAGCATGGAGCTCCCTGGATGTCTCAATGGGCAAATGCATCACCTAGAACAGTATTGGGATATACTAGCTAGGAAGGTCCCAAGTTCAATCCTTGGTCTGTGCTAAGAATGACTCCCATTTGGAGGACCCACTGAGGGGATTCTCCTTTGAGTTACTACCTGTTTTGGGATGGATTTAGTGCAGTAAAAAGAACAAGTTACCCTTCTCAAATCATCCCCTAAAAAACTGCACCTGCATGCTCCTAAAAAGGACTAAGAAATGATAAACAAAAATGAAAGCAAAGGAAACCAAAGTGTTCCAAGGTCAACCATGCACCCAACTGCTATTACAAGCCTGCCTGAGATGGGGGTGGTACTACACAGTATTAGTACTGTGTGGAATGTTGCATTCTGTGCCAGTTGACTGCATCATCCCCACAGATCAGCAATGCATTCTGCCTGCAAGGAGGTGGAGCCAAATTTCACGTCACAGCTGATCATTGCTGTCACTGGATGTGCCATCCCTATGCTGCATGGTAGCTTCATGCATCTTTGCATTAGATGGTTTAGCCCTACGCCTGGCTCTCTGATGACCTAGACCCTGTGAAAGCAGTTGCCCATGTTTTTTGCCAAGTAGTTATGCCAAAGCCTACAGATATGGTTGGTGACATCTTAATAGATGTGACCAATCAGTGTATGCCAGATGTTGATTGCCATCATGCCTTATTTCACGCTCTGCCATTGAAATCAAGGCATACTGTGATTGGGCTGCTTCTGAGTAAGCTTTCAACATTACGGTTAGTCAGGCATCAGCATATCTTAGTGGTGCCATCAGGCCTGCTGTTCCAGCTTCTTTTAGGAATAGGAACCTTTGTCTGCACTAATCATTTACCAAAGTAACGTATGTTCACCCCTGTCTGCAGATATAGGTGTACAGGTTCCATTGCATGGGCACAGAATATCTCTCATGCAGCCTGACCTGCCTAGCATCCTCTCATTGGTCTTCCTGTTCTTACAAATACCTCATTATAGGGAATTCCCATTGGGAGACCCATTGGTGCCAGTAATGGTGCTTTGGACTAAAAAAAAATATTGACAGAAGGATTAATGGGAGCCTAAGCACCAGCAGAAACACACCAGGAAATGGAATCGATGTTCCCCCCTTCCAAATTAATATTTAAATAAAATTGCCACCTGTTTAAAATGGATGCTTGTTATGGTGAAGTTCCCTGCCCATGGGAAATTGCACATTACACAAAGTGGGTGGTGATCTGGTGTAATTGATCTCCACCCACTTTTATGATCAGGTCTGTTCAATTTATACCTGTAAATCTGGTGGACCCAACTGGAAAATCCAGGTTATTGCAGTTGAGGATTGGAAGTAAAAGATAAATTATCCTGCCCTGATCTGCCAGCATCTGTTGTGGAGTAGAAATGGCTAGGGATGAGCATTATATCTAGATTCACTTAGAAAAATTAGAATTTGGGTCAATTTGAATTCAGAGGTCTTTGTTGCTTTAAATAAAACGAAGATCCAGTTGTGTTCATGCAGAATCCATGCAACCAGGTTTCCCTGGCACTTAAGCCAGCAAAACTACACGCCTTCATGTTTGTACGTTATCTCCATTTGAAAGGGAGGCATCATGGTAAGTATCTATTTAATCGCTGCATTTAATCTGAAAGAGGTGTATGTTCAATTGTGCTTGGAAATTCCCATTCAATTTCTGACAGTCAGTGATGAGGAGATATGGGGGCTGATTAATGGCTATGTGTTCACCAATCTATTGGTGTGGGAGTAATGAGTACTGAGGTGAGCTCCTTTATGTATGTGAAACAACTCTATGAAAGTGCCTTCATCAGAGCTAAGAAGTATTCTGTCCATGTTCGAATGGATAGAGGCTTGGATGCACATTCAGTATGCAAGCCCAGTGTTCTTACCCATGATCCTGAATGTAAGTGAAACTATTCCATGTTTCATATATGCTAAGGAAGCACCACCTCTTGTTTTCCGAGGTGCTTAATAAGAAAGTGAAGAATATTTCTTTGCTGTCTGGTGTGAACTTCTAAAACTGACTTCAAATCTAAAGTATGAATTTGTCAAAATTTTTAGTTGTGGACAGCCCTGCAGCCCAGAACATCTTCTCCCAGCTGGCAGCACAGTGGCTAGTAGGCAGAAAATGAGGTTAAAAATGAGAATGCAATTACAAACAAACTAAAATAAATAACATAAGGCCTAGGCAGAGCAATATACTGCCTAGAATAAAAACAGAGTCATCTTGAAGACTGGCATGTGAAAGAATGTTGGTTATCATCACACTGTGCATAGAAACAGGATTAACTTGGTGCAAAACATCAGCAATTAAAAGGTACAGGGCAAGGTCACAGGCTTTCTTTAGAACCATCTGCATTTACGTGCTTGAAAATGGTAACAATGTACTTACAGAGGCTTTATATCTTGTCAGTAACGTTCCATAAATAAAGCTGAATGGCAGCTAGTCATAAAGCTGCCTTTTCTCATATGAAGTAATCCAGTGGCAAGCACTTGTTAGCCAAATGAGTGTCGACTGGACTAAGCCATAACTCCTGCATTTGCATATTTCATAGTCTGAACATTTTATTTTCATAGGCCTTATCGTATCTTTTATATAAATAGCACTGTGTAAGAGCCATTTGCAAATTGCAAAATAATCTGATCCTATATCAAACATGTCAATGGCAAGTATGGATTTGTTGTGTTTTCACTGACAGATCAGTATAAAAATTAAGCACAGCTTTCTTTAAAGTTGGTATCCAAAATTTCATTCCCAAGGTTTTCAGTAAAGAGAATTCCATATCCATAAGGATGTTATAAGAACTGTATTTTAGGAAATTGTTTTATTTTCCTCTCATGAATCTATGGTGGGATAAAGTGGACTGTAAATATGTCCCACAACATCCAGTGTCAATGCCACATTATAACTCAATTGTAAACAATTTTACAACACCAAGTTATACTCCAACGATTTTATTTGAAATTTACAAGCTTTCGGAGGCTTCCTCCTTCCTCAGGTAAATGTCAGGAACTCCTCGAAGCCTACGCATTTATAAATCACAGAACAATACATGGTGATTACAGATAGTCTTTGCAACTGCCCGTTGCCAAGGCAATCACCGTGTTCAGATAGAGAGGTGTTACCTACAGAGCCCCCGAATATACAGTCAACAAAAAAAAACAAACAGAAAAAAAAACAGAGAGAGAGAGGCAGAAACATCCGGAAGGCAGAGAAAGCCAGCAAATGACCCATTATATTAAAAACAGATAGCTTTTGTTCGCTGGTGGGCTTACGTGTAGCATGACATGAACCCAAGATCCCGGTTGAGGCCGTCCTCATGGGTGCGGAACTTGGTTATCAATTTCTGCTCGACGATTTTGCGTTGTCGTGTGTCTCAAAGGCCGCCTTGGAGTACGCTTACCCGAAGGTCGGTATAACTCATCCAACAGAAGGCTGTCTGCCTAGAATGAGATTGACAGAAGTTTAGGCTGAAATTAGATACCTACCAGACAGCTTGGTTTAGAATGTGGGAAATCAGTATGTAGAGCTACAGTAAACGAACGTGAGATTTCAACTTAGAACCATAGCAGTATGGTACAAGTGGATTAAATACTAAGATATGCAATCCAATCCAGTTTTCAACAAGATAAATAAAAGGGGATTAATATTCTGCATTAATAAAAATCTCATTTGCTTTTCATCACTATTTTATGTTGCTTGCTTCATCAAGCATCTATGTTGCACTGATGCAAATATGGCCCCAAATGATATCCAAAAAGCATAAACTGTACTGCAGATTCGAATTTGTCCAATTTGAGGGGTTTTGAGGCATTCTTCGACAGCACCTCCCAAACCCGTGACTCCTACTACCTAGAAGGACAAGGGCAGCAGGCACATGGGAACAATACCACCTGCACGTTCCTCTCCAAGTCACACACCATCCTGACTTGGAAATATATCGCCATTCCTTCATCATCGCTGGGTCAAAATCCTGGAACTCCCTACCTAACAGCACTGTGGGAAAACCTTCACCACACAGACTGTAGCGGTTCAAGAAGGCGGCTCACCACCACCTTCTCAAGGGCAACTAGGGATGGGCAATAAATGCTGGCCTTGGCAGCGACGCCCACATCTCATGAACGAATAAAAAAAAATTAAAGTTTTGCTCAAAAACCTCCTGAGATTTCACTTATCTCAACTGTTATCAAAGTTCAAATAGATCTGAATGGAGTGAATTCAGAAAAATCTGACCACTTTTGGATTTAAGATGTATATAACAATTCGGAGACTTTAGCACAACTCTCAAAGATAATTGTTATGTATAGTTTATAATGCAGCCTATAAAAATTCACAGAAGGGTTAAGGCAGTTTTATTTGCTCATTGTAAAGATTTTTTCTTTCAATTGTTTCCCCAATACCCTGGCACTGGAAATGGTGGTGCTTGCCACCGCAGACTGTGTTTAAGCAGATGTTGTCCCATTAATTAGCTCTGGACCTCGATCTATGAGAGAACTCCCAGCTCTCATTCCAAAAGGGATAGGTCCCAAAGTGCATGCTCCATATCCACATTCCATAGCCAGCTCTACAGTAGCAACAGTGCAACTGCCATAGGTCTGTGTAGAAGATATATTTCTTCATTTCTAATTTTAGGTTATATTTCGCAACCTTAATGTCAGAGTAATGGGAATGGTCAGTGATTTCACGCTGGAAGCACTTTGTTAAATGGGTAGAAAGTCCACAGAAACAAGTATTTGGTTATTAGATTAATGACTGTGATAGTAGTCCATGACAAATTCTATAGATATACAATCATTTGTTCTCCACTTATGAAAAAAAATTCTTGAAATCCTGCCCAGATTAACTCAACTAGTTCTAATGGAAAACTGGAATTTCGTGTGATTGCTTCAATTATGGCCTAATCCTGGGAGATTGCAACATAAAAAAAAACTAGGAGAAAAGGATGCTAAAATGGTAAAAAAAAGTCTTTGATTAGTGTTCTGACAATAACTAGTTATAGCACAGTTATATGTCACAAACATCTATTCCTCCCTCACCTGCAGCAGATATTTATAGGTCATTTAATGGATGGCACTGGTATTGTTCAGTGACACATGACCAAGGATTAATTTCAGATATTAATCCCAAAATGCACAACAACAAAGTGAGTGCCTCATGGTAATAGTTTATTTAATCCACTCTCTTTTGTTATGACTGAAGCATTTTAGGGAATGTTTCATTCATTACTAATGAAATGGCATAAATAATAAAATTAAAATACTGAAATCAGTTTGATGGGATAGTATAAAGATGGTTGCCAGCACAATGCTAAATCACTGCATAATATATGCTTATGTCACAATGTTACAAAATTGTGTGTCCTTTCTCCCATGCAGAATATGAAATCATTTCCAGCACATATATCATTAAATCATTTTTAATTTTATTCAATTTTTTCCTCCCAATGTTTCTTCCTCGCTCATACCTTCATTTTCTACTGCAGTCATATTGTGGGGTGATCTGGAACTACATTTGGAGCTGGGCCTTGGCCATAAACTGAGGGTAATCATCAAACTCTGGGCCAAAGGTGACATGAAACAGGGGACTTTGGATTATTTTGTCAAACCCCTCTTTAGCCCTAATTTGGATACTTTGGGGGTGAAATTGGTCTAGGGCGGAAGTGCAAAACAGGCGATAGTGAATCAGCAGCAAGTTTTACACCTCCCCTGATTTTCTTTTCCATTGAAGTCAAAGGAAAAGAAAATCAAGCGACGTGCTTAAATATCATTCATTTAAGAAATCCCGTTTGGGTTTGAAACAATTCCCATTTTCAGAAACATAGCAATGCATAAATACAAAAGGACTAAAATGCTGCTCTGTCCACCCATGCCACCATTTTCTCTGTCCTGCTTTGTGTTTCTGCCTTCAAAGTGGGAACAGGTAAGTGGCTGCTGCCTTGTGAGTAGACAGTCAGAGGAGTGTGTAGAAAGATAGGAGTCTCCAGCTCCAGCCATTTTAATGGGAGGACATTTGATTCCTAGTAGCACTGGTAGGTTGCCATATGTATACAATTTTTAATTATATTTGCTTTTTACTTCCCTGGTGGTGGTGTTAGGGATGTCTGATTCATGGCAAACTGTATTCCTATTCCCAGTCAAAGTAATCAGTCTAAAAGATGGGTCTGAATGATCCCTATCACTATAGTAGTGTCTGCATCTGGCTTCTTCCAGTGTAGAGATGAATATGTGTGGTATAGTGAGGGTGGGTGTTCTTTCCTTGCACCTGCAGTCTTTGTAAGCTTGCATGTTGTTTAGCAATTGTGATTGGATTGTCCCTTTAGGTTTCTGAATATTTAAATTTTGGGGAGCTCTGTCACACAGAAAAAAACACGTGAACCCTCAACCTTTGGACTTATCCACAACCATGATGAGGTAAGTCACATGAGGTTGAGTCTCCTCCCTTCCAACTTACCCAGCTGCTCGCCAGCCCTGGCACTTGAACTCATAACCTTCTGCTCAACTAAACTTAACTAATTCATTGCCCATGAAATTACACTGTGCAATATTAATGCATTACTTTAAGCAATTTAATCTCTCTGCTAAAACAACAAAGGATTCGCACACAAATGCGTTAAATGTTTGTGCACTAATAACACAGTGCACAATTACAAACGCTGCAATGTCAAAGCCATCGTTCATTGTTATTCCCACTGCAGTCTCTGTTTACAGGTATAGACCAAATGGTCTTATTGTTATATCTGGTTGTCGTATATGTGGGTTGTAACAAGTGAATTGGTGGTGGGAGGGGGGGTCGGCAGTGTGAAGTGGATGAGTTAATATTGTGCACCTTTTTCTTATTCTCCTTTTAATCTGGGTTAAAAATACAACCGACCATTGCCTTTGTAGAAGGAAAAGCAGCCAAAACACTGGAAAATTTAGCAACAATAGGGTTAATAGGAGCCAGAAGAAAAATGCAAGTTGGCCACTGGCAGGTAGAGAGAATCTTCTATTTTCAAAATAACTTTATTGCGCAGTCTGTTTTTAAAAAAAATCAGCTTTGCTGTTCCTTCGAAACAATCCAAGCTTGAGAAAATCAATTCAATGATAGATGGTATTTGTATATCCAGGTTTTTGAAATGACATTGTAATATGTTGATATGCACAAGCCTATTTTTGTCTAACAGGACAAATATCCTTGGGTTTTCTCTGTCAAACCAACACAATTTTTCCATGTCAGAGGGGCATAATATCCTCTCGGTCCATAGCAGCCAGTGCATAAGGAATGATGCTATTAATTCTCTTGGGCAATCTTCAGGTCTGATTATTGGTGAAATAAATTTGCATGCTGAATATGAGGTAGGTGAATCACGGAGAGTACAAATTATATTTCTTGACAGCGGTTAGCCGATGGTACTGCACAGCTTGTTTTTCCTTTGTTGAAAGCTGGAGAATTTCAATTCATTACATGAGATTGGTTAGAATTCAAGTCTCTTTATACTTGATATTGAGTCTGTTATCTCTGCGTGGACTGGTATTTTCCCCTGAGTACCCACCTAATCACTACTTAAAAAATCGAAACGTATAGTTAGTGTCATGATTTAGGTACCAGAGAAGCTTTATTTATCAGCACAGTGAGATAATTTCAATTTGAAACTTTATCGCCCTCTGCATTTAACGGATTTGAAGGTTTTTTGCATATTGTGAGTGAGGCAACTCCATCTAGCCACTACATTGTGTCCAATGATTTTTAAGCAGTTACAGACAAGATTCATACTTCATCTGAAAAAAGAATAGGTTACCATGGATATAACTAATAAAAAACAGGTTTAAGGAGCACAGATAGGGAAAGTATGAGTAAATATATTTCAAATATGCTCTATCAAAATCCGGCATTGTCAGGAAGACTCAGGCCTTTGTGTGAGATGTTTAAATATGAAATGTGGTAGCTGCCGTACTGTGCATGAATATTAAATTTTACATTCCAGCGATAGATGCGATTTTTTTGCACCAAAATGTTAACACTAAAGAACTCCATTCAAATCACTCATACTTTCTATAACTGGAGTAAAATAGCTGTGAAAATTAATTTTAGACATTCCTTATTATCAAAATAATGAGATGTTACTGTGAAGAGGCACGGACGGCATTGGAAGGACAAACCTATCAAAGCCTGTCATTTGCTGTCAACACTGACAATTAATTCTTTTCATACATTTTCATGCACTTTTCCAAAAGGAAGTTATTTGATTTAATAATCAGTACAGGAAATATAACAAACTGGTGCATTAATTGTTTAATCATTTGAAAGCAAAGAATAAATTTCCATTTTGGTCCATTTGAAGTTTATTGAATTAAGATTTATGCAATTCAGATGGTTCCAACATAAACATTTCAATATTAAAAATGATATTATGACTAGTAATAGCTGTACTGTTAAAATACAGTATGTGTATCATCCCTGGCCTCACATATTATTAAACAGATGAAGTGGTTAGTCCTTTAAGCATGTATTCATGTGTGTGTATGACTGTGAACATGGTGACAGGAATGATTTTTCAAAACCGTCTACGATAATTCATTTTGAACATGTCTGTTCCCTATTGAATTTCATGGTTTTGATGGCATGATATAGTTGTGATAAAACATTTATTATACAAAATGAAATTAAACTTTTAACCTTTTAGAAACTAATTAGTGCTGACGTCAAAAGGGGATGGTATATGAACACTGCAGAGGAAAATAATGGGTGGGTGTAAGAATAGACAGGAGGCCGCTGTAGCTAAAATCAGTGTATACTGGTTACTGAACGCAATGCTCCGTACATTTATCTAGTCGACTAGTCCAAGCTCGCTCATCACGCTGCTTAAAAACAATGAGCAGCAGCAATAAAACAGCACTTTCCATAGTATTATGGTGACTTAAGGGCAACTAAATTTTTAATAAAGTTTTGAAGTGGGAGCATCACAGAAAAACTGTCAATTGACATTGCTACTACCATACATACATGAGAACTAGCAGAATGTTACATCTCATATTTACATAATGCTGGTTGTGATTTTATAAAAACCACTGTGCTGCTTCAACATTAGAGCACATCAAGAAATTTCCACAATGTATCACCTATTGCAGAATAAGGAGAGCATTATCCAGGAGGATACCTATACAATGCACTTCAGGTACAGGAAGAGCGTCTTAATGGGAAGCCTCGGATGGTGAGCAAAATATTCTTTTTATTTCAAAATATGCAAAATAAATAAGTCAGTTCTGAAGATATATTCCTATGTTCCCAGGGCATGTGGTCTACCGAAATTATATGAGAGATAAATAATTATTAACTGTACTTTATTTGAGGGCATTAAAATTTGTTTGGTTTATACATTGGTTAAAATGTTGCAATTATTGGATGCTTAACCAAAGAATATTCCACACATTATCTCATTGAAGTTATGAAGTGTAGAATAATTTTTAAGAAAATAAATACACGTACAGGTTCTAGTGGATGTAAAGTAATCAGATTTACATTCTTGCACTGCAAGATCCTAAGAAGATTCTATATTCAAAGGGTAAATGTTCATTCTGCCAGCAGCTCCATTGAACATGCTCACTTTAGCCACTTTTCCATTTGTGACTTACTTCTGTGCACAATGTCCACACTTATTCATCAGAAAATGGAATAGCAAACAAAACCACATTTGATAGACAGCATAAAAAAAGGTTGCTGTGTGTCAGTACTCAGTCATATGTAGCTGAAGGACTTAGCTCATGTGTGATTTGACCTTAGTCTGCAAGCATGTATTGTGCATTGACCTATCATAACAAAGCAGGATTTTCAAATGACCTAAGCAACTGACAGAATGTTTCACCTTTCAAGTGTAATGCAATATTTTCTGATAAGGAGCTTATGTTAGTTTTCTTTAGCCTGAAAACATGTATGTGTGTAGTATTTTATAGAAATGATAAGTTGAACAAAAAAGCATCCTTAACTATGACTGAACAAAACAAGCTTTTAGTATAGATTTAAAGATGTTATTTTGTCGGACTCAATTTTCTTCTCAATGCTTGTGGGTGTACATTCAATGGAGTAACCTTGTGTATAGGCCCTACCCTGACATCTGCCTGTGCACAGAATTCAGATTTTAGCCTTGCGCATAGAATCCAATATTGCTGAGATGACTCAATATTAAAATATTACCATTTATGGTTTGCCTGCCGTCATGGCCATTAATGCAATGAGCACACAAGGTGGAGGATGCCCTTGCTCACTGGTCTTGTTATGAGTTGTTGCCATTTTCTTAACATCTGCCAGTTTCTGAGTTCTTGCCATAGGCAGGGGCTTAATTGTGAAGCTTCTCCATTCTAATTAAAATAATGCTCCCTATCATCAACTACAGTGTAGATCTTCACATTAAATGGGAAAGGAAAGGAAGTTAAGTGCAGGGATGAAAGTGCCTTCTTTATATATCTCACATGGATTGCCTACTGGTATGTGACAGATTTGGAAAATCAGTGTGGATCACACTTATGTGCTCAAGGAACGTATGAACAAACCCCAGCTCAAATAAACTTGCTTATGCAGTAGCAAATTATGCTTGGGCCCTTTTGAGTTTCCATACACAATACAAAACATTACCTTCTGAATCTGGAGTGACATGAAGATACTGCACATTATATACTCAAAAGGAAACTGTTTTAACTCTAGATGTTTATCCGCTCATTGATAAATCGATTATAGGTATTTAAATTTCAACAGGTTATAACGTAATGTCTGCCATTTCAGGGCACCCCTTTGTTTTTCAAACCATTTTTTTCAGTTGCACAGTGTTTGATGACATCATCTAGGAGTATACAACCTCACAGTAGCAATGCAAGAAAGCAGCAATACATTAGTAGACAGCGGTTCTGCAACCATCAATACAGAATTGAAATTCATATTCTAAATAATAGATCAAGGCATCATTCTTATGGGATTTTATTTACTGGGTTCTATTTAAAGTAAAAAGTTTGACTGGCATCAGCCTTTACATTGAACACAGATTGGTTCTTCATAGTATTCTTCACTCCAAAACATTTAAATTTTGAAAGTAAACAAGGTTTTCCAAACCCATTTAACCATTTTAATAAATCACATAATCCAATCAGTATGGACCCTAGATAAAAGCAATAGTTATCTGTTGGTGATTAACAGATTATGTCATTGTACATTGATTTAGTTCAAACAATAATGTTAACAGCTGCTTTAAATGGATCCAATTAGCCAGGATCTTTCTTGATATGTTTCATCAGGTTGGTTCAATTAGCTTGCAATTAGAAATATCCATGAAAAAATATAATGAACATATTTTCAGCTATTTTTCTTAAGACATGCCTTCACAATTTTGTACAAAATCGTTATGAAGCAAACAAAATCTATTCAGATCCATGTTCGTGAGTTAGCATTTTAAAATAAGAAAGATCACTTACAAAGGTAAGGAAATTGCATCTTCTGGATATAAGGACAGATACAAAATCATTACATTCACTGGACTGTAAAGTAACATGGTTAAAATTACTCCTTACCACAGCATTTATATGTTTTGTTTCACTTTTTGTTTCTCAATGGAGTTAGTTGGTGAAGCATCTATGCACTGAATAGCTCCAGAACACCTGAATGTCAAATAATACCAGGTGGCATATCAAGTGAACTGATCAGTCCATCCAAACTGATGCTAGCCTAATGAGCCAAGAAATTCTTCCATTTAATTCTAGACTCTTCTGACAAAAAAAGGAGTTCCAAATAAGATTAAATTGATTCATGGATCACAATTCTCTTGTGCAGTCAATTTAAGGTGATTCGGCACTCCCTCCATATGAAAATAACTTGCTAGTCAAATCCCTCTGTAAATAATTGTTGCTGGAAATCAAGCATTTAAACTTTTCTAATCAGTTAGCATCAGCAAAAGGAAATAGTGATTGGCTATTTCTTTGCTAATGTTTACATTAGTTGGGTGTTAAATGATTAATGTCTAACTGCAAACATTTACACATTTATAGAGCACGTTACCACAGAAAAACATCCTATGGCGCTTCACAGAGGCGTGATGAGACAAAAATGGATGCCAAGCCAAAAAAGAAGATATTAAGAGGTGGGCTAAAAGCTTGGTCAAGAAGGTGGGTTTTAAGGAGAGTTTTAAAGGAGGAGAGGGAGGTGAAGAGGTGGAAGTATTTAGGGAAGGAATTCCAGAGTGGGCCTGAAGGCATGGCTGCCAATGGTGGGATGAAGCGAGGGGGGATGCACAGGAGGTCAGAGTCAAAGGAACAGAGAGTTCGGGGCAGGAGTTGTAGGGCTGGAGGAGGTTACAGAGATAGGGAGAGGCAAGGGCTCGAAGGAATTTAAACATGAAGATGAGAATTTTAAACATAGGCAAGGAAACCTCCTGCAGATTACCATCTACTGCTGTCCCTCAATTGATGAATCAGTTCTCCTCCATGTTGATCACTACCTGGAGGAAACAATAATGGTAGCAAGGGCACAGAACATACTCTGGATGGGGGACTTCAATGTACATCACCTAGAGTGGCTCGGTAGCACCGCTACTGACCGAGCTGGCCAAGCCCTGAAGGACATAACTGCCTGCCAGACTGAGCTTGCAGCAGGTGGTGAGAGAACCAACACAAGGAATAACCTACTTGATCTCATCCTCCCCAATCTAACTGTTGCAGATATGTCCATCCATGACAGCTTTGGTAGGAGTGGCCATGGCACAGTCCTCATGGAGACCAAGTCCCATCTTCATGCTGAGGACACCCTCCATTGTATCATGTGGCACTACCACTGTACTAAGTGGGATAGATTAAGAACAGATCTAGCATCTCAAAACTGGGCATCCATTAGGTGCTGTGGGCCATCAGCAACAGTAGAATAGTATTCCACCACAATCCGTAATCTCGTGGGCCAGCACACCCCTCACTCCTCCTTCACCATCAAGACAGGTGTCAGGAGCAGCATGTATACCTGAAACTGAGGTGCCAACCTGGTGAAGCTACAACACAGGACTACATGCATGCTAAACAATGAAAGCAGCTTGCTATTATCAGAGCTACGCGATCCCACAACCAATGGATCAAGTCAAAGCTCTGCAACTCTGCCACATCCAGGACAATTAAGCAACTGAAGAGAGGAAGGGGAGGCTCCATTGACATCCCCATTCTTAACAATGGCGGAACCCAGCACGAGTGCAAAAGACAAGGCTGATGTATTATCAACCATCTTCAGCCAGAAGTGCCGAGTGGATGATCCTTCTCAGCTTCCTCCTCAGGTCCCCCATCACAAATGCCAGTCTTCAGCCAATTCGAGTCACAGCACATGACATCAAGATGTGGTTGAGTGCATTGGGCACAAGAAGGCTATGGGGCCTGACAAAATCCCAGTTGTAGTGCAGAAAACCTGTGCTCCACAACAAGCTGCGCCCTTAGCCAAGCTGTTCCAGTAAAGCTACAACACTGGCACCTACCCAACAATGTGAAAAATAGTCCCTTTCCACAATAAGCAGAACAAATGCAACCCAGCCAATCACCATCCTATCTGCCTACTTCCAATCATCAACAACGTGATGGAAGGAGTTATCAGTAGTGCTATCAAGTGGCACTTATTCACCAATAACTTGGTCACCGATGCTCAATTTGGGTTCCACCAGGACTACTCAGATCCAGACCTCATTACAACATTGGTCCAAACATGGACAGAAGAGCTGCATTCCAGAGATGAGGTGAGAGTGACTGCCGTTGACATTAAGGCAGCATTTGACCAAGTGTGGTATCAAGGAGCCCTAGAAAAACTGAAGTCAATGGGGATCAGTGGCAAAATTCTCCATTGGGTGGAATTATACCTGGCACAAAGGAAGATGGTAGTGGTTGTCGGAGGTCAATCATCTCAGCCCAGGACATCACTTCAGAGTTCCTCAGGGCAGTATTCTAGGCTCAACTATCTTCAGCTGCTTCATCAATGAACTTTCCTCCATCATAAGGTCAGAAGTGGGGCTGTTTGCTGACGATGTATTCAGCTCCATTCACAATTCCTCAAATAATGAAGCAAACCATGCTCACATGCAGCAAGACCTGGGCAACACCCAGGCTTGGGCTGATACGTGGCAACTAACAGTCGTGCCACACATGTAACAGGCCATGACTATCTCCAAGAAAAGAGAGCCTAACCACCTCCCCATGACATTCAATGGCATTACCATCACTGATTTCCCCCAATATCCTTGGGGTCACCATTGACCAGAAACTCAACTGGACCAGCCCACATAAATGCCATGGCTGCTGGAGCAGGTCAGAGGCTGGATATTCTGTGGCGAGTGGCTCACCTCATGACTTCCCAAAGCCCCCACCCCACCTGCAAGGCACAAGTCAGGAGTGAGATGGAATATTCTCCACTTGTTTGGATGGGTGCATCTACAATAACACTCAATAAGCTTTACACCATCCAGGATAAAGCTGTCTGCTTGATTGGCATCCCGTCCATTAGCTTAAACATCCATTCCCTCCAACGCTGACGTACCGTGACTGCAGTGTGTACTATCTACAGGATACACCGCAGCAAGTTGCCAAGGCTTCTTCAGCAGCATCTCCCAAACCCTCATGAACTGTGGAGACAAGAGGGAGGTGGAACTGAGGCAGTAGTGTGCAAGGACTGAGTAGTCAAGATTGGATTGTTTAAGGAGAGGAGATGATGGTGATTTTGAAAGAGAGGGGGACAGTACCTGAGGAGAGGGAACCACAAGACATCAGTTAAAAAGTGTCCATTAATGCCTATTAATTGGTACTATGTAATTAAATATATCAACTTAGAAATTACCATTGCTTATATTAGCAAACACTTAATGCATTAATATGACAGTCCTCTGTCTGTTGCTTTAATGCAGGTGTTAAACCATTTTACCCGCACCTTTAATGCAGGTGTTAAACCATTTACTTCAAATAGTGAACAGAGGAATGTCACACAAACACATTGGCCTCCATTTTAGCACCCGCTATTAGATGCGTTCCTGGCGGGGGGGGTCTCCGAAAATCGGGGAATCCCGGAGCGGGTCGGGAGCCTGGCTCCAACCCGCCCACTTCTGGGTTCCCCACAGACGCGCCGACGTGCGCACACAGCCCCCGCATGTGGGACTCCCGCAGGCAATTAAAGCCAGCGGGGTGCCACTTGAGACTATTTACCTAGGTATTTCAGGTCATTAACAGACCTGATTAAGGGAATATGTCAGGAGGGGTAGGATTTTAGAAACAACTGGGACTGTTTCCCATACTGGGGGAAACACTCCCAGTTCAAATGGACGTGTTGCAGCTATCAGCCTGTGGCAGCTGCAAAGATCCATTTGACAGGTGGGGGTGGAGACCCTCACTCATTGCAGGAGGCCACTCTGTCACTTGGGACAAAGTTTGGCCTCCACCACCCTCCTCCTGACAATCAAATTCACCAACTTGCACACTTACCCCGGTGTCCAGACACATGTACCTACCTTGCGGACCCCCTCAGATGTATATCTTCGGTATGGGGGCCGCCGTAGCTGCAGTCATGACCTCCTCAGAGGGTGAACAGCATCACCAGCCTCGCCGGCCAAGCCGTCCACCTCTGACACGTGGAGCTCCACAACACAGTGCTATGACATATCCACCTGCACAGCAGGAGGGAGGGCAACCGCAGAGAGAGATGCGTCGCAGGGGGCACTACCCTCGCCACAGGGTCCACAGACCGAGGCTCAGCTTCCTGGACCTCTCTGAGCAGCAGTGCACACGGAGGCTCAGAGTCACTTGACATGTAGTCGTGGATAGCTGCAGCCTCCTTCATGCCAAGCTGCTCCTGGCTGGCCCGAGCACCATCTTCTTACCTGTTGCTGTCAAAGTCACCACTGCCCTCAACAACTTCTCCTCCGCATCCTTCCAGGGTGCCACGGGGGACATCGCCGATGTCTCTCAGACGTCTGCACAAAAGAGCCCTGCAAATACACCTACACCCACTTTGCAGTGACACAATGGGTGGCATCAGGTGTGGGTCTTCATTGTGATCCTCAGGAAAGGGCATTATTGCACAAACCAGACAAGATTCGCAAAGATGTGGCAGTAGTGGTGCCAATATAATATGTGATGTGAGTTGGTCAGAAATTAAATATAAGTAAAAACCATGACAAACCCTCAAACTCCCTTGTGCATCCCCTTCATGCTCACAACACGTTTGCCTTACGCTTCCTACTGCACATACATGATGCATGCCCCGTGGCTGCAGCACAGGTAGTGGCAGGTTGAGTGAGGCTGACAGTGAAAGAGATGCATGAGAGGGTGAGTATGAGATAGAGCCATGAGATTGTATGAGGATTGGGTTGAGTGGTAGTGGCGGGATGAGTACTGGCGAGGTGAGTAAGTGCAGGTAAGATGAGGATGAGCTTTGAGTGGGTATGAGGGGTGATGTGACAGAGTAGTGTTGGCAGGGGTGGGGGCGGTGATGTGGCAGATGGAGTGTAGGGGAATGAGTAAGTGTACTCACTTTGGCTGACCTACTTAGGTCATTGCAGCGCCTCCTGCACTGTATGCAGGTGGGCGATATGTTGGTGGTGCAGGTGACCTCCTCTGCCACCTCGAGCCAGGCCTTCCTGGTGGCAGAGGCAGGCCGCTTCCTCCCGCCCGCCGGGGGGAAGATCTCTGTCCTCCCCCTCCTCCTCACCCCATCTAATGATACCTGGAGTGAGGCATCATTAAACTGGGAGTAGCCTTCCCCCTGGGCTGCTCCATGCTGTAATTTTTCCTATTTGTTGCAGCATCTGTCAGTGGAGGACTGCCCCTTTAAATAGAGCTCCACCAGCTGACAGACCTTACTGCACATGGGCAGTCCGCCCGACGCGCAGATCAGCAGTGGGGAACCCGGAAGACCAGGTAAGTGGATCCAATTAAGCTGCGATCGGGCGCGGGGCAGACTGATTTCGCCAGGCGCGTTACCCATGCGCCCAGTAGCCCCCCCGCCGCGAACCTGCAGCCCTGGTAACATCGAGCCCATTAAGTGTTTATCTGCTAATATCATCAATAGTAATTCCAGGCTGTAGTGTTTTTGCCTTAAACTAGCCATATCTAGTGGCAGATACTAAGGGCCAAATCTTACTGGAGCGGGGCAAGCCACGTTAGTTAGATTTTTTCCAGCACCCTTCAGCTTGAAAAATTTTGCCCTGTAAGTTGCTTGAACTGTGAGCTGATAATGGCACGGCGAGGGCAACAGGGCATCTGGGACCTTGGGGAACGATGGGACCAGCAGTGCATCTCCTTAACCAAGGAGATTTAAGGATTGAGAAAGAAACAGAGGAACTACAGAGAAAAAGGATGAATTAGAGTCAAATCAGGTGACAGAAAGAAAAACAGAGAGGGAAAAAAATTGGAATAAGAGAGAGAGAAAAAAGAGACAAAGGAAAAGTACGAAAAGTACAAAAAAATGTAAAATTTAAGATTTTAAAAATGTTTAGATCTCTAAGATGGATTTGCTACATGTTGCAATGAGACTCAACAATTTAAATAGTTCCCTTTCTGGGCCGGAGAGTTGATTGGCATTGCATTAACAATTATCATATTGTTGAAAGGGTCCTTACGCTGTTAAATACTTTCTGCGGCAGGTTTAATAGATAATTAATGTGCAAATCCAGCAAGTTCTTGAAAATAATAGGGAATATAGGGCGCGAGGCAAACAGCGGAGCGGCGTAAATCGACCAGCAAGTTATGGCGATTTGCAACTCACGGTGTTTCCTTTCTTTGCCTGAACTTGCTGGCCAATTTGCGCATTAATAACAGCATGCGTCATGAACTCGCAGTTATTTTTCCAACAAAATTTGGTCCTATGTTTTAAATCAACTTTTTTTTGTGTTATTACTATTATGGCATAAACCTAAACAAATCTCTTACTGTCAAATGCTAAAGATCTACTATTACGGGTAAATTAGACTTTTCTTTAGAGGGTTCTAACAGTTAAAAGTTTTCACTGTTTCACTGCTGATGCTCATTATACACACCATCAATAGAAGCTTGTGCACCCCAGCTAATGTCCTCTGATGCTTTGCATATCCAGAGCCTTTGAATGAAGGCGAGCCATCACAAATGAAAAGCTATTTTCTCCGGGCGTATTAACGTTTGAAAAGCATAAATATCCTTTTAATCTATAAATCATCCAGCGTAAATCACCTTAGGTGATTACATTACAACTACCCTGCAGAGCTTAATGCAGTCTCCTACCTATTTGATCATAGCCACAGCATCTGCAGCCGTGGCTTCTCTTCCCAACCCTTCACCATCAATGCTAGATTTTTCCTTGGCTCCTCCTCTTCATCATTTACTTACTGCCCCTTAGTGACTTTATCCGCAGACACGGGGTCAGCTTCCACATGTATACCTCTCTACTCCTTTCACGACTCCTCCACTGCCTCTGGACTGTCAGACCGTTTCTCAGACATCCAGCCTTGCATAAGTCATAATTTCCTTCAGTAAAACATTGGGAAGACTGAAGCCATCACTTTTTTTTTAATATTCATTCATGGGATGTGGGCGTCACTGGCAAGGCCAGCATTTATTGCCCATCCCTAATTGCCCTTGAGAAGGTGATGGTAAGCTGCCTTCTTGAACTGCTGCAGTCCATGTTTCTGGGTCAATGGTGACCCCCAGGATGTTGATGGTGGGGAATTCGGCGATGGTAATGCGGTTGAATGTCAAGGGGAGGTGGTTCGACTCTCTCTTGTTGGAGCTGATCATTATGTTGAAGGTTCTCCCACAGTCCTGATAGGTAAGGGGTTCCAGGATTTTGACCCAGCGACAATGAAGGAATGGCGATATATTTCCAAGTCGGGATGGTGTGTGACTTGGAAGGGAACGTGCAGGTGGTGGTGTTCCCATGCGCCTGCTGCCCTTGTCTTTCTAGGTGGTAGAGGTCGTAGGTTTGGGAGGTGCTGTCGAAGAAGCCTTGGCGAGTTGCTGCAGTGCATCCTGTAGATCGTACACACTGCAGCCACGGTGCTCCAGTGGGGAGGGAGTGAATGTTTAAGGTGGTGGATAGGGTGCCAATCAAGTGGGCTGCTTTGTTCTGGATGGTGTTGAGCTTCTTGAGTGTTGTTGGAGCTGCACTCATCCAGGCAAGTGGAGAGTATTCCATCACATTCCTGACGTGTGCCTTGTAGATAGTAGAAAGGCTTTGGGGAGTCAGGAGGTGAGTTACTCGTCACAGAATACCCGGCCTCTGATCTGCTCTTGTAGCCACAGTATTTATGTGGCTGGTCCAGTTAAGTTTCTGGGTCAATAGTGAACCCAGGATGTTGATGGTGGGGGATTCGGCGATGGTAATGTCGTTGAATGTCAAGGGGATGTGGTTAGACTTTCTCTTGTTGGAGATGGTCATTGCCTGGTACTTGTCTGATGCGAATGTTGCTTGCCACTTATCAACCCAAGCCTGGATGTTGTCCAGGTCTTGTTGCGTGCGGTCATGGACTGCTTCATTATCTGAGGGGTTGCAAATGGAACTGAACACTGCAACCATCAGCAAACATCCCTGTTTCTGACCATATGGTGGAGGGAAGGTCATTGATGAAGCAGCTGAAGATGGTTGGGCCTAGGACACTGCCCTGAGGAACTCCTGCAGCGATGTCCTGGGACTGAGATGATTGGCCTCCAACAACCATTACCATCTTCCTTTGTGCTAGGTATGACTCCAGCCATTGGAGATTTTTCCCTCTTATTCCCATTGACTTCAATTTTACTAGAGCTCCTTGGTGCCACACTCGGTAAAATGCTGCCTTGATGTCGAGGGCAGTCACTCTACCTCACCTTTGACTGCCACCATGAATTTCGTCTCACCATCAAATCAATTTCCCTACCAGGCCACCATCCCAAGTTGAACCAGACTGTTCGCAACCGCGGCATTCTGCTTGAATCTAGCTGAGCTTCCGATCCCATATCCTGTCCATCACAAAGGCCGCCTACTTCCACCTCCATAACATCACCCACCTCTGCTGCTACTTCAACCCACCCACCACTGGAACCCTCATTCATGCTTTTGTCACCTTCAGACCCAATTACTCCAATGCTTTTCTGGCCAGCCTAGTAGCCATTACAGGGATCTTGCTACAACCTGCACATGATTGGGAGCTATATATTCTAGGGTATAGCATCATTAGAAAGGACAGGGAAATTGGGAAAGATGGGGCAGTAGCAATATTGATAAAAGATACAATTACTGCAGTAGAAAGAAGGGATGTCAGTAAGTGTGATTGGAAAACAGAAACACTATGGGTAGAGTTAAGGAACAGCAAAGGATGCAAGACTCTGGTAAGTGTTGTCGACACACCTCCTGATAGTAATGATGTAGTGGTGGATGTATAAATATAGAGATCAGGGATGCATGTTGCAAAAGCAATCTGATTACAATGGGAGGTTTTAATTGTCACATAGACTGGGAGAAGTAGAACATCTCAAGTAGTAAAGATAATGAATTTCTAGAATGTTCTAGAACAATAGGGTCTATTTTTGGCGACCGACCGGCAGAGCATGCTGGTCAGCCCCCAACCCGCCCACCCCAATTTGGGCACAATCCAATTTTTAGGCCCATGTATCTGGGTATCATGCCTTCAATTAAATGTATCCACAGGAAGCTGGGCTCTGTAATTAGACAAAGTAAAGGGAAATTTCAGTGGTGAGAATGTTTCGACTCAGCATTTGCTACTGCATAAGCGAAAGTGAAGTTTTTAGTTTGCTTCCTGCATGGTGGATGTAGAAACCTGTGTACACCAGATAGAACCCAATGCTGCTTCAGCAGTCAAGAAGATGACGTGGCCTTCAACTGAAGCAAAAAGGACACACTGCCTGCTCACTCTTTGACACCATATGTAACCATTCCTGAGAGCTTGCGTTACTGGAAGAATGCTGCTTCTCTTAGAAAAATTGAACAGTTCTTTTACTTAGGAACAGAATTTTTTTTTAACTTATAGTTAGAGGCGTTCATTACTCATTAAATTTGCCAAATCATTTTGTATCTATAGTTCCACAACCATAAGTGAGTCCACATTTATGCCTCATGCTGCAACTGTGTTCAGCATTGATCTTACATGGTCAAAGTGTGAAGTATTGCAACCTGCTTTTAATACATGGAGATCGGAGCAGAAGTCTGTTGTTATCATAACTATCATGTGGTAAAAATAAGCAAGTAGCATGGCTTTTGATTTTTGAAATTTAATAGGACAACTGTTATTTTGACAGTATGGCACTATTGTAAGTTCCAATTCCTATGGGGAAAATGTGAAGAGAGGAAAGGCAGGAAGACTCAGCTGTGTCTCGGATTCATAGGAGAACATGGTTGACACTGACACCATGCACCTTACAATCGTGAGAGACTAGATGAGTCCATCATGACAATGAGGACTATATCATATGACTGCTATTTGTGCATGAGATCTGATACTATATAACTGATAGAGACATTTCTGTAGGTCAGTTGATTTTCAGATGTAGTCAGCACTGACACCAGCCTGAGGTTCTCAAATGTAATATAGAGAGTAGCACACGTCGGTATTCAAGGAGGACCTATAAAATTAATATCAATCAACGTTTATTAGAATGTGCTAAATTGTGATTATACTCAGTGGGTCATGAAGAAAATGGAAAAGATTTGAAATAAATCCACAGGGACTGAACAAGCTGAGTATTTGCTTTGTATTTTATATCCATCTAAGATCATGTGTGGCACCTGCTTATAAAATAATACATCTGTTCATTCATTAAAACATTTACACAAACAGAAGGTATTTCTTCAAATACGAGCAGTATTATACTACATTATCTACAATTACTACTCAGAAATGGGGTTTTTAAGTGTCTTTCAGTGTACGGTGCTTGGCTGACTAAACGTATTCCATCTGAAAATCTATAAGATATTTTGCAGATGCACTTAATCAACCATGAGTAAAATTTGGATAACAACGTCGTGCTCACATAGTCTACATGTTTAAAATGTAAAATTTGAACCTTTTGTACAGATCCTTCATAGTATAGTATCATAGTTGGTACAGCACAGGAGGAGGTCATTCGGCCCATCGTGCCTGTGCTGGCTTTTTGACAGAGCTATCCAATTAGTCCCATTCCCCTGCTCTTTCCCCATAGCCCTGTAATTTTTTTCCCTTCAAGTATTTGTCCAATTCCCTTTTGAAAGTTACTATTGAATCTGCTTCCACCACCCTTTCAGGCAGTGCATTTCAGATCATTACAACTCGTTGTGTAAAAAAATGTTTCCTCATGTCGCCTCTGGCTCTTTTGCCGATCACCTTAAATCTGTGTCCTTTGGTTACCGACCCGTCTGCCACGGGAAACAGTTTCTCCTTGTTTACTCTGTCAAAACCATTCATGATTTTGCACACCTTTATCAAAACTCCCCTTAACTTTCTCTGTTCTAGGGAGAACGCTAGGGGAATTAAGGGATGTGGGGATCGGGCGGGAAAGTGGAGTTGAGGTCAAAGGTCAGCCATGACCTGCTCCTGCTCCTATTTCTTTTGTTCTTATAACAACCACAGCTTCTCCAGTCTCTCCACATAACTGAAGTCCCTCATCCCTGGCACCATTCTAGTTAATCACTTGTCCTGGAAATAATTTATATAGTTTAGCCCTTTAAGATTGTCATTTTTAGCAATAGATAATTAAGTCAGGACTTAGCCCTAATTGTGTCTCTGTTACACATGATTTCTCCATAGTTGCTGAGAGCTCCTGATGTGCAAAACATTTTCACCTTTTGGGTGTTAATTGTTGCAGAAGGATTGATAAAAGTGCGGCTGGAGAAATAAAGATTTTTTTGTCCATTCTTAAACACTTAGAAGAATATTATTCCAGGGTAACAGACAGGTTATGGTTTACAAATATTTAATGAAGAGAAAAAAACTACTTGATTACTATCCCTAACAGAGCAATGTCAGACATTGTAATTAATCATTTTCCTGGTCCTTGTCCCTGGAATTACTTAATTCCCTGGGCGCAAAGCCCAGGATAAAGAGACAGAGACACAGATTGTTGGGTCTCCGCCATTTAACATTGCACTGGAATTACAGAGGCTTTACAGGATAGGGGGCAGCGAAACTGCACCTTCAGTGGGAGCAGACCAGAAAGAGTAATGTAAATGAGGCAGGACGGAGTGTTCCTGGCCTCCTGCTTTATTTCCCTGGTGTATCGCTCACTGGGAGCCCCAGTGCATGGGTAGCCTGCTCCTCAATCCCTGCCAACTAGAGGGTCCATGGGGGTCCCTTACAGGTAGGCCTCATGTTTCATTTTAGACACCCCCCACTCTGCGGATCTGGAGATCAAAACGTGACTACCTGGCTGCCAATCTCCATTGCAGTGGAAGGCTTGAGTGGCTTGCAGCACCCCCTGATCTTCCTGGCACTCCAGAGGTGCAGGACAGGAATCTAGGTAATCCCATGGCTATACAGAGCTGTGCACTTCATTGGCACAGGTGGGCCAGGAAAACTGGTTGTGTAATGTCTTACTGGGGCCTGTCAGAGCCATGGAGCCAAAGTCTGGGAAAAAAAACGTGATTTTCCTGTAGTAATCATCCAACTCCACTCCTCCTTCACCCCCACTGCTACAGAAACCCTTATCCATGCCTTTGTCATCAACAGACTTGATTACTCCATTGCTCTTACCCGCCTCCCAATGTTTACCTTTCCCAAACTGCATCTTGTCCAAAACTCTGCAACCCACATCATGTCCAGCACTAAGTTCTGTTTCCCTATTAACCCTGTCCTTGCCAATTTTCATTTGCTCCTCATTGCCCAACACATCAGCTGTCATCTACAAATCTCTCCATGGCCTTGCTCTTTCCTATATCTGCAACCCCCTTCAGCCCTATATATCAGCATACACTCTCTATACTGATTCTGGCTTCCTTTGCAAACCTCCTGTCCACTTTCAACCATCTCAGCCCCACACTCTGGAACACTTTCCCTAAGCCCTCGTGCCTCTCTCCCCACCTTAATAACCTCTTTAAAATCTACCTCTTTGATTTTGTCTTCAATTACCACTCCAACCCTTCATTATTTTTTCACCCTCGTGAAGTATTTTGAGATGTTTTATTACATTAAAGGCAGAATAAAAGTCCAGTTTGTTGTCAGAGCTTCAGTGCCAAGCCTTAAGATCCCTTTTTTCAGTTGAGTGTTGAGGAGACATCGGGCGTAAGTTCCTTCCATCAATAATTTTCATGAAAAAGTTGCCATGAGTACAAAATAACAAGTCCCATTTTTGTGCTCACACCAACTATTAATTTATAATTATTGACAGAAGGAATTTTAGTCCCACTATTGCTAAACTTGGGGGTTTTGGGAGTAAAGTCAGGCTAATCACAACCTGCCATGACTATTGACTTTAACATTGGCTGCAGGAGAAGGTTTATCCTGCACTAGACCACAAATATGCAATGGTATCATTGCATCATCAATTCTTCTCTTTATAGATCTGATGGAGTATTGCAAAACACTGCTCGCTCGTGTGTTATATCCAGATACTACATCATATGCATGTCCTGTCATAAAGATGCCATTAATTTTGATAATGGAAATCACACTTAACACTGAAAACTTTATTTTCTACTCACCTCTGAGCTCTTGTTAGACTGGTTAGCTCTGGTTAAATATTCCACAGCAGGTTTTCACCCCATGAATGTTTAAAATAAAAGATAGAATTGTGAAGCATTTGGGTCTATTCCATTCAGTTCTGGGCACTGCACCTCAGGAAGGATACATTGGCTTTGGAGGGGGTGCAGCACAGATTCACCAAAGTGATACTGGGGCTTAGAGGGTTAAATTATGAGGACAGGTTGCATAGGTTAGGCTTGTATGCCCTCGAGTACAGAAGATTAAGGAGTGATCTAATTGAGATGTTTAAGACGATTAAAGGTTTTAATAGGGTAGATGGAGAGAAACGTTTTCCTCTGGTGGGCGAGTCCAGAACAAGAGGGCATAACCGTGAAATTAGAGCTAGGCTGTAGGGTGATGTCAAGAAGCACTTCCTCACATAAAGGATAGTGGAAATCTGGAACTCTCTTCCCCCAAAAAACTACTGAGGCTAGATCAATTGAAACTTTAAAAACTGAGATTGATAGATTTTGGTTACGTAAGCGTATTAAGGGAAATGGAGCCAAGTCTGTGGAGTTAAGATACAGATCAACCATGAACTAATTGAATGGCAGAGCAGGCATGAGGGGCTGAATGGCCTACTCCTGTTCCTATGTTCCTCTCTAAGTTCCCATTGTTTAAAATAAATGGTTTATTGTTTTTATTTTAAAAAAGAGACAAAGGGATTTCATAGGAGCATATTAAGTGTTCATACTAATATTCCACAGAAGGTTTTCACCCCATGAATGTTTAAAATAAAAGATAGAATTGTGAAGCAATATCTCTTTAAATAGCTGTTTATCAGATTTCCTATTATAGATATTGCAGACTGGCTTTGCAAATAAAGGTTATTATTTCCCACTTCAGTTATTAAGATAATTATATTTTGATTCACATTTTAAAGCAGCCTGCTCTGTTCCTGCGAGATTCATATCTCCACCAAACCTCACTGAATATAAGTTCAACTGATGGCATCAGATACAATTATTACACAGAAAACTTTTATTGATTAAGAAGTTATGCAACGGTCATCTGGGGGCTGATCTGCTGTCGTGAGCTAAAGCAAAGAATGCCATCTCAATGGCAGGCTGATGGACTAGAACATCCCCACATTAAGTAAGGGCTGTGGTTACAATATCCAGATGAAAGAAAGATTCCTAAACATGTTCACAAGCTATCTTAGTTAACCATTGTGATCTGGTGTGACATTTGTCTGCCTATAATGAAGCTTTGTTGCAATGAAGGTTATTATAACAACATATTTCTGAATGCCTAGCACAATAAAGTTGGCTGTTAACTGCTTCCATTCAGGTCAAACTGACATTACAGCATCATTACAAAAAAGGTTTACAGGGCCATGATTGGACAAGCTGAAGCTTATAGAGGGTGCAGGATGGGAGGTAGAAAAGTACAGCATTAGGGTACTCAAGTCTCAAGGTGACATAGGCAGGATAAGGATCTCAGCAGCAGAGGGGCAGAGATAGTTAGGGCAGAGGGAGCAATTTTGCAGAGGTGGAAGGAAGATGACCTAGTGATGAATAGAATATGGAGTTTAAAGGTCAGCTCAGGGTAGAACAGAATACCAAGATTATGGACTGTCTGGTTCAGCCTGAAAGAGTGGCTGGGGAAGGGATGAGTCAGTGACAAGGGAATGGAATTTGTGGGGAGGGCCAAAGGCAATGGCTTCTGTCTTTCTGATGTTGAGTTGGAGGAAGTTGTGGCTCATTCAAAACTTGATGTCAGATAAGCAGTCTGACAGCACAATGGCTGTTGAGGGGTCAGAGAGAGAGTATCAACAGTACCCATGTGAAAGTTGATTCTGTGCCTACAGATGCATGTACAGGAGATGGCTGAGGATAGATCATTGGAGAACCTTTTGAGGTGAGAAAAAGGGAAGAGAAACCATTGTTTGACGTGCAGTGGCTGTGTTCATATAGGAAGGAATTGAACCATGCAAGGGCAGTCCAATGGAACTGGATGATAGAGGAGAGGTGTTGGAGGAGGATGAGATGATTAGCCATATTGAATGCCGTGGAGCAGTCAAAAAGGAGGAATTGAAGCAAATAATATGACAAGTGTAGTAGTAATGACATGATAGTTTTTTTGTTATCCTACATTACAATAATGACTACACTTTCAAAGTACTTCACTGGTTGGAAAGCACTTGGGACATCCTGAGGTTGTGAAAGGTGCTATATAAATGCAAATCTTTCTTTTATCCCTGTTATGGGAAATCTAGAATTCTTGTCACATGAGAAAGCTGGAGTTGGGGGCTGCAAATACTGGAAATAAGACCATAAGAGATAGGAGCAGGAGTAGGCCATGCGGCCCCTCGAGCCTGCTCCGCCATTTAATGAGATCATGGCTGATCTGATTTTTACCTCAACTCCACTTTCCCGCCCTTTCCCCATATCCTTTGACTCCCTTGCCGATCAAAAATTTGTCTAACTCAGCCTTGAATGAATTCAGTGACTCAGCCTCCACAGCTTTTTTGGGGTAAAGAATTCCAAAGATTCACGACCCTCTGGGAGAAGAAATCCAAAAGTAAAAGAGAAATTGCTATAAATACCCAGCATAAATTTGGGATTTGGCTGTGTGTGTGAGATCATCTTGAGGTAGGTTCACACTGACTGCAATATAACTGCATTTTCTTTATTAAGTGAGTTTTTTAAACTTTAAAATTGAAATTTTAAAAGTGTCCTGATAAGCTGCTCAACAACCTTTAAGTTTCTAATGTTAGTGAAGAACTGACTGTTCCCTTGGCTCTTTACTAGTATTGGACATTTCACTGGCATTCAGATACTGTTTAGCACTTAAGTATGCACATGGAAAGCCCGGCCAACCCTTGATGATAGAATGCAGAGCCAACGTTATAACTCAGCTCTGTCAATGTGTAATCCTCTCCTAAAGCAACTGCTTCTCAGGTACTTTAGGAGTGTTATATCTCAGAATAGAGAAACTGAAGGCCTCAACATTCCTCAATCACACCAATTTAAGGGAAAAAACATGTGTGTCCTCTGTAGTTGATGTAACAATCCACTTTACTGTATTTCCTGTATTAAGTTTATCTGTCTAACATGGCAAAACACAAACTCTACTGTTGAAAATTTAAAACAAAATCCAGTACTGACTAACTTAATATTCAGTTGAAATAAACAGCTCTACTTGAAAGACCAAGCAATCACTGTTGTGTCCTCAGGTGATTCTTCCTTTACAATCTCCACACTTCATTTCTCTTGTCCCCCTCCTTTACCTATCTGTGGTGTAAACACACCATCAACCTAAAATGTACTAAATGTCTAAAAACAGGACATAAATATGACTAAAAACAAAAAAGCTTTCTTTGACTCAGCTTTTCTTTGCCAGTGAAACCCTTGACCTTAACAGATATTCCTAGATTGTTTCTATAATTTTGCAAATAAAAAGGAATTGTTGCAGCAGTTTCTATTTATGCTGGAATATGAGTGGAGCAACAGGAATCTTGTTTTGCTAATGTGAACTGATTAGAGATGATAAATAGTTGATTAGCAGATTTGCAGTAACGAAGCCCTATACACTCAATGATTTAACAGGTAATGGGATGATTTTAACTGACCATGGATTGAAGTTAGGGATTAAATTTTGTACGATTTTAGACATTCTTCAGTTGTGGGGTTATAGAGTGTCCCAGCCTATAGGGTCTCCAGTGTGCTTCACTACTGAATGGTGGTTCATGCTCCTGATTTCAAATGTACCACTGTGGAAAGTTGATAAGCAGTTCATTGCTGGGATGGAAGGATTTTTTTTCTCTTCTAGCATTTTGAATAAGTGGACTGCAATCCTTTTTGAAATTTAGATCTGGAAAACTATTGGATTGGGGGTGGGATTTGTCAAACAAACAAACTGAAATGATGGAAGGGATGTACACCACTTTTTGATATCCATTGTTCTCACTGGCACTGTTGATGCTGGTGGGTCACAAATCAACAATTATTTTCATACAGACAATACATACAGGGAGAATGATACTCAGTGCCTAAGCCCAGTTTTAAACAGGTCTGCCACCATTTCAGCATTTGCACACTGAATGAAGAAAATTGTGACCGTTTTTTAAAAAATGTTCCTTTTCCAATAAGATCCCTTGAAGAAACTGCAGCTGGTGTAATATCAACAAAAGTATTATTAGAACAATACATTTCAAAATAAAACTGACTTTGGGTTAGAGATTAAATGATAAAGTTTTGAATTTTGTTAAAACTTGGAACACACATACTGAAAAAACAGATTCGACAGGTTAGATTTAATCAGACCAATTAAAGATCAAGTAACTCTTTGCATAAACTTTTCACTTTAGACCCTTTTAACTGATTTATTTTGAATGTATCTTCCCTTTTCTGTTTCAAGCTATTTAAGAATCCTCAGCTCAGGATTTTGAAGTGTCTTTTTGTTTGTGGTTGTCAGAATGATGCATTCTTTCTGTCGGGAGCTGGAGTATGTAAACAGGGTGGTCCGGATATTAACTCTGAAATGTACCCATGTTCACTGTCCCTTTGAAATTCATGAACCGTTTGAACGCAGCAGTATTCCTGCACCAGAATAACCAATGTATCCAGATTTGATTTTTATTATTATTGTTTATGCAAAGAATTCTGAGAATTAAAACCTGACCTGCAATTCCATTTTGTCTCTCTACTTCCAGTGTCTCAAACTATATGCAGCAATAGGTAAGCGCATACATCATTTCTGCAGAGGTTACAGCTGCAACTTGTTAAATGTAGAACTGTAATGTAGAAATGTAGAACTTCAGCTATTATAGTCCTAATTATATATTTCCTTCAATTTATTTATTCCAGAAATTTGTCTTTCATGTCCCAATCACAACTTGAATGTTATTCGATACATGACCCAGTTCAGCAGACTGACTATGTGCCTCCCATTCTTGACTTACAACAGTCTTTTAGATTAACCCTTGGGACCCAAGTAGCTCAGCCAGCAAGACCATTTGTTAATATGCAAACTACCCATGATGAATTCATACTGGCTGCATCTTTTTATCCCCATTTCAAATCTCTCTATATGTAATCAGTGTTAAAGGTAGACTTTTCCTGAGAAAAATAGATTCTGCAAATTAACTAGTACTAACTAATCAGTGTATCCTTTAAACTGTGTGCAGCTCAACATTAATCATGACTGTTTGCTTTTTGCAAAATAAAATAAAAATTATTAGTACATTATTTATCACTGTGGTGGTCCCTGATTTCATTGAGTTCTTCCATTTGTTTGTAATAACTCTTTACTGGAAAACAAATCTGCAAAGGTTTAAAAGATTTTGTTTTCCTTCTTTGGAGAACTGCATAAAAAAAACAATGAAAAAAAAATCTCGAGGCTGTGTTCTGTGGTACCCAAGCTCATGGGGTAATTATATGGAGTGAAAGAGCATAGTAGCAGCACACTGACCCGAAGAATCTCAGTGCTGCACTTACACTGGCACAATGTCACGTTTTCAGGCACTCCATCATAAAAAAAAAGCTTTCCTTTCTCCGAGTTGAGACCACTGTCTATGTGGAGCATGCGGATCAGAGGGTCATTAAAAACCATCAAAGGAGGCAGCCTCATGATGGTAATAAGATGGTTGCAGGGAAATAAAGTAGGCATTGATCTGCAGTATTGAGTGTGACATTTTAACCGAGCTAGGAGCCGGAACAGCTCGAGCCTCCCTCTATTCATCTGCCTGCCTATTTTAGTAAATTGCCTTTTTCCCAACCATTGGTCTCAGGGGTCAGTCCATATTAGCTATCTTGTTAATACTGAGGGGATCAATACTTAATCAACAAGTAATGGGATTTTGCAGTCATCTCATATGATCTTTCAATAAAGCCCCAAATCTATCTCAGCCATTCCTGCAGCTGACTAAAAGTGTACAATACTATAGAGCGGGGATTTGATGCTCTGATGCTCTTGGGCTCATCTGCATCTGATTAAGACACTGTGCTGCTGCTGTCCTTCACCCCTTTGTTCCTTTTATCCTCATGTAATATAGCATTGCATAGAAATTCAACATCTTTGCATTGGGATACAACAACAAATGAATTAATATTAACTCAGTGAGACCTGATTTGGGATGTTCAAGGCACCTTACTGATGTAAAATGCAACTGAAACAATGCTTAATCTAAAAAAGTCACACGTCTAAAACAGAACAAAATATATTTTTGAAGGAATTTCTATGATCATGTGATTCATCATTTGTAAGTGATTTTGTTCAGTGGGGCTGTGAACAAGTGATTGACTCATATCATAGGCTCAATATTAACTCCGTCCACCTGGCGGAAACCAGGGCCGGGGTGGGGGTGCAGTTTAAATGGAGCGGGGAATTTACACACTCCTTTCCCATCCCAATCTGGCTGACTGCAATTTTAAATTGCAGGCGCCAAGGACACCCAGCCCAAACCAACGGGTCCTCTTTAAATATGCAGATTGGGCTTCGATGATGTAATCTGCCATTTTAACCTGAGGCCTGAGGGGTAGCTTTTCCACCTGATCAAACCTGCCGGTATCAGCAGCCAGGGCTAGAAGATACCCAGAGGGGTGAGTTTTTTATTTATTTTTCTTGTGGACCAAGAGAAGCAGGAATGTTCCTCTGGGTCCCACAAGGAAACCTAGGCCCTCCCCTTCCCTGGGCTTCCTCCTCCCTCTTCTCCAACTGGGATTCCCCTCCCGGAGCACTTACCTTGAGCCGGATACCATACACCCTGGGTCCCTGGCCTCCTGCCGTCCGGGCAGCCACTACCCGGCTGTTTAAGTCCAGAAGTTGGCAAGCAGCATGCTAATGAGATCCCTGCGGTTAAAATTGGCCGAGCCTGCCTGCTGCCGCTCCCAGACGAGCACGCCGCTCGCTTTGCCACATTCCCGGCAGGAGTTAAAATCGGGCCCTGCTACCAGACTTAAGTCTCAGTAGCTGACACTTATCCATCCTGCTTATCTACAATGGGCCATATCTTGCTGTCAAAGTAACAGTGAGGCTAATGGCGCTCGCCATTATTTATCCGTAAATGGTACAGCAACTTCAGGCGAGGGGCAAATGCGCAGTTGAATGCGAATATCCAAAAGTTGCTGTCCAAGTTGCACCGCTCCGTCATTAGCTTCGCGAAAATGGCATTTCGCTGTCTGCCTCACCATTGAAATACATTGAATGGCGTGAAGATGCTGTATTTGCATGGTAAATAAGAACTAAACTCACCCAGAAAGTTAAGTCTTGTCATTAATAGCGTAAGTACTTTTTTAATGACGTGATATGTGTTAATTACGGCCAATCAACCTCTCTGGCGCTGAAATTAACTATTAAAAGTATAGAATCTCATTCCTTCAAGTTGTGAATTGTTTTAGGGGAATTCTAAAATGTAAAATTTTAATTTTTTAATTTTTTTTCATTCTATTCCTTTCTGTCTCTTTTTTCTCTTTCTTAATTCAATCTTTCTTTCCCTCTCTTTATTTCTCTTTCTGTACATGATTTGACATTGGAATCACCCCCTTTAATTCACCCTTCTTCTCAGTCCCAATCCTTAAATCTCAGTGGTTAAGGAGATACCCTGTTGATTGCCCTGTTCCCAGGTCCCAGATACACTGTTTCCCTCACAGCATTGTTATCAGCTCGCACTTGCAGTAACTTTATGGGTAAAGTTTTTTTGAGCTGAAGAGTGCAGGGGCAAGTCTCATGGCAGACGTCATTAGATGCCCTGCGACAGCAAGATCTGTCCCATTGCCTTTTCTCCTTTGCCATTCCCAGGTCTACCACTAGGGGGAATGCTTTTTAGTACAGAAGGAACAAACAGAAAATTGTACACAATTTATATTTCTAATTTATTATTTATAAGAAATTAATAGTTTCTGTGCTGGATTAAATTCATCTGATAAATAGTTAAAGTAATTATTCTAGTCCGCTTATGTGTAATTGCAAGTTCTGTTTCTCAAAACATTGGCTCAGCCTGGAATTTCCTGATGCATGATCCCACGAAAAATTAATGATTAATTCTGCCATAACCATAAATAAAATCTGCCTATTAGTTTAATAACAACTTTCTATGATTTATTGACACCATTCAAGCATAAGCAGCTATTTCTTGTCTCCAGATCTATCTAATTCTATTTTTCTATTTTATAGAATCTCACAATAGATATGCAAATTAGGGAAATATGATAGCCATTGTGCATGTTTGATAAAAATATATATCTCATGGGACCTGCCCTTCCTTTGGTAATTGTTTGCTAATTTCTTTGTTTGATGTTCTGTCCATATCTACTATCACTGTGAGTGTGGCAACGATATCGAAAATCAAAGGGCCAGAAATTCTATCAGGACCACCCCCATCTGCTCACATGCTTGGCTGCCAACCCTGTGCCATACTGTAGGGATGATGCCCTTTCCACGGTCAGGGTGGGGTGCTAGCACCTGGAGGGGCAGTCCAGTGGTGCCAGCCCTGATCTTGCCTTATAAGTTGCAGTGGCCCACAGACATCCTATTTGAGATGCCCTCAGGCTTTTCCAGGCCAAATAAAAAAAGTAGCTGCTCAGTCCGGCTCTAAAAGGAGTAAATTTGCCTCTAGGTTTGATAACCTTAAATAAGGTGAGGTGTGGGGCCTTTTGAAAGGATTGGTTTTGGGCCTTTCATGCCAGCACTCTCAGGTGATGAGAATTCTGCTGAGGCCTCTTCAGGGTGTAAATGACAGAATTCCTGAGGAAGCATAAGATCTCCCCATCATACCCCCTTGACATAAGGGGTGCAAGTGGAAGATCCATCCACAACCCTCCTACGGGAAAAGGGCAATCACATTCTCCAGCCCCCAATTGAAAGATTTGCTGGGCGTCTGCTTTGTCCCAGACTGAAATTTCAGGCCCAAATATTTTTTAGCCACTAGCTTCTAATTAATAGTGTGTTATCATTTTAAAAATGTAGATTTAAAAAGTCTTCAATTTACTTTTTGTGACTCTAGCTAGAACCATTGACGACCAATGGATGGAAACAATCAAAAAATTAGATACTTTGAGAAAGAATTACTGTTACAAGTTTGGATCCAACTTGGATATTCTCTCAGATACAATGATGCTGGTCACCCCTATAAGTGGTGTGTCTTACATTCAATAGTGTGCACGTATCGACCAATATCCAATTCTATGATAGTATAACCCCGGGCTGTAGCAATAGGAACCCCATTGTGATCTGAACTGATATTGTGTTTTTCGCATGTACCCTCACATGTGCCTCTCCAACCTTTCAGTAGCTGGACTAAAAACACTTCTGTTAGATGAGGCCTGATACGAATGATTAAACCGTTTTATTTTACAGAGGGAAAGAGGACATACAGATTTATAGTTATAATTAAATTTCAACATAACTAACTTCAAATTCCTCCTTGTGAACAAGAAAAATAATTTAAAAAACCACACTATCCTTATTAGCAGGATCACTTAACTTTTCCTGGTCTTGACTGGTTATGGGTTTGAGATGAGTGAGTTTCCCCTTGCTGGGTCAGGCTCCCTTCCCAGATCTAACTGGATTGACTGACTTTCACATGTCCCTTTGTCCTTTTTCTTTTTGTATTCCCAGGAAATGGGAGGGCTGTTCTACCAACTGCTTCCCTGATAATGGATCCAGCATGGGTCTATCAATAAAACCGACTTCCTCTCTGTCTCCTTAGAGTGTGGTCCTACGAAACCATCCCCCCGCTATTCTCAAAATTAATGGGGATCTTTCTGACTTAATGGGGTAAATTTTCTTTTTCACCATATGGGCAGTAATCTGGCGGAGCGGACTACCCACCCATTATAGAACCTGTCTGATTGTCGTTCCATCGTGGAACGAAAGTCGGGCCGTTTCTATAACTGCTGGCGATCTGCTCCGCCAGATTACTGACCATGTGGTGAAGAAGAAAATTTACCCCAATGAATCTGGAGTGAGTCAATTAACTCTTGTTGTCTCAGTTTGAAGTAGTCTGTGAGCAGAACTGGCCATGTCGATTTTCAATACGCACCTTCAGCGCCTGGCTCGGTAAAATCTAAACTCCTCTTTGCCTCAGCGGCTGCAGCATATGGCTGTAGAAGGAACCCACTTTGATTTAAAATATGCCACTCAAACGTAACTTATTTCCTAGTCCTTTCTGCGGAAAAATAGTTTAAAAAAAATTGTGGATAACAGCCTTTATTTCTCTCCTCGGTTGTAAAAGAAAACATCTCCATTCCTCTCAGTAGGAGAATTTTTTTTGGTAAAATATGTCCCATTGATGCTGGCCATGAACGCTTAGCTTCAGTTTGGGCCAGTAAGGAAGCCTCACCTAAAATTTTCTTTTAACTGACTGATCCTAAAGTAATCTTATTTTTGTCAAACAGTCCTGCAGTCATTTTTTTTCTATGTCAGTTTCATCCAGCTTTCCTTTGAATGAATGAAAGAGAATTCATTTCTTGTGAGCAGAACTGCCTTGATGAAAATCCTACAAAGTAATGCTGTTATCTGAAATGAAAACCTTAATTTTAAAGAAAAAGAAGATTGCTGTTTTGGCCATTCAATGCAAAATTTCAGGCACCGGTGTGAGATTTTCAAAGATTGGTTATAGTCCTAATCAATAGATTTGATAACTTAGGTTATTTCTCAGGGGGAGACTGCCTGTTCATTTTGTCCAGTCACATACTTTGCCTTCTGTCAATTGATTACTGGGAGCCTAGACATCCAGCTGCAGGGAGGTCTGTGTTTGGAGTCATATTAAAGAGTTCAAATTAAAGTTAATCAGGAGGCCATTGAAACAAATAGTGTAAATGGGTTCAAAACACAGCTAGATGTGCTTCTTTCTGGAGGGAGCAAAATGCCATTTAGGTTTTCTCATGAATTAGCTGATTAAGTTGGTGAGTAGCTGAGCCATACAGACCAGCAAAGGTCAAGAGTTCAATTCCTGGTCTGTGCTTTCTTAGCTGATTTCAACCAAGGACTGTGCCAATTGGCCTCACTGCCCTGGGTTTAAGCAAGAGAAAACCAACCAGAACTCCTGCTACTGTTTGCAATCTGGTAAGTGAGCTTGTGTAAACAATGAGTGAGGACAGGATCAGACTCAGCTATAATGCTGCATACAGTTCAATGGTCTTGCTGCCTAGGTTCATAAATAAATAATGGCTGTTTGGGCAATATACTAGAGGGTGACCAGGGCTCTTGACCATAACTTAGCAAGGAGGCATCTGGGTAGAAATTCCAGCAGTGCAATGGAACTTCTGTTGGTGTTATGAACCTGCCATGACCCCATCCCAAATCCTGGGATTGGGGTAATTGCTACATTGGTGTGCTTACCCACATGGGTAGCAGAATTAAAGGGGTGCTTACCCAGCAAAGCTATGATAATTTTGGAGTAGGATTATCCATTCCATTGAAGGGAACCAAAAGCTGGTTCGGCCAAAGACTCAGAGATTTGCTACCATCATTCTTTCTTGCTCCTTTGCTGGTAAGCCTACTGGGATCAATTGCCACCTGAGTTCTTCATGGTGGCACCCACATGTGGCCCTGTATGGCATGTATGCCTGCTTCCTGCAGGCGTAGGTATTGTTGGCTGTAAAAGAAGTGTATCTGGTGGGATTTCTGGAGGAGCCCAAAACAATCCCCCTGCCAGACAAGCCTCCAAACTATCATCGTGACGGAAGGGGCCGGGCGGAAGAAGCATTTGAACCCCCTCCATTGAATTTGCTGCGGCTGCTCCTAAGGGGCAAAAAACCTCCCAGAGATGGGTTCAGACTCAACTGCTAGTCCATCCATTGCCATTATGCCTGACTTCTGCCCCAGAAGACAAGGGAAGAGGGAAGAACATTGGTAGGAAAAGGCAGAAGAGAAAAGTACCATTTGTGGGCTGCTTTTAATTGATGTGACTGCAAAAGGCTTGGCTTAGTTTTCAGATTCGTCAGTTTTTTTTTCAGTTTCAAGCCCTGCCCCTGACCTCGTTAGCTCATCTCTAATAGGCTTCAGACTGCTGGGGCTTCTTGGCTTTATTATCACATTGATGACATTTCTCAGTGAGGATACACAGCTTCTGAGAATTAAAACCTTGAACGAATTAAAGAAGAGGAACAACGGGGGGAGGAAGTAAATATTTTTTAAAAAAATCATTCAGACATTTAATTTACTGCATAAGTTTTTTACTGAACAGCACGGGTGCATTTTGTAGTTGAATATTTAGCTCCCTTCTTCTCATTTTTTCATTCGTTTCATGTTTTGGATTTATTTTTGTGCTTTTTCCATTTCAGATGTGAAATCTCTATATATCTTTGGTTGAGAGAGTTACTCCCAGGTCTCTACCAATCTTGTATTAAAAGCCAGCCACTAGAAGGTGAATGGAAATAGCTCAGGAAGGCTGGCCCTTCAGATTTCCCTCCCTCTCTATGTAGTAAAGCTTTACTCCCACCACTCCATATGTGTGAAGGCATGTTCTTTTTTTAAACTTTTGCCCCCTCCATGCAAAAGTTACTGGTTTAATTCCCAGAATTGCTCATCACTTGAATAAACTGGGAGTGTTGTCACACAAGCCACTAAATGGAAGCTAACTCAGACAAGAAGTATTCTGTGTTCTTGTCTGCATTAAACTGCCAGTTAATCAAGCAGAGAGCAGCTCTGGTAGTTCCTATGGAGAAGTCTGTGACCAAAATCATTGCACCTTCCAAGGGTTAAAAATGTCCTCCTAACCCCTTTTAGTACGCAAAGAGGGGCAATGATAGGAGCAAAAAGCAAATTTATAAAATTATAATTTTAAAAATCAAATGACAGTTTTGCAAGGAAAAAAACGCTCAATGCAGCCTCTCTCAGGATCTGCTTCTTTGATTGTATCTTAGTTCTACCTGGTACCATATGTAGTTCAGCAGGGCAATACCTGTGGCACTGCACCATGCATTCTATATATATAACTCCAACACATTAAAAAGATTGACGTCATTGCCAGATTACAGTTTAAAGCTGCTAATACCAACTCCATAGTTTCCAATTCTTCACAAAATGAAAATTTTGTACCACTTATTTACTATTTGTGAATAAAATCAAATGTACGAATTCACAAAAAAAGCATTTTTTAAAATATAAAATGCAAAAGCCTTTCTAGAGATCCTAGTAAGATTTGGTCAGAACAGCTACTACAGAACATATAGTTAATCCTGCAGGTTCTTTACAACAGTTTGTGGGATTAATAGGGTCTTACAGGACAGTTGTGAAATCTTATCTTTTTTTTTGGTTTATTTGTCTTCAGTAAAGGAAGAGCCCATCGATCTAATAATGCCTTCAAATGGTAGAGAATACATTGCAGACAATACATTTAACATGACCTTGGTCACTGAAAGCAGGCCAGATTTTTTTAAAAAGGCATGTTCTTTGCACTGTCCTCTTTACCTTTGCGCTCCAATGATAGAGACACACATCTGGTTGCAGAGACCCAAGAGGAGAAACTGGGAATGGGCGGGTTGTAACCAGAGATGGTCACTTTATTAAGCAGGTCAGTCAGAAAGGTCAAGGACTCTGTCAGTTGTGTCTAGCCATATGACATGTCTGGACTAAACAGCATTCATTCTGACCCAGCGAGACACTCTTCCCTACTATCAGACAGGCATAGCTGTAACATGGCCAAGTGATGTAGTGACCTGTGTTAAGGACATGTTGATACTAGTCTGTTATGACAGCTTTTATCTGCAAAGAAAATAGCTTTGTTTTGTTCTGTGTATCATTTCGTCAGTGTTGGTCTGTCTGGGGTTATGTGCATATTATTTGGGGATGCAGTGCACATGTGCAGGGCTGGGGAAGCCTGTTCATGCATTGCTTCTTGTACATTAAACAGGACTTGCTGGTTCCTTGCCATTCTTGCATGCCTGGAATTCCATCGTACATTTAGCTGTCATCACCATGCCTGCTGTATAGTATAAAAACAAATGTCTGACTCTCAGCTCTAAGAAACACAGTGCTGTGGTGTCTTACACTTCCTATATAATGGTATATTTAGAGTGGCACAGAAATCTGTTTACAGCCCAGCTTAGTGTTTTGTATCATAGACAGCCAGATTCAAATACAGTCATCATGACTAATATTTACTATGCTTTATTACATTATGGGAAACTTTTTTTATGCTATTGAGTAAATTAATGACCCCAGTAATTTGAAAGCTGAAAGGTTATGGTGAAATTATACACCACCTTTGCGTGCCAATTCAGCCGCCAGAGTGATAAGTGAAAATAAATGTTCAAAGGTCGTACTTTATATAGCTACGGACTTGACCTCTAACTGCCTTCAAAGGCCTCACATATTTAAAGGTACATTACCAGGCCTTACACTAATTCGTAGTGATGGCTAAAGTGCTGCACGGATGTCACAAGAGACCAAAAGCCCTGAAGGATCCTTTAGTGCGGTGCATGTGGACAGTTAGCATTATTCAGTTTAAATTTTGTATTTGTGGCAGCTGATGAGTCTGTTGCAGACTGAAACAGAGGAGCCAATTTGCATATTGTTTTGATGTAACTCTGTTAAACGCTTCCATATGTCTGAGGGGCCTGGAACATTTACTGTATAGATTGTTTCACGGCTGGGTGCCCCCATTCAAAATAATACTATAAAGGTGATGCCTGACTTACTGGGGAAATTCCAGACTATCCTCTCTTTTTTTCCTCTTTAGTAACACTGTAATCAGGTGGAATGGTCTAAGATGTAGAATAATAAAGGGCTGTTTTAATCCTGACATTTTTTATTGATGCACATTTCAAATGGCATCAGGAGAGGCCCACTGAAAGCTTTTAATTGAAATGGATAGGAAGGATTAATAAATAACACATACCTTTCAAAGTCAAAAACAGGTCTGTCCTGTTTTGGTCTTGACCACTCTCTAATTTCCAGTTGAAGCCTGCAGTGCACATTGGGTGAAAGGTAACAATTCATGTATGTTTGTCTGGCTCTGTATGATTAGTGAATAACTTCTGATTGTTTTCTGTGGGATCTAGCTGTGCACAAAATGGCTGCAGTGTTTGTCTCCATAACCATAGTCACTCTATTTAAAGGTTACTCATGGTATGTGAAGCACAGTGAGATGTTTCTGAGAGACCTGATAAGATGCTGCATAAGCAACAGCTTGGCTCAGTTAGTTGCACTCTTGCCTCTGAATCAGAAGGTTGTGAATTCAAGCCACACTCCAGACTTAAGCACTTCAGTGAAGTACATTGTTGGAGGTGTCATTCTTTGGACAAGACATTCAACCACGATTCCATCTGCCTGTTCTGATGGCTCATGTCGATGCTAAATAGCCCATAGCATTATTTGAAAAAGAGAAAGGAGTTCTCTGGTATTCTGGCTAACAATCCTCCCTCAAATTACACCACCAAGAACAGATTGACTGGTGATTTATCTCATTGTTGTTTGAGGGGTCTTGCTGTGTGCAAAATGGCTGCTGTGTTTATCCTCAAAGCAACCAGTAACTGCACAACGCATTTAATTCTACATAAAATGCTTCTGAGAGATGTGATAAGGTGCTATGTAAAAGCAAGTTGTTTTCTTCATATAAACGCAAGTCATGCTTCGTGTATATCTGCGTCAACTCCTATCTGTACAGTGTATTTATGTACATGTATGTAAATTGTGTGTTTGTCTAGACAGAGGAACCACTACTTGACAGTGGGGGCAAGCTGTGCTGGTGATCGAGGAATTGGCATTTGTTTGCCTAGCATGTCACCTAGTCATGATCTGTATAAATGGAGCATGTCTCCCATATATACATAGGTTATTCACATCCTAATGCCAAGGGTGCATATATTAGAAACATAAAAATGTAAAACTGGTGAATAATTCTGCATTCATGATATTCTGTGAAGAAACTAGAATTGTATTTTCCAGTTTGGTATCAAACTCTCCTATATTTGCTCCCAGGATGTTATCTAGGATAGAAATGCTAGTTCCCCAGAGATTACCATTAACCGTCTTTCTGCCTGACTGTGTCTAAAAAAAGTACAAAGTGTCTCTCCCTATCCTGCACTTGCTTTGGTTCAGTCAAACATTTGAGCAGATTATCTGCAAAGCTATCTCTGTTGTCATATGCATAGTTGACCTGTACCACAGAGGAGTTAAAATCAATGCAGCCTTACCCCTTTTGACATAGCTGTGGAAACATGATGGACTCACCGTGCAGTATTAAATCCCAGTGCTGACTTTATGATATTTACTTCAAAACACTATCAAATTATTATTACATTTTTCATAATATAGATGGTTTCAAATTTTATTGGTGGGGAGGGAAGAGAGAAAAAAAAATCACCATTCTCCTGGGAAGGGCTGATTGAAAGTAACTGGCTCGTAAGATGGCTACAGTGTTTTCTAAATAGTGTGCAGCTAGGAAATTGCTATAAATAATAGGTGCATTGTGTAGAGCCTGAAAGAGGAGCGCCATTTGCAGGTGATTGTTTTTACTGATATTGCTGTGGGCAAAAAAGGGCACAGGATACCTGCTGTGAGACAAAAATGAACTCTTTTAGTTAACTATTATACAAATGTACTATTATTTCCTGAAGTGCATTGTTCATGGAAAACATGTGTCAGCATTGTACCCTTGATAAGTAAATATTTCTGTTCACCAAATGGAAAAATTAAACTTTGAAAAAAGATTCTATCTCTGCTTGTCACATTTATATATACTGTAGTATCAGATAATAGATTACTGCAAAAATTTTCATCATTCAGTTAGCTGCAAAGATGTTTATTAATCTCTGCGAGAGTCCTGTGTTTTAAGTTTAAAATTTATTATTTAAATTTTAAAAGCGCTGGAGAGGTTTTGGTTTTCTTAAATTATTTACTGCAGGTGATTAAGTATACACCTGACCACTCTTAACAGTCCAGTTGTGACTAAATATCACAGCCTTATAATGGATTACAGATCACATACTGTTATGTTTTAATAAAGAAAAATTAATTTTTAAAGAAATTTTGCATGAACTTAAAATGGAATAATCTTTGCACTCACTTTCAGCATCAGACTCTCCCAAATCAGGGACAAGGAGACAAGTTACACAGAAAAGATCCCACGACTCTGTCTCAACAATGTGCCATAACCCTAATTGCAAAAGAGCACCCCCTACGGCTCCAGCATAAACTTGTCCATTTCCCACACCAGCTGCCCTCGTTGCCAGCCTGAGTGAGATAATGATTTTTCGTGCCAATTTGTGCTCAATTAAAGGATTTTCTCTGTGGACTCACACCAAGCTGAACTGAGTTGAGGTTGCCCAAATGTATTTTAGTTAAAACTTTAGTTAGAGCTGTCGGAGGGGAGAAATCTTCATCCTATTGATCTGGACTGGATTCAAGGCTGGTCCTAAAAGGTGAAATTAGAGTATGCTAATTCATTTCCCCTGGAAAGAACACTCTACTAATGCTTTTAGGATAATATATACTAGCAACTGGTACTCAAATTCTCCAGATTCTTCAGGCTCAGAAACTCCTCACTTAGGGCTGGACCAGCTTATCCTGGCTGCTGCTACGCCTCATAAACCTCAGTCTAAGTCACACTCATTGCATTGTGAATGGTAAAAGCAGGAAACTGGGAGCTGCAGTCACCAGCATATATTGAAATGAATGCACTTGGGACTTGCGGGCGAATCAAAACATGGGGGAGGGGGTGGCAAAAAGTACGAGGGACTTGGGGTACATGATTTAATGGTGTAAAATGGGTGGAAATGGCTTCTGCCCAATTTTTTTGCCAAAAATGTCTGGCTCCTTTTACACACCGCTAAAATGCCAAAAACACCAAGGAAATTCACCCCCAGAATTTTTTGTAAGCAAAACACAAGACTGTAACTTGTCTTTGACCAATTACATCAATGAGAGGGAAACAACTATACAACAGTGGAATATGAGAAATAAGGTGAGCTATGATTGGTGGCAAATCTTATCCTTCCTACTTTGCTCATCACTTATTTGCTTAGTGAGACTGGCAAGTGATTTGGAAATGGTCAGAAATGTTGCAAATTAAAGAATTCAAGAGAAATGGCCCAATTCTGGTCACTTACTAGGTTTACAATTCAGCTGAGAACTGATTTGTTTCCTGCTATAATCGCATAATGAACAGCCAGTGGGAGCAACCATAGTATGTGTGAAGGAGTGTGTGTGTGCAAGTGATTGTAATACAAATACCAGGATTGATTACATGTTCGTCAAATTAGTCACAGCAAATTGTGATCATTTATCCCTCACATCTTTTTTTTACATTTGGCCAATCAATGTTTTCATTCAATTATGTGAGTGACCTTCAGTTGAACTTTTGAACAGTCACTTGGAAGTAACAATAATCACTGCTGGTGACTCAGATTATTAATGGTTGTTACAGATGGATTTCTGGCAGTTACCAAACCAGGTGAGGGATAACCAACTGAATATATTTTGCTGTAAATTCTTCATATTTTGTGATCTCCTTCCTGTCCCACTTGCACGTTTTGCTGTACAAACAATCCAGAGAGCATCCCTCTGCATTCCAGGCCATGCATTGCACAATGTGTCTGCTGAAGTAAAGTAGTTATTGGCTTTCTACCAAGGGATATAATAAAGTTCAAATCATTTTATTTTTTATTTACAATTTTGAGTTTCATAGAGGAAAACCAAACGAGAGCAACATTCAATGAAATTCATATGGCAGATTTTGTTGCATTGAATTATAATTCCAGCCCTGGAAACGCTCAACTCCTAGGCACCCTGCCAAAGCTTTCAACCTGGCCCCAGCTTGCAATTCAATATTCAGTGTAAAGCATAAGGACCAAGGAGCCAATAATGAATACATTTCTCACCTAAAATTGGCGTTAGTGCTGTCACTAGAGAAAATGGGGAGCAATGGCTTGGCTAGTACACTGTGGCAAAGGGTGATAGGACACATGTTCTGCCTACATAGAAAGCTCCTAATCTCAGCTAAACTATCCATGGAAAGGAGGGTGGAAGAAAAAAATCAGAGGATTGCACTAGCAAAAGACAGTAGAGAGGTTGCACATCTATTTTCTTGGTGAATGTAGTTTGGCATGTGGGATTTTTTTTAAGGTTATTGAGATAGGGTTGTTTTTTAAGGTTATTGAGATATCCTTAGAAGATCCAACAAAGGTTACTTAATTCACTGACTTGGGCCAGATCTCCCAGGGATGATGCACCTTCATGGTTGAAGCCTCATACACAGGACTGACCAATCTGTCCTGCAGTCAAGATACTAAAATGAGAAGTGATGAAATTCATGATCTTCCCATTAACACTTCTTTTCTTCTACTTCAGATCCAAGAACAACTCAAAGTTCAGAGGATCTAAAAGCTCTGTAAAGATTTCTCCGAAGCACCTTCTTCCAAGAAAGATTTGCAAGTCCAATTATATTCTTCTTCATGCTCATAAGTTAAATAATTTCAGGTCACCAGCTTCATTTGCCACTGTTTGCACATTTAGTAGCTATTTCTCTCCCATAATGTCATCTGTTTATGGCTCAAGTGTTCCAATCTTTTCTACTTTTTTCCTGTTTCAGTATAATCCTAAATTCAGAAATTCTAGATGGGCTCAGCCTCATCAGCACTACAATTTGCCCTTCAATCAAATACATGAGGAGGTTGGTATTTAGTTCTTTAGTTACAGGTGACTTTATGGATGTTTGACTCATACTTGGTATGTAGTCGCTGAATAACTTAAAAGAAAAATTAAGATTGCAGGAAATTGTGACAACACTTGGATGGAATGTTAAAAGAACAGCTCACCATATCTTTATTTGAAATTTTTTGTTTTAAATTAGCTAAGTGTATATAAGCTGTTTAAGGGCGATTTAGTAATTCATACTGGGAAAAAAGATTTTTAGCTAGGCATGTTGAACTTTTGAAAGACAAATGTTTAATTTTGAAAAAAACAAACATTTTACTAATTTGGTTTCCTGGCACGGAGCTTCAGTATGCCGGGAGTGCGTATTGGGAATTTGGGCATGGAGGTCATTGGGACCTGCAGGATTATGGATCATAAGAGATTTATATAGCATCCACACATGACCTCGGTCCCTGAAATTCCGGATATGCACTCCAGGCATGCAAAGTTCTGTGCCAGGACCATGAATTTAACAAAATTACCCTCCAAAGAGAAAAGATGTATCAAGAGAAATCGCACTGCTGAAGCAGGTAACAGCTAGCAGTGAATCCACAATCTGGTGTTTGCAGCGTGTGGTGCATCTTGGGAAATCACAGGCAGGCAGCCCGTGATTTTCCATCCATTAAAACTTGTGGATGTAAAATCACAGGATGCACGCTGCCGATTTCCCGAGATGTGCTTCCCACAGGTGCCAGTACCTGTTGGGAGTGCCATATCACACAATCACCCCTGTAGGTTTCTGGAACAGTCCCATCCAGTATAAAAGCTGACCAATTGCCTGAATTTATGCATGTGTATGTTTATAGCACTAGCCATTGTGGAACTGCTGTGAGAATTGTCTGAATCAGTATATTAGTCTTCTTTAGAATATACAACCTGATCTGCCTGCCTCAATGATTTAAAGAAGCAGAGGGGTAAAACAAGTTAAAATGCTAATATATAGCAACATAATACTCAGTGCACTGAGGTGTCCAGTGCACAAGAACTTACTGAGATTTTCTAAAAGTTGTTCCTGATATTTATGGACAAATATAGTTATATGAAATCTCATTGCAGTACGAGAATAATGTAATGGACTTAATCACTGTCCCACCCTCGTCCATCAACTGCATATTTCTCATACCATTTCCACAGCCTCTCCTTGTGAGATTGAAGTGCTGATGTGTGGTGCTGTCAGTTTTTATATTATTTTTATCTTACTGTTGTAACAATGTAAACAGAATTACTAATTTTACCTGGTTTTGAAAAAAAGCATTTCCATTGCAGGTATAATTCAAATTTAAACTTAACATAATTTAAAGAGCATTGTTTTCAATGAGAAGGTATCCAACAAAACTATTTTTATTTGGGGAGGAAAAGAGCCACTGAGGTGTGTATCATTTTTATCACAATGAAATATGTGAGGTCTTTAGGTACATTTTGCATCACAGTGCCTTGTGTTTTCATGAAGTTGCTGGTCTTATAAATGGTTATCTGTCGTTACATTCAAGACAAAAGCAGTTTATTCATTCAAAAATTCCATGGTAACCTCAATATTTTCCATTGTTGACAGAAGTCTGGGAGTTGTTTATAAGACAGCCAACATTTCATATTGCAGTATTAGAATCATAGAAAGGTTACAGGACGGAAGGAAGCCATTCGGCCCATCGAGTCCACGCCGGCTATATGCAAGAGCAATCCAGCTCCCCCGCCCTATCGCCGTGGCCTTGCAAATTTTTACCTTTCAAATTCAATTCCTACTTATCCAGTTCTCTTTTGAAGGCCATGATTGAATCTGCCTCCACCACCCCCTCGGGCAGTGCATTCCAGATCCTAACCACTCGCTGTGTAAAAAAGTTTTTCCTCATGTCACCTTTTGGTTCTTTTATTTTTGTTGCAATATCAGGAGCTCTCAACTATTTGAACTAAGAGCAATCCTGCCATTTTGCTTTAGAGGAAGAAATTGGAGTCCAAAGTGAGAAAGATGTGAGTGAAGCCTAACACCTGCACAGTGTCAGTGATAGCTCCTTATCATTGGATCAAGGTGGGGGATTCAGAAAAACGGTCAAAACATTTTTTTAATAAATGCTGGATCAAGCCCACTATTTCCTCTATTAGAATAAACATTTATTGCATGACTTTACAATTAAGATAATCAGCATTAGTTTAGACTTTTACAATTGAATACCATTAAGTAGACAAGAAAACTAGTGAACAGATGTAGTGAGATACAGCTGTGGTTTATTAGTCTGTGAACCATTAGTTCAAAGCTGTTTGTTCTATTTATACTATGCACTGTGTGCATTTGTGCTCTCTGTGTGTAACATACTGCTTTTAAGTATTCCTCTCTCACATTTTTGATAAAAGTGTGTTCAGAAAATTGGTGTACAGAGTAAGAGTGAGTAATGTTGGCTGAGGTTGTATATATTGTAATAAAGAACAACAACTTGCATTTATATAGCATATGTTAATGTAGTAAAATGTCCCAAGCAAGATACTGCGGATGCTGGAAATCTGCAAGAAAAACAGAAGCTGCTGGAAGCACTCAGCACGTCAGGCAGCATCGCTGGAGAGAGAAATAGAGTTAATGGGGCCGATTTTTGGATGGCCGAGCGGGTGCTTTGGGTGTGGGGGGGCTCCGAAAATGGCGGAATCCCGGAGCGGGTTAGGAGCCCAACTCCAACCCACTCACTTCCAGGTTCCCCAATGACGCGTGCGGGTGCACGCGCAGCTCCTGCATACGGGGCTCCCGCGACAATTAAAGTCAGCGGGATGATAATTTACATTGTTATTTAGGTAGTTGAGGTACTTGACAGACCTCATTGACTGGAGATTTTGGCAGTAGTGCAATTTTGAAGGATCCTCAGTGTGTTTCCTGTGCTGTGGGAAACACTCCCTGTTGGAGCAGATGTGTTTCAGCCAGCAGCCAGTGGGAGATGCAAAGGATTATTTGACAGTTGGGGGGAGTACCTCATTTATTGCAGCAGGGCACTCAGTCACTTCAGACTGCAACACCTTTGTCTTTCCACTCAAAATTATTAAATTATACCCTAAACTCTGCTGTGCAAACACATTTACCTACATTGCGGGCCCCCTCAAACTCACACCGGCAGGATGGGGGGGCGCCATAGCTGCATTCGTCTCTTCATCCGAGGACGAGCCACATCACCAGCCTCTCCAGGCACGCCGTCCACCTCCGCCACGTGGAGCTCCACAACACAGTGCTGTGCCACAGGCACCTGCACAACAGCAGGGAGGGCAACAACAGAAAGAGCAGTGTCGCAGGAGGCACTACCCTCGCAACAGGGTCTGCAGACCGAGGCTCAGCTTCCTAGACCTCTCTGAGGAGCAGCGCATATGGAGGCTCAGAGTCAGTCGCCAGGTAGTCGCGGACGTCTGCAGCCTCCTTCATGCCGAGCTGCTCCCGGCTGGCACAAGCAGCATCTTCTTACCTGTCGCTGTCAAAGTCACCACTGCCCTCAATTTCTTTGCATCCGGATCGTTCCAGGGTGCCACTGGGGACATCGCCGGGGTCTCTCAGCCGTCTGCACACAAGAGCATAAGGCAGGTCACCGACGGCTTGTTTGGCAGGGCCTCGCACTATATCAACTTCCCCATGGATGACCTCAGCCAGACAGAGAGGGCAGTGGGATTCCACACTGTGGCTGGCTTCCCACAGGTGCAGGGTGTAATCGATTGCACCTATACAGCAATACAAGTACCTCCACATGAGCCGGGACTGTTCATTAACAGGAAGGGCTATCACTCCGTCAACACTCAGCTCATCTGTGACCACTGCAAGAGAATCCTTCACATGTGCGCCAGATATCCTGGGAGCTGCCACGATTCCTTCATCCTCCAGGAGTCCAACATCCCGCCCCTCTTCCGCGCACTGAACACCCGCACGGGCTGGCTCCTTGGGGACAAGGGATACCCCCTGCACACGTGGCTTATGACACCTCTGAGGAACCCCACCACCGAGCAAGTGTCGATATAATGACAGCCACGTTGCTACCAGATCTACAATTGAGCATGCTATAGGGCTGCTCAAGATGCGCTTCAGGTGCCTTGATCATTCTGGGGGAGCGCTTCAATATGCATCAGACAGAGTTCGACGCATTATAGTCATGTGTTGTGCCCTGCACAAATGGCACAACAGAGAGGGGTGCCACTGGAGGAGGCCCCATCCACATCTGCCACCCATATTGAGGAGGAGGAGGAGAACGAGAAGGAGGAGGCAGAGGAGGCGGAGTAACCCATGGGCAGAACAAAGGCTCACCTGGCTGCTTGTGAGGCCAGGGAGTCACTGATATGTGAACGGTTCTCCTAACATCAGACAGTGTGAAGAGTCCAGTCCTCACCACCTGGACAGAGGAGCGGCCACACCAGCCCCCACCCCCGCCCCTGCACAAAAGAGTCGTGCAACTACACATAGACCCACTGTAGAGTGACCTAATGGGTGGCATCAAGTGTGGATGTTCACGGTGAACCTCATGAAAGGGACTTATTACACAAGACAGTCAAGAATGGTCAAGGCATGGCAGTAGTGGTGACAATAATAATATTTAATGTGCCATTAACAAAATGAAATATAAATAAAAAACATGACAAACCGTCAAACACCCTTGTGCATCACCTTTGTACTCACAAAACCTTTGCCTTACGCTTACGACTACTCCTACGTGGCGCTTCCCCTGTAGCTGCAGCAGAGGTAGTGGCAGGTTACTCTTGCTCATGCCCTGACCGATTAGATGCTTTGAACCTATGCCCTCTGGGTTTTGGTACCCATGAGGGCCCCTTCAAAGACTGCTCCACCTGCACCTGTGCAGGGGCAGACTCGACCACCTGGAGAGGAGGCAGCATTGCGGGTACTGGTTGAGAGGGGGGCAATGGGTGAGACGTGGGAGCGCTTTGAGTGGCGTCCCCACTTCTATGTGCCCTTTCGCCATCATCCCTCCAGGCCCACACCACTCCTACCACCCTGCTGGATGACAGTTTGGAGGACATGTGTGAAGCCTTGTAAGGCCAGTGCTAGTGTATCTGACAGCCTGTTTAAGGCGGCAGAAAGTTGCCCACCCTGAGTCCGAAGGGCCGTTGTCAGGGCCTCAGTGGACTCATTGGTGAGCCATGCTTGAAGCCTGATGGAGGCTAGCCTTCCCTCCATCGCAGACACTCCTGCACTTACCCGCGACAGAATGTCAGAGATACCCTCACGTCCCTATGACAGTATCTCAGAGATTCCCTCCTGTACCTGTGCCACCATTCCACTCATGCAGGAGTTGGACTCCTCCATCCTCTGCGCTATTGTGGAGAGTATGCGTGGCACCTGTTCCAGCACCTCGCAAATGTGCTGCTGCCCCTCGATCATTCTCCTTTTAAAGGATGGCCCCCAGGGTTCAGCACCTGTGTCCAGCTGAGCAGAGCCTGGAGAAGAGTACTCCCACCGACGCGGATTCTCCATAGCTGCCCCTGCCACCAGTGTCTGCTCATGCTCACGTGTGGGGTGACTCACCATGTGTGACCCCAACTAACTGAGGACGGGGACCCATCGAGGTGTGAGTATCTGCACTGGTGGATGGCTCGCTCAGATGTGACGGTGCCCTCTCAGAGGCCGGCAGTTCCTCTGGGGAATCTCCCCTCCGCTGTCACAGCAGTCGCTGAAGGTACTGTAAGAGAACAGAAGGCAATATTAAGCATGATGACAGATGTTGAGTTGCTGAAGATGGCAAGGCATGTTAAAGTTCTGTCACCAGCCGTTTGTCGGGTGGCAGTCTCGGCGTCCCTGACGGACAGGCACTCGAGGGTGCGGCTCACTTCAAGAGCCTCCTGCTCCGCGTCCCTGAGGACGACCTGATGTTACGGCCCCCCTCCGGTTTTCGCCCTCTCCCGTGCATTCTGGGCTCTCTTCTCCTATAAGGGGAGAAAGTAGAGAGGCGTGAGTGAGGGATGGTGATGTGGCCAACCGCTGAATGCATTGGTTTGGGTGAGGCTGACCATGAAAGAGATGCATCAGAGGGTGAGTATGAGACAGAGCCATGACATTGTATGAGGATTAGGTTGAGTGGTAGTGGTAGGAAGAATACTGGGGAGGTAAGTGCAGGTAAGCTGTGGATGAGCTTTGAGTGAGTGTGAGGAATGATGTGATAGAGTAGTGTTGGCAGTGCAGAATGAGTTGGGGGGTGGGGCCGGTGATGTGGAAGACGGAGTGTAGGAGCATGAGTAAGTGTACTCACTTTGGCTGACCGAGTGAGGTCATTGAAGCGCTTCCTGCACTGGATCCAGGTGCGGGAGATGTTGCTGCTGCTGGGGACCTCCTCTGCCAGCTCGGGCCAGGCCTTCTTGGTGGCAGAGGCAGGCCACATCCTCTCGTCCACCAGGTAGAAAATCTCCCTCTTCCTCCTTACCCCATCCAGTAGGATCTGGAGTGAGGCAGCATTAAATCTGGGAGCAGCCTTTCCCCTGGTCGGCTCCATGTTGCACTTTTGGTTGGTTGTTGCAGGAGTAGTATTCGAGGACTGCCCCTTTAAATAGGGCTCCTCCAGCTGACAGCCTGTGATGCGGGTGCGCAGTTCGTCCGCTGCGCAGGTTGACGACGGGAAACCCGGAAACCACGGTAAGTGGCTTCAATTTACCCACGATCGCGTGGGGAACGGATCGATTTCACTGGGCGGATTACCCACACGTGCGGTCGCCCCCCCGCCCCCCCCCCCCCGCTGCCATCCCGCCTCCCTGGTAATATCGGAGCTAATATTTCAAGTCGATGATGTTTCATCAGAACTGTATATGTAGAATGTAATATTTGGGGTCTAGTGTATTTGTTACTGAGGAATACAGTCTGGTAGAAAAAGCAGCCAGAGGGAGAGCATTGGGCAAGAGGAGTAATGGTGTGGCAAGGCAAAGACTCAGAGACAGGTTAGGAAAGGAAAGGGTAAGTTCAGGTGGGAAAGCAATTGGAAAAAGTGGAGATTGAGATAGTTTGAGGAGGAGAGCAATGGAAAAGAGAACAGATAGGCACCAATGGCAGGATGGAGAATGTCCCATGTTATGGTCAGGGAAGTAAAAGAAATACACGTTAGTAATAGTGAGAGGCTCATAAAAATATAAAATAAACCTTAGAGAAATAGGCCACCACAAATAAACCATTACACTTTGCACCATGGATGTGGTACATTTGATCGAGTGTGGCATCAAGGAGCCCTAGTAAAATTGAAGTCAATAGGAATTGGGGGAAAACTCTCCAGTGGCTGGAGTCATACCTAGCACAAAGGAAGATGGTAGTGGTTGTTGGAGGCCAATCATCTCAGCCCCAGGGCATCACTGCAGGAGTTCCTCGGGGCAGTGTCCTAGGCCCAATCATCTTCAGCTGTTTCATCAATGACCTTCCCTCCATCACAAGGTCAGAAGTGGGGATGTTTATTGATGACTGCACAGTGTTTAGTTCCATTTGCAACCCCTCAGATAATGAAGCAGTTCGTGCCTGCATGCAGCAAGACCTGGACAACATCCAGGCATGGGCAGATAAGTGGCAAGTAACATTCACGCCAGGCAATGACCATCTCCAAAAAGAGAGAGTCTAACCACCTCCCCTTGACATTCAACAACATAGCTGAATCCCCCACCATCAACATCCTGGGATCACCATTGACCAGAAACTTAACTGGACCAGCCACATAAATACTGTGGCTACAAGAGCAGGCCAGAGGCTGGGTATTCTGTGGCGAGTGACTCGCCTCCTGACTTCCCAAAGCCTTTCCACCGCCTACAAGGCACAAGTCAGGAATGTGATGGAATACTCTCCGTTTGCCTGGATGAGCGCAGCTCCAACAATACTCAAGAAGCTCGACACGATCCAGGACAAAGCAGCCCGCTGGATTGGCACCCCATCCACCACCTTAAACATTCACTCCCTCCACCACCGGCGCACTGTGGCTGTAGTGAGTACTATCTACAAGATGCACTGCAGCAACTCGCCAAGGCTTCTTTGACAGCACCTCCGAAAACCGTGACCTCTACCACCTAGATGGACAAGGGCAGTAGGTGCATGGGAACAACACCACCTGCACGTTCCCCTCCAAGTCACACACCATCCTGACTTGGAAATATATCGCCGTTCCTTCATCATCGCTGGGTCAAAATCCTGGAACTTCTTACCTAGCAGTACTGCGGGAGAACCTTCACCACACAGACTGCAGCAGTTCAAGAAGGCGGCTCACCACCACCTTCTCAAGGGCAATTAGGGATGGGCAATAAATGCTGATCTTGCCAGCGATGCCCACAACCCATGAATGAATTTTTTTTTTAATTCAGTGATATGGAGTGCAGAAGGCTACAGAATATTAAATGGTGTGTTGAATAAACACAAAGGCTGCAACTTGAGCTGTTTACTGCTGCAGCTCCATTTAGTAACTTTCCAAAATTTGATGTATAATGCTATTATACTACACGATATTGTTTTAAATATTTTAATATGCATAAGAATAGCCAAGAGTTAGTTGAAGTTTCTTATCGTGTAGTTGCAGGAACAGAGAGGAGATTGGTTGTGTCATTTTTGTGTTCATTGTCATGGGAGCCACTTGATATGGATTAACCTCCTGAACTGCAAATTACATTTATTTAATATTGATATGTATAATGTTTTACAGTGTTAAGATATTTAGGGGTAAATGAAATGTATGACTCTATTGTTATAAAATCAAGAAGGAATGTGGTGTTGTTCTTGTGCTGTGAATGAATGAGAAGGATAGTTTTAATAAATTATTATAATTACTGTACAGAATACAGTTTTTTAATTTCTATGAAGAAAGACATTTATTCTGTGCTTTGCTAATTTGAGTGTCATATACACAAGAAATTGAAGTCTGTCAGCTAACCATTTTAATAGTTATGACTGGCAGAGTTTCTCATTGTCCTTTTACTCTTAAAGGTCATTGTATCACAATCTATTGAAATATCACATGATTACTCTACAAGAAGCAACTCCGATGTATACCTAATGTGACAATCCAAATCTAGAGTACGTATGTAGACATCACAATAAGGCACATAATTTTCAATAAATAAAATTGATTCTAGCAGCGGAGTCGCTACACAGTTGGGATGGTGTAATAAAATTAGTGTTAATGCAGCAGTTTCCGGTTTATGAAATATTACCGAAGTAAATGCATTTTATGACAAGTTGGTTGTCCAACTCAACTGTATTTTGTAATATCCTGTGTGTGCACGTGTGTGTGTGTGTGTGTGTGTGTGTATTAATCTAGCAGACATTTTGTCTGTTACAATTTGGCATAATACAAATTTGGGTGTCATACTTTGGCTCAAATTTTATATTCCTAAATAAGCAACAAATCACAACTTGGTAGCTGCGAGTGAGAAAATGAGGAAGATCTACCAATATAAAATATAAAATTGTATGAATCAAATCATTCAAAAGTTTAGCCCACCATTGTTTTTCTTCAGCCAATTGATTACAAACAGGTAAAAATGAGGCTTGTAACATAATAGATATTAAATGCTGCAAATTTCATAGTAATTATTAAACAGTTTCTGACCCCTTGGGCTGAATTTTTATTCTTTAAATTGTCCATTTTTGGACGGTGGTGACTCAGAACCATGTATGCTGGTGGATGTATGGCGATTAGGGATTTCCCCTGCGGTCAAGGCTCGTGACTCCAGTTAGACATCTGCAGACACAGAGGCAAAACAATTATAATGAGGCACATAAGACTACGTGAATTTTAGCAGAGCACACCATAGGCACCTTGAAGTCCTGTTTTAGTTGCATGGATAAATCTGGTGGAGCCCTACAGTACAGTCCAACAAGAGATCCAGAATCACTCTTGCTTGTAGCATTCTGCATAATGTTGTCATGCAAAAGAAAGAACTTGTATTTATATAGTGTCTAGATTATGTTTATGATCTCAGGACTTCATTATCATTTTCTTCTTCCATTTCCTGCCCAGCAATCCGCCAGATTGACAGCCTGGCCGGCTGCCAGGTGGAAAAGCCAACGGCAGGAGGCCACAGCCGAGGGTATGATGGAGGTGGGGTGGCGGGGTCGGCCGGTTGCGGCACCGAAGGGAGACTGATGGTTTGCTTGACGGGAGTGGGTGAGCACTCCTGCTTCTCCTGGCTCACAAGGAAAGCTCTAAATAGCACTTAGCTGGTGGAACCAGCTGCTCCTGTCTTCAAATCAGGCTCCTAACTGCAGTGGGAGCCTGATTTAAATATTTTAATGAAGTGTCTCTCCTCTCCAAGACGGGACACAGCACCCCACGCAACCCACTGCCATAAAAATGGCAGCACACATGTACACGGCAGATTGGGGACGCGTTCCCCGATTTTTAACTCCTGCCCGTTGCTGGGGTGGGGGGTTAATATTGACCCCAGAGTGTCCCAAAGTACTTCAATCAATGAAGTACTTTGAAGTATAGTCACTGTTGTAATGTAGGGAAACAAGGCAGCCAAATTGCACACTGCAATCAGCATTGAGATAAGTAACTAGACAATCAATTTTTTTAGTGATGTTGTTAGAGGGATAAATGTTGGCCAGGACACCAAGAAAACACCCCTGTTCTTCTTCAAATACTGCCACGGGATCTGTCACATTGACCTGAGAGAATAGACGGGGCCTCGGCTTAATGTCTTATCTGAAAGACAACACCTCCGACAGTGCAGCACTCCCTCAGTATTCACTGAAGTATCAATCTAGATTATGTGCTCATATCTCTAGAGTGGGGCTTGAACCTATGACCTTCTGACTCAAGCAGGAGAGTGCTAACACTGAGCCACAGCTGCCAAGGCAGAAAGGATTAGAACTTCCTGAAGCTGCAAGAGATGATGATGATTAAGAGGGAGAAAGCCATCTATCCCCATACCAGGAGAAGAGCGCACAGTAGGGGGAGTTGGAGCAACAAACTCATGTCTGCAGCCAGAGACAGGAAGCAACAAATTATAGCTGAATGCTTTTACTAAATAAAAGTTTAGAAACTGATTAAAATATCCCCCTTGACTGCCGTCCTCCCCCTCCCTTGCACGCAAGAGACTTTAGAATTGTACCTAACCTCCATAATAAAGAAATCACACTATCACGTCATCATCCAAGTCCACAAAGTTGAAAACATCCACAGAAATTAATTCTGATGTCTGCGGCGAAAGCATCTTTACTTTTCAGAACAAAATTCAACAGAATGTTCCAACAATTTCTTGCAGTCTAACTTTCCTATCACTATATCTACCCATTGTGCCAGCCACCTTCCATGCTCTAAATTCTAATCTACTAATTCTATGAGGTGCATCCTAAGGGTGGTGGGGTTGAGAGATGGGTGGCTGGGAAGATTCTTCAAGGACTGAGGTGACTTGTTGCAATGAAGCTGCTGTCCCTGAGGGGCCTGCTTCCAATGGCCATTCTATGCATTGTCAAGGGAAGTCAGCCCAAGTCTGAAGCTCCCTCAGGTGCTGGCATCGACGGGTGAACGCGCTTCGCACTAGCAGCTCACCAACTGCATTATAATGAGGACCGATCACAAACGGTTCAACGGTGAGTCCTCCGAGCAGCCACTGCACGTACCCCACCCAGCGCCCGCTCATGTATGAAAATCGTCCCCTACTTGCTTCACCGTTGATAAATTAGTATGAAGATCCAGGTTAGAATTAGGTAAGGGATGTAACAGAAAAGCCAAGACATTCGGTTCAACTTCTTCATCACCCCCTGAGTAGATTGAAGTGAGAGGGTAGTACCTCAATTCTTAAAATATCCACTTTGAAAAGAAAAGTTCTATTTTTATCAAGTTACGGAGTTAAAAATTCACCCTGGGTCTGAAACAGTGCTCTGTACTATATTGCTACTTTGGAAGACTGAATTGAGCAAAAGTGGTCACAAAGGAGGGGAGAGGACAAATGAGACAATGATTACATAAGAAATAGGAACAGGAGTAGGCCATACTGCCCCTCAAGCCTGCTCCGCCATTCGATAAGATCATGGCTGATCTTCTACATCAACTCCACTTTCCCGCCCTATCCCCATATCCCTTGATTCCCTTAGTGTCCAAATATCCATTAATCTCAGTCTTGAATATACTCAATGACTGAGCATCCACAGCCCTCCGGGGTAGAGAATTCCAAAGATTCGATGTATGTACATTCAGGTGTAAAAACTACCAAAACACATATTCTAAAAGCAATATTAATTCTGTTTTGTTCTTATTTAATTTTCCGACCTCATAGACACTAATGTTTTCAAGATCCGTTGATACAGATGTTAGGAAATGAATGCATGGTCACATTTGAAGGGATACAAAGGAAATTCATCATTCAAACATTTCAGAAAGTATTCTAAAAATGCTGCACCTTGTGCTGTGCAGTGTTGTTATTCAGTCGCCTTCCTGTGCAACATTAGGTTGTCAATGCATTCCTGTGTAGCATTTCCACTGAACTGGTGGTCATGATTGGATTAACTTTAATGTTTTGCCACAAAAGTTCACGAGCAGTGAATACAGTTGGTTCCATAATATTTGTTTATTAACAAAATCATATCCATGTTCAGTTTGTCCATGAGCTTTTCATGGGCATTGATATCGTAGGAATTGTAATCATCCGAAGAGTGTACACAAGGAAATAAGGAGGTATCTCTGATATATTACCTGTGCTGAGATTCCCTGTTATGCAGAATGTAAAATTTTCATTGGACTGTCAACCAGCAAATGCTAGCTCATGAACATAAGACCAACTCACAAGACATATAGGCTGAAGTGAGACTGATTTATCTTTTAACCCTCAGCATGCCACAGATTTGCGACCAGCAATGAGAATATTCCATTTGCCAGCAGCATTTCCTGAGACTGACCTGCTCACATGAGAGACACTTTGGAGTAGCTTTTTTGCTGTAAAATTGTGTTTGTTTCAGTGTAGCTGAAAGCTATAAAATTAGCTGGCCAGGGAGATAGGAATTTCTCTGGACCTGCAAGGAGTCTAAGGGTTAATAAAATCCGCTAAAATAACTTACTTATATTTGCTTTAACAGAACTATTTTTAATGAGGTCAGTATTACATTTGAATGACGAACAGCGAACAAATGTATTCAAGATTTTAATGAAGATATATCAAAAAGAATAAAAACACAAATACTTCAAATTACTGTATTTGACAGTGGCACTTCTTGCATATTATGCAGGACAGCTCTTACTCTTCCAGCCTCTAGAGGGATCAGACATTAATTTCTGTAATATGAAAAAGGGCACAACCTAAATTAGAGAGGTTACAGTGAAGGCAACTAAATTGATACTTCGAATTAGGCACTACAAGGAGAAGCTAAAGAAACAGGGGATGTTTACACGTGAGAAAGAATTCACAGGGGAAATCCTATTTGGGTATTCCAGATTGTAATAATATGTTTGACACTATCACAACTCTACACAGGGCAGAGACAAGCTCGGAAAAGAGAAGGCAAATAGATAATTTAGATTTTATACAATGGCTTATGAATATATGGAACAGACTGCTTGGGGAGGCAGTGGAAATGGATAATGTTGGCAAATTCAAGTGGAAATTGGACAGATATTTGGCAGAGAAAGCAATTGAGGGGTATGTGATACAGTAGATTACGATATTTTTCAAACTCTGGGACCAGTTAGATGGGCTGCAATGCTTTACATCGGTTCTATACATTTCTACATTCCTTTGTACCCTGCAACAGTTTAACCTGGTGGGGGCAAACCCTCTTTTTAGATTCAAAATATTCATTCAGACAGCAGGACTTACTTTATGAAATGTAAAAATATAAGCTATATATTTTGATGGCCATTCTTCACTCATATAATACCAGCTTAAACTATTACAAGTCATATGGATAACACTCAGTCCTCCTCAGTATAAATACAAAGTCATGTTGTTGCTTTCTCTTTTGCTGCAGTAGGTGATACACCAATCATAAGGTTGGTTCTTTTTGAGTTATGAAACATATAATTATGAAACGTACATCGAAATTAAAGCTCTGAAACAGGCCATTCGGCCCAACTGGTCAATACCGAAGTTTATGCTCCACACGAGCCTCCTCCATTCCTACTTCATCTAAACCAATCAGGATACCTTTCTATTCCTTTCTCTCTCGTGCTTATCTAGCTTCCCCTTAAATGCATCTATGCCTCAACTACTTCTTGTGGTAGCACATTCTACATTCTTACCAGAAGTTTCTCCTGAATTCCCTACTGGATTTACTAATAACTATTTTATATTTATGACCTCTAGTTTTGGACTCCCCCACAAGTGGGAACATTTCTTCTACATCTACCCTATCAAATCCTATCATTATCTCAAAGACCTCTATCAAGTCACCCCTCAGCCTTCTCTTTTCTAGAGAAAAGAGCCCCAGCTAGTTTAGCCTTTCCTGATAAGAATATTCTCTCAGTTCTGGTATCATCCTTGTGAATCTTTTTTGCACCCTCTCCAATGCCTCTATATCCTTTCTATAATATGGAGACCAGAACTGTGCATGATAATCCTAGTCTGGTTTAACTAAGGTTCTATATAAATTAAACATAACTTCTTTGCTTTTCAATTCTATCCCTTTAGAAATGAACCCTTGTGCTTGATTTGCCTTTTTTATGGCCTTATTAACCTGCATTGCTACCTTTAGTGATTTGTGTATCTGTACCCCTAGATCCCTTTGCTCCTCTATCCTGTTTAGACTCTTATTATCCAAGCAGTATGTGGCCTCCTTATTCTTCCTACCAAAATGCACCACCTCACACTTACCTATATTGAAATTCATTTGCCAATTACATGCCCACTCTACAAGTTTATTAATATCCTCTGGTATTTTGATGCATTCTTCCTTTGTATTACCTACACCCCCCAATTTAGTGTCGTCCACAAATTTTGAAATTGTACTTCCGATTCCCGAATCCAAATCGTTAATGTAAATTGTGAACAATAATGGTCCAAGCACTGATCTCTGTGGAACATCACTTCCCATCTTTTGCCAGCCTGAGTAACTACCCTTAACTCCTACTCTCTGTTTTCTGTTTTGTAGCCAACTTGCTATCCATTCTGCTACCTGTCCCCTGACTCCACATGCTCTGACCTTAGCAATGAGTCTACAATGCGGTACCTCATCGAAGGCCTTTTGAAAATCCAAATATATTACATCTACTACATTACCCTTGTCTACTCTTTCTGTTACTTCTTCAAAGAATTCAATAAGCATGACTTTCCCTTCTGAAATCCATGCTGACTATTTATTTTATTTTCATTCTCTAGATGTCTTTCTATTACATCTTTGAGTAAAGATTCTATTATTTTTCCTACTACCGATATTAAGCTAACTGGTCTATAGTTCCCTGGACTTGTTCATTATAGGAATAACATTAGCTATCTGCCATTCCTCTGGCACTGTTCCCTTTTTTAGTGATTTTTCATATATATGCAATAATGCCTCTGCTATCTCCTCCCTATCGTCTTTAATATTTGTGGATGCAACCCATCCGGACCAAAGGTCTTATCCTCCCTAAGTTTGATTAGTTTATCAATTATCTCTCCCCTTTCTATCTTAATGTTTTGATATATTTTTCGATCTCTTCTTCTAATGTCCTGCCCACCCTGTTAGTTTCCCTGGTAAATACGGAGGCAAAGTAACTATTCAATATTTCTGCCATTTCGCTGTCATTACCTGTGAGTTTATCTTGTGCATCCCTTAGTAACCCTATCCCTATTCTAATTTTTCTTTTGTTATTTTGTTAATGTGCTTCATAATTTATGGCTAGGGTAAGGATAATATTCATATATCAATACTGACATGTTGTCATACCATATTGGTTACTGTTGCAATGAGTAATTTCACAGAGTTAAGGTTTTTTTAAATTGCTACCATAGTTTTGTTTACTGGTTCTAGTAAAATATGCTCACTGCAGAAACAGAGGTAACAAGGATTAAACCAAAGGTTTGCCATAAAATACAGTTGTTGATGATTTCCACAGCTCCAATCGTAATTTTTCCCTCTGCAGTATTTTTAGTTATATTGTTATTCCAGATAGGATTTGGAATGTGTACTTTAAAGTTTATTTATTTCATTTATTGTAAATGCTCCACCACAATGGTAGACTGGGTAAATACACTGTCCAATGTGGTACCAAACCATACAAATCAGATGGGATCCAGATATGTGTTCACTTACCTTATTTTAATGAAGTCATTACAAGTGGCCTCAGCATCCCTGGGCTAAGGAAGGGAAAAGTCAGCCAAGGTTCTCGTTGAAAGATCACTATACAATGGTCGCTGCTACAAAGTGCACATATGTGGACATTGAATGAGAACAGGATCGGGTTCAACTGTGATGTCTCTTCTCCATCCATTGTAGAATTCTCTGCCAGCACTCACTAATTAGGCTTACAGTTGAAAGATGGCTGAATCAGGGAGGTAGTAGAGAGCCACCAGTGCCTGTGGAATTGTAGTCCAGCATGAGTCCACACCTTTAGGAGAGGAGAGCAGAGGTGAGAAAACTAGAGGATTAATAAAACATTCACAGGTAGTAAACTTCTGAATGTCAAGAAATTCAGAAAGTATTATAATGACATATTAATACTTTGAGTTGTCTTTACTGCCTTTGTCAGTGCAAAATAGATTTTTGTGCTGAAATTTATTATGTTACTATAAATTACTTCATATCATTTTATGTGCTGTTTTATTGATGTGGAGATGCCGGTGATGGACTGGGGTTGACAATTGTAAACAATTTTACAACACCAAGTTATAGTCCAGCAATCCGCATCGTTCACCTGAGGAAGGAGGTAGCCTCCGAAAGCTTGTGAATTTAAAATAAAATTGCTGGACTATAACTTGGTGTTGTAAAATTGTTTACAACTGTTTTATTGAGGGATAAAGAGTTTCTCTATGTAACAGAATACAGTACAAGTTTATGATAAATGTCGGGGTACTAAGGATTAACTACATCACCGTATTACCTAACATCACTAAAAAATAATTCCAATAACAACCAAAGTTGGATGCACAAAGGGAGCTCTAACCCATCCCATCAGAACAATTCTGATCATAAGTTGGGTAAGGGGACCAACATGCAACAAAATCTGTGACACTCATAACAATTTATCTTCTCCTCACCATGGATACAAACCTCTTCATAACCATGATCTGTTGTTTCCAGAATATAAACTTACTATCATTGCATTGATGTTTAGAAATCAACTTGCTCTAAAAAAAATCTAGCTTGCAGCAGCTCCTACGGGCAGTTATTAAAGTGAGTCCTGGATGTAAGCACTCGTGAACAGGACATCGTTTGTAAATAGTTAGTAGGCCCATTTGTTTGCTGCTGCGAATCCACTACATAACCCCTCCCATTGTAAAGAGAACAACTGTAGTTAGTTGTTTCCCAACAAAAATGATTATAAATGAATTCCCTTCAAGCACTGCTAAGACCTAATTGTGGACTATGATTCTGACCTATTTTTGTCTAGCAAGCTTTTGATCTTTCGCATATTCATTGCTGAATTGTTGACTTTTCCTTTGTTATTTGTTGTAATTGCATAAGCAAAATAGTTCAAACCCAATAAAATGTAAGATGTGGGCTGAGTGTTTTGGGTTCTGATACTTTAGGTATTTGATTATTTGTACATGTTTCATGCTTTCTGCAGCTTCAACAATAAATGGATGTGAAAGAATGACTACAGCTTTAAATGCTTCTGAACGTATTTTCATCCATGCACACTGCTCCATTTTTCCACTAAATGTTTTTCACACTTTTCACAAATATTTCAAAAATAGTGCACTATTATTTTGATTGACGGTTTCTCAAGACAGTTCATTGATCTTTAAAGAAGTTCACAACCATTTCAGTAGGCCTTTGGCATTGAGCAGAACTAGGAGATCATTGATTTTGTTTGCACCAATACAATGTGACTAATTTCTTCTATGTTTTTATGGGTGGTACTGCTACTCTCCTTTGTAACATTACCGAGGTGATACTTTCCTTAGCATCATTATAAAGCCACTGCTTTCTTATGCACTACTAAGAAGTCATTGACTATAATGGATATTCTCCAAAGTACTTCATGCTAAAATAGAGAACAGATTAAAGATTCTATAAACTATGATAATATCGCTGGAACATTTGTTGTTATATTATTAGATACCAAGATGAGTATTGAGCTCTTTCTGGGAATATATATAGGGTGGAACTTTCAAGCTCGGCAAGTGCGTAAAACGGGCGGTAGTGGATCGACTACCCATTATACACCACGCCTGATTTTCCTTTCCATTTTACTGAAGTTAAAAATTCTGTCCATGATGTCATCCAAGTATGGTTAGCACTATGATGTCATCACAGTAGTGGATAATATGACATTATCACAGTACTGATTAACATTATTATATCACCAGAGTAATGACTCATTATGAAGTCATTACAGTTATGGTTAATATTATGTGGGGAGAAATTCAACTTGCGCCGAAATGGGCACAAAATGGGTGTAGCGGCTGATACATGCGCTTGATGACATCGGCAAGAGGTACTGTGTTAAGGTTAAGGCCTAATTGGTCCTTGTTCCTCATTTGATTATGATTGGCAAACTGCCAGTGCTACTGTTTATTGGCTGCTCATTGATTGGGGGGGAGGGGGAAACTTAAATGTACTCTGCACCTCTTAAAGGGGAGGTGTAATTTGACTGTTTTCAATCATGGCTTTCAGTCACTGCTGGAAATGAAGATTTTCAGACATTGCTTCAAAAAATAATTATTAGAAAATTCACAGCAGAATTCATGCCTCCAATATTGTTCGGTACCCTGAGTTGCTTGATACACATCCTTGAAATTTCAACTGTCATCAAACCAGAAGCTTATCTACGATGGTACACTTGTAATGCTCATCTCTCCTACAATAGTAGCTTTCAATGTAAACACTGTGATAAACAGCTAGTGAGATTTTGTCTGTCTTCAGTGACAGTAAAGTCTTATTGTTGGACTGTATGGAATTCGGATACCCAGGTCAGTAAAAGTCATTGTATTTGGAGGCCTATGAACGAAAGTAAAGATTCCACTGTAGTGCTCAGCAAGCCTCACACAATAATGGAGTTTTTATCTCAGTCTCTCATTCACAACTCAATAGTATTTGCCAGAATTCTTCAGATACAATTGAATTTAAAAGGTGGAAGTTATATTTCAAGGTTTCATGTATTCTTTTCAGAAGCAATCAAGTACATTGAAAAGCAACAGAAAACAGTGTTTGGACTTTTACATATCTAGCAACAATTCAAAAATTGCATTAAACTCACACTCGCACTTAAAGAGCCTGTCTCACCATCAATGTGTCTTTTAAAAAGTCAGTTACAAAGAATGATTAGTTGTTAGAATCTTTATTCTGTCCCTTTCTGTGACTCTTTTTTATAGTTTTGTTGAAATGTTGATTGCTCATGACATCATCATTATGGGAGTTATTCAGCCCATCAGCATGAAGAAGCTGAATTAAAATCAGTTGAGAAATATTTAGAGTGCAGCATGCCCTATTAAGATGCAGTTGGCTAACTCGCGACTCCACAATAGTCGTGAGTGTGTTTTTTTGCAGCAGCAGCCTGATCAAATATTGCCAATTTAATTACATTTTCAAAAGTACACAGCTTTAGAGTACAGAATGGAGTGTTTTAGATCATCAGTAAGTCAACTCCCATTGAATTATTTCTCAGACTGCTCATTGTGCACAAAAGCAATCTGTAGAACTATTCTAGTGTATATCTTTTAAGGAGCAAAAAACCTTTCTACCGATGGCCAATGGTATTATATATTCAAATGTTCGAATGGTGTACAAGCATTTGCATCGAGCTAAAGTGTCAAGCATCTACAATATGACGAATGGCTAGCCTCATCATAATGTACGTAGAATTCCCTTATCCTACGACTCCTTTTAACTCACAGATTTTGCTTGGCTCCAGCAAGCGTAAGTTAAAAGGATGGACTGTATAAGACGCACATAGGAACATAGGAACAGGAGTAGGCCATTCAGCCCCTTGTACCTGCTCCGCCATTTGATAAGATCATGTCTGATCTGTGATCTAACTCCATATTCTTGCCTTTGGCCCATATCCCTTAATACCTTTGGTTGCCAAAAAGCTATCTATTTCAGATTTAAAGTTAACAATTGAGCTAGCATCAATTGCCATTTGCGGAAGAGAGTTCCAAACTTCTACCATCCTTTGTGTGTAGAAATGTTTTCTAATCTCACTCCTGAAAGGTCTGGCTCTAATTTTTAGACTGTGCCCCCTACTCCGAGAATCCCCAACCAGCGGAAATAGTTTCTCTCTAATAGGAACACACCAGGGACACTTTAGTGATCTTGCTATTTCAACTCCGTGTGTAAGTTTAGTGCCTTCACCAAGCCAGTCATCAGAAACAAATATCTTCGGACATTCAGAACTACCACAGAATTAGACAGAAAAAGAATGCTATTGCAATTCCAAAGAATTACGATTAACTTATAGAAACTGTAAATACCAGAAAACTGAAATGAAAATAGAAGAAGGCAGAAATAAACAGCAGGTCAGTCAATATGCCTGTAGTACACTTCCAGACATTTCTTTTTTATTTACAATTAACATTATTTTTCTAAAAAGTCTACATGATAAGACCATCTCCTTTTCTATAAACATATTCTAGACAAAGAATTTGGCAGCTTTCATGGTACTAGCCCACAAATGACCAGATTTAGTGCTTTCATCTACACTCTGTGGAAACCTGCTATGTGGAAAGAGCCATCGGCTCTAGCCTGCTACTATTGAAGAGACAAGGGGAAGCTGAAGTACTGCTCCACTCTCATAAAAATAGCATATGTGAGCTAGGTTATAGGCCTATGAGCAGCAGACTGGCTTAAGCTGTTCAGATCACCTGGTGGACCCTGAAAGGAGCCACTTGTAAAGAAATTGAAAGACACTTGGACCTTCACTTCCACAGATAGAGCAGTGCCTATCTGGAAACTGACTGAAGGTCTTCATATAGCTGGCCACACAATTTCCTCACCATGTCTTTGAGGAATCTTAGGCAATGTAAGTAATGCTCCTGGGTTAGGTCCTCAAAATATCTCTGGCACCTAGACAGTCATCTGGGGGCAGGGAGCAAGCATGAATTGGAGCTTTGCTCCTTCTATGGTGCATTCTCTCTATCTCTGTAACCTCCTCCAGCCCAACAACCCTCTGAGATCTCTGTGCTTCTCCAATTCTGGCCTCTTGCGCATCCCCGATTTTCATCGCCTCTCCATTGGCGACCGTGCCTTCAGCTGCCTAGACCTTAAACTCTGGAATTCCTTCCCTAACCCTCTCCGCTTCTTGACCTCTCTCTTCTCCTTTAAGATGCTCCTGCAATATGGCAGCGATCGCCCTGTCAGCAAATATAGAGAAAAGTTTTGAAACAATATGTAAAAAAAGTAATAGTCAAGCATTTTTCCAAATGTGAGTTTGGAAACTAAGGAAGAAAAGATTAACATCTCCTGTTTCTAACTGCAAATAGACACCATAGAGATCTCTGCGCTCCTCCAATTCTGGCCTCTTGCGCATCCCCGATTTTCATCGCTCCACCATTGGCGGGAGTGCCTTCAGCTGCCTAGGCCCTAAGCTCTGGTACTCCCTCCCTAAATCTCTCCACCTCTCTACCTCTCTCCTCCTGTGAGAACCTCTTTAAAACCTACCTCTTTGACCAAGCTTTTGGTCACCTGTCCTAATATGGGGCTCGGTGTCAAATTTTGTTTGATACCACAGCTGTGAAGTGCTTTGGGACTTTTTACTATGTTAATGGCGCTATATAAATGCAAGTTGTTGTTGTCATCCATCTCAGCTTCTGCCTTTTCCTCTTCCTCCCTTTCCAAATATCGTAAACATAAAGTTATTCAAAATACTGGAAGGCTGCAGAATAAATTAAACAGTCTCCCTCAGTTTTAAGACTCTACCACCTTTACAGACATTTACAGATGCAGCAAAGTGGATTAAAAAGTAATTTGCCAAAGTTTTAGAACTTACTGGAACCTAGCAGCCTGTCCCTTCAACACAAATAGCACCTTAATGCCAGTGCAAGAAGTAGTAGTGCCAGGTTTTTATGGGGGCAGCATGTCCCTGATCTGCATCCAACGCTATTAGAGAAAATCTGTGTGCAAAAGACCTCTGTAATCAAAATGCTGCATGCTATTTAGATACAGGAGGGTGCAGACACCAGAAAACCCAAAGAGAAAGTTTGGGTGCAGGGCTGATCAAGCATAGAATGGAGATTTTAAATAAGGGTTAGCCCCCCTTTTTCCTTTATGCTGCGCATGTGGAGGTGCAACAGGCGATGACAGCTCGTCCCGAACATGTAGATGAGGCCCGAGGACCAATTCCTGGCGATCCACAGGCCTCTTGATTCAGGCACGCAATGTCTTTGCAGTGCCAAGGGAAAACAGGCCCAGACAAAATCTACCCCGAAGAGTTTACCCACCAATGATATTACACTAACTAAAAATGGGTACAAATAGTTCTATGTATGTGCATACAGGAGAAAGAGCTATCAAGAATAATTTCACGAAATAGAAAATGAACCCAGAGGTTTGCTTTATATTTAAAAATAAGGGTTTATGGAGCAAGAAATCCAACTTTTAACCTCTTAAACACTACAGGGATGATTTCTGTGTCCTTAAAGCCTTGTATGTGCCTAAAACACAAGATAGTAGTGGGACTAAAATTAAGGGTACAATTCAAGTGCCGACTTACCATCGAGCTCCCACCCATTCCGAGTTGCTTGGTTTATTCTCTCCCTTCTTGAACAACTATCTTACCAATGCATGAAATCTCAACGCTTAACATGCTTGTATCAAATTCCTATCTTTGCTATTTTAAGAGATGCATTAAGACTTCTATTTTAATCCCTGCCTCTGTTAAAATAGCAGAGAGAGGAATTTGATACATAAATGTTAAGTGTGCCTCTTACATCACTCACAGTAATTTCCAGGTAATAGGGGGCAATTTTCAATTCCAGCATATATTCGGGAGGCGATGGAAGCAGTATGCATTGAGCCCGTCCAAAGGAGCCATTTTCATTGTCAGGCCTCATTTATGTTAATTTTACGGGTTGTCCGCGTGAAACGCGCTCCTTATAGGTAGATCGCTGAGCTGGGAGCGGGAAATCTGGTGGGGCGGCCGAATTTGAAGGTCCTGCAGTAGCATCTTAAAGGGGAAGGGTGGAACAGGCAAAATTTTTACAGCATCTACAACAGCAAGGAGATTATATATGGAAGCCTTTAATGTTCAAAACTGAAAGCGACCAAAGTAAAATGGGTGCTAAATCTACTTTCAGTTGTCCTTGACTGCAGCTAAGGATTCCTTTAATGTACGCTCAACTTCTACCACCCATGATTAGTTTGTGGGAGCTGGAACTGGTGGACAGAGATAAAAAGAGCATTGGAGGGTCGTAACTACATCCTCTGACCCTGATTATCATATATTCATGAGGTTCTCACCTGTTTTCAGCAGGAACTCCAGCTTCCAGAATAGAAGTCTGACCAAAACTCGGAATGGGTGGGAGTTCGATGGTAAGTCAGCACTTGAATTGTACCCTTAATTTTAGTTCCACTACTATCTCACGTTTTAGGCACATACAAGGCTTTAAGGACACAGAAATCACCCCTATAGTGTTTAAGAGGTTAAAAGTTAGATTTCTTGCTCCACAAACCTTTATTTTTAAATACAAAACAAACCTGAGTTCATTTTTTATTTCGTGAAATTATTCTTGATAGTTCTTTCTCATCTATGCACATACATAGAAATATTTGTACCCATATTTATGATCCTTTTCTGGTTAAAGCAAAGAACAAAATACAATTAAATCAAAGAAAACCTTAACATTAGAGAGTAATCTTTGTGCACATCACCGATGAGTATCATCATTGGCCAGTAATGGTTTTATCTGAGGTTGAGAGCCTCCAGATTAATCTCTGGGTCAGTCCAAAGCACCAGGTTCCATTAAAATCAGACAAGTCACCCCATAACCTATCTCACTTGAACAGGTTGAAAGGGCAGCAGAGACCAGAAAGGACAGGTCACTATGAGGCTGAAAGTATTGTGCAAAAATGGCATTATCTTCCAAAAAGTAATAAATATCGTGAGTTGTTTTAGAGAGATGGAAGGGATATTTGTGGAGAAATATCCCCACTTGCCTTTTCTCCTGCTTTACAATCTACCAATAGCACAGCGAGTAATCCTTTTCAGTGGTAACATTTTAAAATGCTCTTACATTCTTGAACAAACGATAATTTTGATTGCTAGATTAATTTATATGTCAGTCTACCAACGTACTACTGAATATTATCCATGTAGACAATATATTATGGCTGTTATTAGTCTCAATTACAGGCACAGTGATATACAGACAGGGTCATTGTAGTTGTGAGTCTTTTCAGGCTTCATTAAAACTGGAAGCATGGAAAATTTCTTCATTAGTAACATTCTCCGAATAAACTAATAAGTTGCAAGTTTGCCAAGGTTTGATGGGGGAAGGGGGATTATCCCACATGAGGGTCTATAATTATTGGTTCTGTTGGCAAAACTTCTGTGTAGTGCAGGGACATCTTTTCCCATCTCTGTTTCATATTTGGTCGCAATTGAGGCTCAATCTGATTACAGGCATGACTGAGAGCTATAAATATCCTAAACTATCAAGTCACTGAACTTATACATTTTTACAACATAAATACTTCAAATTTTCTTTAATGAATTTTCTTGCACAATTAATTGCTGGAAATGTCAAATCTGGATCAAGATTCTTATAATTGTGGGCAAAAAACCCCCCAAATTTTTGTACACTCAACTATTTATTCATTTATTCAACTATTTAATTGAAAATAATTCATAACAATATATTTTGGAGCGAAGTGATCAGGTTTCTAAAATATGCTGTGTATTTTTGGATTGGAGGGTCTATACAAAAGGGAGTGGTTTCTTACAGTAGAATTCTGTCTTCAGATGAGAATTGTCCTTGATCTGATCTGTGTGTATGTGTCTAGAGTTGACTATGTTTAATTTCAGTTTCATGAAATGATCTCTCTCAGTCACACACGACTCTGGAGCCAATAAGTGTATTATAGCAAGGTGTATAGTAGGTATAATAGGGGTAATTTTAACCCCCAAGGACAGGTGGGTTGTGGGCAGGTGGGAGGGAAAAATTGTAAAAATGTAAAACCCAACCCCAACCCGCCACCAACCCCCCCACCTTTGGTTTAAATGGAGGTGGGTCTGGGGCCGCAACCAATCCGCTCTCAGGAGGCGGGTCAGTCAGTAAAATCTTTTAAGAAGATTGTGGGCCGCCCTTTTTATAGGTTTTTTATTTTTAACTCCTGGGGCCAGGAATCGCGGGCCTTATGATTCACGCCACATAAGAAGAGGCGAAAAGGCCCAGATCAACAGGTAAGTGCCTTTATATTTTTTTATTCGTTCATGGCATGTGCGCATCGTTGGTGAGGCCAGCATTTATTGCGCATCCCTAATTACCCTTGAGAAGGTGGTGGTGAGCCACCTTCTTGAATTGCTGCAGTCCGTGTGGTGAAGGTTCTCCCACAGTGCCGTTAGGAAGGGAGTTCCAGGATTTTGACCCAGCGACGATGAAGGAACGGCGATATATTTCCAAATCGGGATGGTGTGTGACTTGGAGGGGAACGTGCAGGTGGTGTTATTCCCATGTACCTGCTGCTCTTGTCCATCTAGGTGGTAGAGGTCGCTGGTTTGGGAGGTGCTGTCGAAGAAGCCTTGCCGAGTTGCTGCCGTGCATCCTGTGGATGGTACACACTGCAGCCACAGTGCGCCAATGGTGAAGGGAGTGAATGTTTAGGGTGGTGGATGGGGTGCCAATCCAGCGGGCTGCTTTGTCCTGGAATGTGTCGAGCTTCTTGAGTGTTGTTGGAGCTGCACTCATCCAGGCAAGTGGAGAGTATTCCATCACACTCCTGACTTGTGCCTTCTAGATGGTAGAAAGGCTTTGGGGAGTCAGGAGGTGAGTCACTCGCTGCAGAATACCCAGCCTCTGACCTGCTCTTGTAGCCACAGTATTTATATGGCTGGTCCAGTTAAGTTTCTGGTCAATGGTGACCCCCAGGATGTTGATGGTGGGGGATTCGGCGATGGTAATGCTGTTGAATGTCAAGTGGAGGTGGTTAGACTCTCTCTTGTTGGAGATGGTCATTGCCTGGCACTTGTCTGGCGCGAATGTTACTTACCACTTATCAGCCCAAACCTGGATGTTGTCCAGGTCTTGCTGCATGCGGGCACAGACTGCTTCAGTATCTGAGGGGTTGCAAATGCAACTGAACACTGTGCAATCATCAGCGAACATCCCCATTTCTGACCTTGTGATGGAGGGAAGGTCATTGATGAAGCAGCTGAAGGTGGTTGGGTCTAAGACACTGCCCTGAGGAACTCCTGCAACAATGTCCTGGGGCTGAGATGATTGGCCTCCAACAACCACTAACATCTTCCCTTGTGTTAGGTATGACTCCAGCCACTGGAGAATTTTCCCCCTGATTCCCATTGACTTCAATTTTACTGGGGCTCCTTGGTGCCACACTCGGTCAAATGCTGCCTTGATGTCAAGGGCAGTCACTCTCACCTCACCTCTGGAATTCAGCTCTTTTGTCCATGTTTGGAACAAGGCTGTAATGAGGTCTGGAGCCGAGTGGTCCTGGCGGAACCCAAACTGATCATTGGTGAGCAGGTTATTGGTGACTTTGCTGATGATTGAGAGTAGGCTGATGGGGCAGTAATTGGCCGGATTGGATTTGTCCTGCTTTTTGTGGACAGGACATACGTGGGCAATTTTCCACATTGTCGGGTAGATGCCAGTGTTGTAGCTGTACTGGAACAGTTTGGATAGAGGCGCGGCTAGTTCTGGAGCACAAGTCTTCAGCACTACAGCGGGATGTTGTCGGGGCCCATAGCCTTTGCTGTATCGAGTGCACTCAGCCGTTTCTTGCTATCACGTGGAGTGAATCGAATTGTCTGAAGACTGGCTTCTGTGATGGTGGGGATATTGGGAGGAGGCCAAGATGGATCATCCACTCAGCACTTCTGGCTGAAGATGGTTGCAAAGGCTTCAGCCTTGTCTTTTGCACTCACGTGCTGGACTCCGCCATCACTGAGGATGGGGATGTTTACAGAGCCTCCTCCTCCCATTAGTTGTTTAATTGTCCACCACCATTCACGACTGGATGTGGTAGGACTCTGTGCGTTTGTATAAAGAACGTTTATTTGGGCCACACACCTAACCTGTCCTTTTGCTCTAATGTTGTTTTTCTCACACATTTCTTATTTCTCTCTCCTAACTTAATTACTTTACATCTTTTAGTTTTCCCTTTAGGTGTAATGCCTAAAGAATAATTGCTGACTATCATTCTACTCTCTTCCTTTTTGTTTTTTTTAGAATTATTATTTGTACTAGCTTTTCCATCTGAGCCCTCCCCTCTATTTACTAGTTTAAAGTCCTTGTGACCACCCTATTCATCCTTTCCGCTAGGACCCTGGACCCAGCCCGGTTCAGGTGGGGCCCGTCCCAATAGTACAGTTCCTACCTGTCCCAGGACTGGTGCCAGTGTCCCATGAAATGGAACCCCTTTTTCCTACACCACTCCTTCAGCCACGTGTTCACCTCTCTAATCTGCTTATCTGCTGATGGATAGATCCTCGGGGTTTCCAGAGGTAACAGCGTGGGAGCAGGAGAAGCCATTGCGGATGATTCTCTGACTATGACTGGATAGATAGGCGTGAAACCGGGCGAGGGCAGTCCCAACCAGCTGGACGATGGAGGAAAGGCATTGGAGGAGGATGGTATGGTCAACTATGTGAAAGGCTGCAGATAGATCAAGAAGGATGAGGAGGGATAGTTTACCACGGTCACAGTCACATAGGATGTCATTTGTGACTTTGATAAGGGCCGTTTCAGTACTGTGGCAGCAGTGGAAACTCTCCTCGATATTAAAGGAAATCCATATGTAAGCTGCATCTCTGTACTAGTAAGCTGTGAATAGGTGTTTATGCTATGAGGTACAAATGTACCCCATCAGCAACTCTGGCAGCCTGTTTCTCTAATGTACTTGCTACTCCAGTTGATAAGTTTACATTATTTCAGGTTTACTTCTAGTTCTCAATAACCCTTGGAACAACATTGCTTCTTTGGCGGCTCCCAAAGCATGGCCCAGAGGCCACTTCCAATCTGCCTTCTCTTCACCTATGGTCCTTAAAACAATTGCTGTCCATGTTTTCACTGGTCCTCCATTTGTGGCTAACTTGGTTATGGGATATTGCTGGAGCTGGTCTCTAGTGAAACAATGCCAGGGAGTACGGCTGGAGGGTGGGCCTGTTCCAGAATCTGTAGTGTAAATGAAAGGGCCACTCAGCCGCAACTTACTCATTTGCTGCCACGGAACTGAAATCAGAAGCTCACCATGGGGAAAGAAATGCTTTGGTTGTTGCATGCAGCAGCGCTACAAATTCATTGAAAAGAAAGTATTTATGATTTCACTATGCATAGCAACCAAAGCAATTCTTCCCCCATGTGTGATATTGTGAGTACAGACCCATGTCCAATCGCTGTGATATTGCATTGTGCAGCATTCCTGAGAGTGGCATTTAAGTAACCCACTGCCTGGGAGTTTGGCCCTTAACAAAAAGTTAGTAATATTATTTTAGACCATATTCCTGGGACAATATTATTTCATGTTTTTCTACATTACTTAGTAATGCAGCATTGGGACTAATTGCATTTCTTGTTTCCCTGCTGAACACTGTAATTTAGTCCCCAACACTGCCCAGTAGAAGAATGCTGGGCCTGGACTAATAGTACCTCCTCTTTCTCTGCAGTACTCTGTAATGTAGTTCTTAGCTGAGTACTGTATTCCCTGTTTTTCTGCAGACTGTACTGCTCTAACCCTTAGGCCAATGGTATTTTCCATGTTTCTCAGTGCTCAGTAATATAATCCCCAGGATATCCAGAGGGGAACATTCACAAATACTGAAGCAAGTTGAAACGAAACTTATGCTCTTACTTTGAACTACCAAAAACAACGGGTGTCTCCATCACACGATTTATTGATTGGTGTTATTTTTTTTAAAATCATTGCAATTTTATTTTTTGACCTAATTTCCAATTTGTTCGTTCACTTATCAATTTGTGGAACAGATTTATTCTGGCTCCAATTTTATTTCATTCATTTTTTGACTCCCAGTCATTTCCAATTGAGCATCTGCCAGTAGTACTGTACCAAGCTGATCAGTCAGAGGCACCGATAACACTCAGACATTTATAGAATCTGTAGAACTATTCCGTGTTCCCACATGTGAGCAGGGGATCCCCAAACTGCACAGTGGGTGCTTCTCAGTAGTACTTCCGAGTACTTTCTGTGGGGGGGGTGGGGGGTGGAGAATCAGTGGAGTGTGTGGAATGAAAGTACTCAGATAAATCGCCTAAAGCCAGCAGTAAAAATTAAGAACGAGGTAAGCCAGTTAACAAGTGATATCGACGTCTTGCTGATTAGCAGAGGACAGCACAAGCTGAATTCTGTCGGCAGAGCAGCATGACTTCCACTCGCTAACCTGCAGTGTCGCTTGTCAGTACTGATGCTGTTCTACAACACAGTATAACCTAGATACACCCCATTCAAATGCCTACATACCCCACCGTCTATAAGACACTGACGTGAACTGTTGACCATTAATATTAATACTTTGCATAAAAGGCAATTGAACCAATATTACTAATAGTTATAAAATTGCACTCACAACAAGGGTCAATAAAGTGGCAACAAATAAGTGAAATGCCAAGGTTTTTCACATCAATTATCTTCAGAAATGTCACACAAATTTGCTACTTCAGATGTATTAAATTTAATTAAACTGTGATCTTGGTGCAGTTATTTTCTAACTTGCTGTATATTAAGCATTTGACTAAAATCAACACCATGACCTTTCCCATGTAACCGTTGCTTTGTAAATGAAATGAATTACAAATGTCGGTGTGTGATGATCACTGTCAGTTAATGACAAGGTCAGCAGTGCTGTCAGATTCAAATGATATGTTACACTTGACTGGGGACGAGACAACTGCGTGTCCCAGCATTCCAGGTAAAGAAAATGAGAATTGTTTCCTTAGGTACCGCTCTATTCCCCCTGTCTAAATTCAAGTTCTTCTGCCTGAACTCATCCTGTTTCTGGTGTGCTCTCAGAACATATGTGGTGTCCCCAGACACTGGATCACAACATAGAAAGTTTTTTTCCGGTTTAGAAAATAGACTGGAAAGTCTCCTACGTAGCAAACAATAGGGAACGCTGTGGTATCTGAAAGCACACGGCACTCGAGAGTCTTTCATCTTTTCAAACACTCAGCCATTGCTATTGATTTCTTATTGACCCAAAGTGTCCTAAGTGCAGCTGTGGTTTTCTCTCTTATAGTTTATAAAGAAATTTAAGGGCAGTACTGGTTTAACATTGATTTTTCAGTCCCTAAAAGGTGCAGTTACACAGGCAATCTTGGTCTAGAGTCACACTCACCCTATAAAAAGACACCACTATTAAATGCCTATAGCATCATTTAATGTGGAAGACTCTGGAGTCCCTCTTGGTGATGAGACTCTCGAGTGACTGAGACTGACTTTGCTACATGACCTTGCAAATGCCTTTTTTTTAAAAAAAAAACCTGATTTCAAAAGATAAAAGTAAGGCAGACCACAGTGAGCACACAATTAAAAATATGGGATTAATGAATGCATACAGAGTACCCAGTGTTGAAAAAGGATCCTGCTATTAGAACAATGGTGCTATTAAAGCGAATAACAAAAGTCACAATTTACCCTCTTTAAATCTGAGCTTTTATTTCTTCCACAACGTATGCTTGTATCTGGCAGTTACATAAATAGAGAATAAAGGGTCAGGGTAAGACACCATCAGAAGTCAAATATTGATATTTTTCTTTTACTTCAGAGAAGACAGCATAACTGGTGGACGCTAGCCAGATCTTACTCAGGAGTGAAGTTAAAGGGGCCTCAAGCCAAGCATTTCTGACATAAACAAACAGCCGACTCAGTAGGGTCCAACATGGCAACATACTGCGAGTCCGTCAGCATCTTTTCAACCTCACTATTTTTGAAGAATTTTAAAAAGTGCAGAGTTAAACCATTTAAACTCTTCAGAAATCGTGGCATTGAACACACTCTGTTGGATTTAGTGTCAGCCACCGTCAGAAAGTGCTGCCGCTATTGTTAACAGTTTAAGCTGCTCTAAAGAATTACAATGACTGCTGCTCTAAAGCTTCCTGACCCTGTGGAATGTCACTGCTCCTTGAATTTGATCTCCTTCTCATCATGTATTGTTACCAGGATAAGCAACAGAATATACCTGGTGGTGTGTTGTGTGGAGACTGATGTTTTTACACGAGTGAAAAGATGACTGATATTTTGGACAAAGTCTTGCATGTGATATGTCCACAATATAAATGTGATCCATGTTCTTGGAGTTGATCATCTGCCAGCTTCAGTTATGATACATGCAGGATCTGGACAAATAGGGAATCCCACACATGAATGGGCGAGAAAGGACTTCTAACTAAGATCATTGAAACTGATTTGTCAGCGTTCTGAAATAACAGAAAGTTTCTAATTGAACACTCATTTGTATAAGATGTGAGGCACCTGGTTGTGCTCCAGTGTACTGTGCGAATGGATGGATCTTGATATCCTGAATCCCCGCATTGTGACTTCCTGATCTCAACTGTAGCACTGGGGAGCTGCTGAGTATAGTCTAATCATATCTCACAGGGAGGGAGAAAAGTCATAAGATGAGATCTCCCGATTGCTCTTGTCCATTTCTTAACCATTGATTCACGAATGCCATTGGGAGAGGCCAGGGAACTTCATTGTCCATCTTGGCCAGATTATGGTACATGTCCATTGAAGGGGATCGGGCAAATGAAATGTAATTCAAAAATGGAGGATAATAGCTGTTTTTGCTTGCCAAGGTCAAAGTCACCTCAGCAAAAAATCATGTAGTTCTGTGAGCTATTTTATCAGAGTGAGACATTATCGTCTCACTCCTTTCTTCTTCTTTCTTCTACCTGTATTTAGCTACCTCTCTATCTCTCATCTATCTACTTGTTTCTGCTTTATCCCTTAATTGCAGCAGTTGTTGCTTATGCTCCTTGGTACAGGTGAAATTGTAAGATGCATGAGTAACAACTGCTACCATTAAGAGATGAAGTAGAAACAATGAGAAATAGGAGCACGGGGAATAACTTATTATTGGATTTTTATACCATGATCCCCAGCAACCCAGACAGAATGAGGTTAATGTCAGCACTATAATCAATATCCAAATTGCCAAAAATCATCAGCTACTCCCCAACATATATACACATGAATTAGTGAACTTACATAACACACTTAGTTGTCTCATATCAATATCTTTGTATTAAATCATTGTCATGAGCATTCCTAACTCTGCATATGTAAGTGTCTGATGATAATTTATGTGTACTATTTGATTCACTGCCACTTCTCTTCCAGGAATGCAAGGCTTGAAGAAGTTCTATTCCTCTCTTGGCCTGATTTTCATTTATCGCTTTTATATGCGGGAAGGCAGGGACGGAGCTGGGGTAGAGGGGGGAGGGGGTGTTGTAGTGCCCGGGAAACCCGAAAAGCAGGTAACATGGAGGTCCTGCCGAATTTAAAGGCAGGACCTCATTTGCATTTATTTTTTCCGTTTGCCGGCTGGCAGCCAGCCAGATTGACAGGCTGCTTGGCTGTCGGGAGGGAAGGCCTGCGCTGGAAGGCCACAGCCGGGGACCAGAGGGGGGGGGAGGACGAGGTCTTGAAGGGGTGAGGGAGAGACCGTGGGTGGGGGAGGGAGAATCATGGTGGGGGAGGGGTTGGGTAGATCGCGGGTTGGGGGGGGAGATCACGGTTATGGGGGGGGGGGGGGGGGGGTTTGAAGAGATCGCCCTGGCCCACAAGCAGTGCTGGAAAGGCACTTACCTGCTGGATCCAGCTGTTCTTGCCTTCCTTCAGCTGCCGGGACCTGGGAATCCGGCCCACAGCCGTTAAATGTAAAAGTCAGTTAAAATTTGAGGCACGCAGCCTCATTCACATATTTAAATAACTGTTCCGCCTCTCGAGAGCAGGTGAGTCGACCGTCCCTCAGCCCGCCTCTGTTAGTGGGCGGGTTCGAGGCGGGTTGGGGACGGGGTTCAGATTTTTGAAATTTTAACCCATCACCCACGACTGTCCCGCCCATCGGGGGGGGGGGGGGGGGTTGAAATTCCCCCCCTTTGTGTTTGCAATACCTGTCCCGCCTCCCTTTCCCCTCCCCTCTTATATGTTCAACACTATTTAGGGGCTTCCTTGTTTTCCAGTTTTCAGTTCTGATGATAGACATGACTTTTCTCTTTACAGATGCTGCATTTCTGTTTTTACTCCATAATTATGTCAGACTAATTTACACCTTCAATCTACAATTATATGCAACTTAATCTACCGTGTCAAAAAATGGACGATCGCCACCAGCCCCTGCTCCCACTGACTGCCAGAGACCGTTTCCACGGGTCCCCGGCTGCGGCCTCCTGCTGCTACATTCCCGCTCCTGCCCACTGGTTAGGTAGTGGATCTGGCCAGGTGTTGGGCGGGACTCCAAGAACTTTTATGTTACTGAGGTCCGGCCGTTAAGTTTAACAGGGCCTCTAGGTGCGCCGCCCGCTTTGGGGATCGCGCCCCTCTTCCCGCTCCCCCCTTTTAAAATTGGGGCCTACAAGTCAGCAATTTAAATTTGAGGGAAGGTTGATTCCCCATTACACATATACGACAAGAATAGAAGAATAATCTCTGGAGAGAGCACCACAACTGTTTGTGGAAGTCCGACTTTTTCCGCTTGGAATGTTAGTGAGGTTGGAGAGCTCTTCTGAGGTATGGGTTTGAGCACATTGTTGGGGAATGGCACAAAACAGAAGTGGTAGTTTAACAAAATTACGCTCCCAGTAGAGAGCCTTACCACTGAGAGTATACATCAGGAATTTAGGTGCATAGTCTCCACAATTTGATATCCATCAATGGATGGAAAATTATGGGACCACACACCTGAATTCCTGATATGCATTCCAGTTGGGCGAGACTCCTGAAGTAAGCTCACCGCAAATTGTCAGCTTGTTTATCCCACGCCCGATTTTCTTTTCCATTAACTTTAATGGCAGGTGTAAAACCGGCTACTGACACACTATAAACCTGTTTCACGATACTGGCAAAGACCAGTTTTAACCCTAGTGTGTCTAGATATATGTCTACATACATATGGATATGTATATGCATTTCTGTATATTTGTGTATGACTGTATCTAAGTGCATGTATAGCTATATATGTCTCCGAGCATGTACATTTGTCTGCTTCAACAAATATGTGCATGTGTAAGTGTGAATGTGTTTGGATTAGTATATGCATGTTTGAAATGTGTATATTTTGTGTGTGCTTATTGCACAGTTTATAAAGTGCTGTCCTTCAACATATGTATAATAATTTATGGTGTTGGTGTATATTATAAAGTGGAAATTAAGTCAGTGAAGAAGGAAAGAAATTCTAGGAAATGCCAGTTCTACTTTTTTTTCTATACTCAAAAATTGTATCAATCTTGTTTCCACTCCTAAGTGTGTTATAATTCTGCATCCTGTATGTTTAGAATTTAATTTATAGGAAGTGTAAATTCCATTGAAAATGTATTCAATGCAAGCATGCCTGCAATGTCCTCGAATTTCAGATGGAGACTCTAGATTCAAAACCTATTTTCTTGATCGCCAGATCAGTTAATCAGTCCTCCAGATACCCTTAGAGGAAAAAAAGGAAGATAAAGGAACAGAATAATAAAAGAGAAGAGAATGGCCTTGAAACTATGCTGTGGAAATATTAGTGTAAACTGCTTCTAACATTTGTATGAAATTCTTTTATCCATTATTTTAACAGAGGCATTAACCTGTTCAAAATAAAAAAGACAAAGAAATTTCATTCAATACATTAAGCGTTTGAACGTTAATATTCATACAGCGTAGATCCAGGGTCAAAGAGACAAAGGTGACAGAGAAAAAGCAGGAGAAGTAGAAAGACATGGAATAAAGGTAAACATTGTATGAAACTTTCTAAAGCTCCCTTCCCCCACATAAATATCTGCTAGGTCAAAAGACTGTAACAGAGTATTCCACGTCCCTGTTTTCCCATGTCTTTGTGTGGAATTTTAACCCCCAAGAATGGGTGGGTTGGGGATGGGTGTCAGATCAAAATAACAGAAGTTGAAAGCGGGATCGCATCCTAGCTTCAATGTGGTCACTTCCAGGTTTGACCCAGGCGCATTTGGATGCGCACGCAACAGAAACCCGGAAGTCCCATCCCTACTTAAAACCGGCGGGCCGAATGTTAAAGGGGCAATGTAAGTAATTGAAACATTTGAGGTAGTTAATTTGTTGTGGATTCTGCAGCAGAAACAGATTTAACTTTTCCTGCACGTGTTTCACACGGCTTCTGAAAGACGCCATTGAAACAGAAGTGAAATGCAGCAGAAGCTCATTCGGACCTTTAATCCTGTGATTGAGACACCTCAATAAAAGCTATTGCAGCTGGCCACTCAGTTCTCTCAGGCAATTGTTTGGCTGAGAGTTCTTTTTGTTTAGACTGAGATTTCTTTGTTGAGACTGAGAATTCTTGCGTTGAGACATATTTACCAACATTTTGGAGCCTCTCAAACTGACAAGATCAGGATGGGGGGGTGCAATGGACCTATTCCAAAATACATGTGAGGAGGAGGAAAATCACCATACAGGGCAGGCACATCGTGGAGATCTGGGATATGCAGGTGCACAAGGCAGAGGTGCGCAACGAGGACTTGAAGAACAGCAGAGAAGAGACATACAGAGGGGCTGAGGTCGCAGGAGTCACTACCCACATGAAAGGGTATATAGACAGAGCTTCTTGGACCTCTCTAAGGAGCAATGCCCATGCAGGCTTAGGTTGAGTCGATAGGCGGTCACAGGCATCTGCAGCCTCCTTCAGGAAGAGCTGCTCCCTGCTGGACCTGGTGGCCACCCATTGCCCGTCGCACTGAAAATAACCAAAGCCCTGAATTTCTTTGTCTCTAGTTCGTTCCAAGGCTCCACCAGTGACAGCTGCTGGGTCTCTCAATCGTTAGCTCACAAATATACAAGGCAGGTGACGGATGGTTTGTTTGCCAAAGCATCCGATTATGTGAACTTCCTCCACGACAACAACAGCCAGAATGAATGGGCACTGAATCTTTCCTCTCTGGCTGGCTTCCCATGGGTGCAGGGCACAATCGATTGCACATACGTGGCAATCAATTGCATCCAGTCAAACATTCCAGACCCCTTCCAGGCAAGAGACAGACTTAAGGGCTGGCTCTTTGGAGACAAGGGTTACCCTCTGCAAATGTGGATAATGACGTCTATACAACCAGAGCCACATGACCACCAGGTGTGTCATTGAGCAAGCCACAGTCATGTTAAAGATGCACTTCAGATTCCTCGACAGGTCTGGGGGAGCACTACAGTAGTTGTCAGCATGGGTCTGGCGGATAATTGTGGTGTGCTGCATCCTGCACAGCATTGTGCTGCAGAGAGGTTTACAGGTGGTCGAGGATGAAGGCGCTCAGCAAGCATCGTCTGTTGGCGGCAACACTGAGGAAGAGGAAGAGGATGAGGAGGATGATGAGGAGCATGAGGAGGAGGAATATGGCAATGGTGCACGCATCGCTAGACCAGTCATGCACATTGCTGCCCATGATGCCAGGGATGCCCTCATGTCTCAGAGGTTCTCATTATGACATAAAGATCTTTGGCATACCCATGCCACCTGGCAAAATCATCAACATGACCACCGAACCCCCTCCCCCTCTTTGCACAAAACAGTCCTTCGACCACACAAACACCCAATGCACATCCGCCCAACGAGTGTCGCCATGGATTTGCATTGATCATGAAGCAAATGAAAGGTCCACTTGAAAGTCTGAAAGCAATAATGTAGAAGACTTGGAAGTGGTGATAATGAATAAATTTTATGTGCCAACATAAAACGACATATAAATTACAACATAACATTTGTTCAAACACCCTTGTGAGTACCCTTGGTGAACTATAATTGCTTAAACTTATGCTTTCTACCGCTTCTCCATGGTGCATCCCCTATGGCTTCAGCAGAGGTAGAAGCAGGCTGCTCAGATCCCTGCCCTGACTACTGAGATGCTTTTGGCCTATGACCTCTGGGTTTGCAGCCTGTGAGGACTCTACCAAAGATTGCTACACCTGCACCTGTGCAGGGGCAGACTCGGCCATCAGGAGAGGAGGTTATTGGTTGAGGAAGAGGTAACGAGTGAGACATGAGAGAGCTTTGATGTCTCACTTTCATGTCCCCTTTCACCATCATCACTCCCCTGGGCCAGCGCCACATCACTGCTGGACAGCAGTTTGGTGAGGATCAGTGATGCGTTGTAAGGCCACTGATAAGATATGTCATCCTGTTGCAGGGGGCAGACATCTCCTGGACGGCCGAGGTCAAGGCTTGCATAGACTCATTTGTGAGCCGTTCTTGAAGCTCAATGGAGGTGACCACTCTTTCCATTGCAGACATTCTCGCACTTACCTGTGACATCATTCCATTAATGCTGGAGTTGGATTCCTCTATCCACTCAGCTATTGTGGAGAGTGTGCATGGCTGCAGGATGGTCGCTGGTGACACTTATATGGGTGTAAGGAGTTTTGTGATGGAGTACGCTTGCCAAGACAGAGTGATGAAAGGGAGGGTGTTGTACACAACAGGATGTGGGTGAATATGCAAATATACTCATTTTTCCAGACCCACTTAGGTCATTGAATCACTTCCTGTACTGCTGCCAAGACCTGGGCACCGTGCTTCTGCTTGTCACCTCTTGTGTTACCTCCAGCCAAGCTTTTTTTGTTGATAGAGCCAGGTTTCTTCCTGCCATCCCTTGGAAAAATAACCTTCCTCCTGGCTGTCACTGCAGCCAGTAGCACACCTAGGGAGGTACCACTAAATCTAGGTGTTGCCTTTGCTTTCCTGGACTCCATTTCTCCTTTCTCCTTCAATATCCATTATTGAACTAGCCCTTTAAATAATGCAGTTCTGATTGCGTCATCCAGGCACGCAGTACACCGTGGCGCAGCTTGGAGATGCAAAACCCGAAAGCTAACCTGGAAGATAATAGAATGCAATCGAGATGCGATCACAGGTTTAAATGTGCTCTCTTTGCTTCTGGGTTCACCACGCACCAATCCACCCACTCGCTGAGGCCCCGGCACGATGTTAAAATCCAGGACTGGGTTTCTGCCTTGTTATTAGTGTTCAAATTTGCTACAGATTACGATGGAATGAATGTATATTAAAAGCCTTGGCAATATATACAAATGACACTGGCCCCGATATTCATGGGGAGGCGGGGAGGGAGAGGGGCTGCATGTCCGGGCAACCCGGAAATGCTGGGAACGCAGAGGTCCGAATTTAACGACAAGACCTCGGTTTCCCACTCGGCAGATTGAGAGGTTGGCTGGCTGTTGGGCGGGAAAACCAGCAGTAGAAGGCCGCAGCCAGGAACCGCTGGGGACGGACCCCTGCAATCAGAGATCAGGGTATGGTTTGGGGGGTGGGGCTCGGAGTGTGGCATGGAGGAGGGAGGGAGGGAGAGATTGTGGGGAGGTCGCAAGATCGCGGGGAGAGAAGCTGATTGTGGGGGTGGTGGGGGTGGGGGTTAGCCAATCGCTGCAGAAGATTTGCTTGGGGGACAGGGGGGAAGCACTCCTGCTCCTCCTGGCCCACAAGCAGTGCTGGAAAAGCACTTGCCTGTTGGATCTGGCAGCTCCCGCCTTCCTTTAGCTGCAGGATTTCCCTAGCGCTGGGAAACCTGACCCGCAGCCGTTAAATTCAAATGGCTCCCAAAATCTGAGGAACGGAGACTCATTTAAATATTAGAATCACGGACCCGCCTCTCCAGAGCGGGTTACTCGGATGCCTCCAAACCCACCCGGAAGTAGGTGCATTTGAGGCGGGTTTCACATATTTACCAATTTAACCCCCCACCCCCGACCATCCTGGGGGGTTAAAATTCCCCCCACTGTTACGTTATTGCAAGGTTATTTGGTCCAGTGAAATGTGGTCTACTATTGATAATTTAAAGCCAATTTTTGTATTATATGAGTAGAATTATCCAATAATTTAAATTAAGCAATGTAAATAACACAGCAAAGTGGGGATTTACTGCTAAAAAATTGAATTATCAGATAATTTGAATTGGCAACTTTGAATTAAGAGTAGAATGTACCAAGATCTTCACTACCTTATATATGCACTACACCCTCATTATTTGGAGCCAAATATTTTGCATGTTATATTTGGTGTGTGCTTTAATAATATCCCTTAGCTCAGCATAACATTGGTTACCTTGGGAGCCAAGGTAAGCCTTTCTGATAATAAGAGAATGTTATACCTGAGAGCTTGATAATGTGGGTGAGCTGTGTTATAGTCTAATAGCAGCAGATATTGGCATTGTAATTAAAACTCTTTAAAGACACAATAGATAGGTATAGATGTTAATTCTACTTTAGAGCATTCAGTAGACAATTGCTGAAAACGAGGGCAATCTGAGAGCAGGATTTGAGGAATACCTGCCTCCTTAAAACATAACTTGTCATCACACTCTGGTACAATTACACCTCCTATCAGCTGACTCTGGAGTGGTATTTATTGACTGGTTCAGACTCTGATCTGAAGGCAGCTGAATGGCAGCGATCGTCCTGTCAGCAAATATGGAGAAAAGTTTTGAAACAAACAATATGTAAAAAAGTAATAGTCAAGCATTTTTCAAATGTGAGTTTGGATGCTAAGGAAGAACAGATTAACATCTCCCATTTCTAACAGCAAATAGACTCCATAAAGATCTCTGCGCTTCTCCAATTCTGGCCTCTTGTGCATCCTCGATTTTCATCACTCCCTCGTTGGCGGCAGTGCCTTTAGCTACCTAGGCCCTAAGCTCTGCTTCTCCCTCCCTAAACCTCTCCACCTCTCTACCTCTCACCTCCTGTAAAACTGCCTTAAAACCTACCTCTTTGATCAAACTTTTGGTCACCTGTCCTAATATATCCTTATGTGGCTTGGTGTCAAATTTTGTTTGATAATCGTTCCTGTGAAGCACCTTGGGACGTTTTACTACATTAAAGATGGTATATAAATACACGTTGTTGTTTTTTTTTATTCATTCGTGGGATGTGGGCGTCACTGGCGAGGCCAGCATTTATTGCCCATCCCTAATTGCCCTTGAGAAGGCGGTGGTGAGCTGCCTTCTTGAACCGCTGCAGTCCGTGTGATGAAGGTTCTCCCACGGTGCTGTTAGGTAGGGAGCTCCAGGATTTTGACCCAGCGACGATGAAGGAACAGCGATTTATTTCCAAGTCGGGATGGTGTGTGACTTGGAGGGGAACGTGCAGGTGGTGTTGTTCCCATGTGCCTGTTGCCCTTGCCCTTCTAGGTGGTAGAGGTCGTAGGTTTGGGAGGTGCTGTCGAAGAAACCTTGGTGAGTTGCTGCAGTGCATCCTGTGGATGGTACACACAGCAGCCACAGTGCGCCGGTGGTGAAGGGAGTGAATGTTTAAGGTGCTGGATGGGGTGCCAATCAAGCGGGATGCTTTGTCCTGGATGGTGTCAAGCTTCTTGAGTGTTGTTGGAGCTGCACTCATCCAGGCAAGTGGAGAGTATTCCATCACACTCCTGACTTGTGCCCTGTAGATGGTAGAAAGGCTTTGGGGAGTCAGGAGGTGAGTCACTTGCCACAGAATACCCAGCCTCTGACCTGCTCTTGTAGCCACAGTATTTATATGGCTGGTCCAGTTAAGTTTCTGGTCAATGGTGACCCCCAGGATGTTGATGGTGGGGGATTCGGCGATGGTAATGCTGTTGAATGTCAAGGGGAGGTGGTCAGACTCTCTCTTGTTGGAGATGGTCATTGCCTGGCACTTGTCTGGCACGAATGATACTTGCCACTTATCAGCCCAAGCCTGGATGTTGTCCAGGTCTTGCAGCATGCGGGCACGGACTGCTTCATTATCTGAGGGGTTGCGCATGGAACTGAACACTGTGCAATCATCAGCGAACATCTCCATTTCTGACCCATTTCATGCTGTTGTGTATATACTCAACATTTCACATTGACACACCAGGAAAGGTTAAAAATTGTACATTTGGTAATTTTTTTCCAGGGGCTGGTGGAGACAAAGGCCCAGATTTTAACATCGAGATGGGAACTCAGCATGTGGGTGGTTTTGCATGTGGGGAACCCGGGAGCAAAGAGAGCCTATTTAAATCCGTGATCGCATCTCGATTGCAGTCAATTATCTTTGCTTCCAGGTTTCGTGTCTCCAAGCTGCACTGCGGGTGATCTGTGCACCCGGATGCGCGATCGGAATTGCATTATTTAAAGGGCCAGTTCAACAATGGATTTTGAAGGAGAAAGGAGAAATAGTGTCCAGGAAAGCAAAGGCAGAGCCTAGATTTAGTTATGCCTCCCTAGATGTGCTACTGGTTGCAGTGGGAGCCAGGAGGGAGGTTATTTTACCAAGGGATGGCAGGAAGAATCCTGGCTTTGTCACCAAAAAGGCTTGCTTGGAGGTAGCACAAGAGGTAAGGCCTTGGCTGCAGTGCATGAAGCAATTCTATGACCTGAGTAGGTCTGAAAAAGTGAATATATTTGCATATTCACCCACATCCTGTTGTGTACAACACCCTCCCCTTCATCACTCTGTCTTGGCAAGCATACACCATCACAAGACTCCTTACACCCACTTGAGTGTCACCAGCAACCATCCTTCACTTTCTATGCATTTGCTCACTTCCCCATTTACGAACCCAACACTGTCGCTCAGCCCAATCCTTATGCAATGTGATGCATCTGTGTGACAGTAAACCTCTGATGCATCTGTATGATAGTCATCTTCATCCAATGCACTGCATCCATCGGGTGAATACGGCACCTTCAGTCACTCACAGGTATGTTCTGATACCCTTTGTAGGAGGACAAAATGCAAGTGAGAGGGCGAGAACTGGCAGTGGACCTCCACAGATTGTGGAACTAACTGAAGTGGAGGAGGAGTCAATAGAGATAAGTGGCACATCTGCGATCCTCTCTATCTGAGATGGAGAGACTGGAAGCTCACATAGGGCTGGTGACAGAATATAACACGTATTTCACAGAGATGCTGACTTATTTGATCAATGGTTGAAGTATGAGGAGCCTGAGTATGAAGACTGGCAAGACTGTTATTGTACCAAGACAAAGTCGTTTCGCTTTCTTTTGTCTTCCAGGGCCTTCACGTCTAAAAGAACATTCTGCTAATATGGATGATGTCAATTCCCCAGAAGACATCATTCCTTCTGAGGGTGCACTGTCACAGGACATACAGCCATGCATCAGCGTAGATACTCACACTTCGGTGGGTCCTGTTCGACAGATAGTTGGGTTGTCACCTGGTGAATCACAAGTCACAAGTGAGCACGAGCAGACACTGGTGGCAGGGACACAGATGTGGAGAGTCTGTGTCGGAGGGCCCACTCCTCTCCAAGCTCTGCTCAGCTGGACACAGATGCTGAACTTCGTTGAGAAGGAGAATGATTGAGGTACAGTTGCACCTTTGCAAGGAACTGGAAAATGTGCCACGCACACTCTCCATAATAGTTGAGTGGATGGAGGAGTCCAGCTGCAGATTGCGCCCTGCTCCCATTGGAAGCTAGCTAGAGAGGTAAAACCCAGTGTCCATTCATTCTGGCTGCTGTCATCGCATGGGAAGTTCACATAATCGGACTCTCTGGCAAACAACCCATCTGTCACCTGCCTTATACACTTGTATGCTGACGATTGAGAGACCCTGCAGATGTCACTGGTGGAGCCCTGGAAGAAAGCAGAGGCAAAGAAATTCATGGCTGTGGTTACAAACAGTGCGACGGGCAATGCATGGCCACCAGGTCCAGCAGGGACCAGCTGTTCCTCAAGGAGGCTCCAGATGTCTCGACCGCCTATCGACTCAACTTGAGTAGTGCTCCTCAGAGAGGTCCAGAATGGCCAGCCTCTGCCTGTATACCCTCTAACGTGGGTAGTGCTGCCTGTGACCTCGGCCCCACTGTTGATCCCCTCTCTGCTGTTCTCCAGATCCTTGTTGCGCATCTCTCTCTTGTGCACCTGCAGATCCCGGAACTGCACAATATGTCTGCCCTGGATAGTGATTTTCCTCCTCCTCAGATGTGCTGTAGAATCACTCCATTGTTCACTCCATCCTGATCTTGTCAGTTTGAGAGGCTCCAAAATGTTGGCAAATGTGTCTGAACACAAGAATTCTCAGCCTAAACACAAAGAACTCTCAGCCAAATGATTGCCTGAGAGAACGAAGTGACCAGCTGCAATACCTGACCTTTTGTTGGGTTTAAAGGGCCAAATGAGCTTCTGTTGCATCTTGCATTTGTTTCAATGGTGTCTTTCAGACGCCATGGGAAATACATGCAGGAGAAGTTAAATCTGTTTCTGCTGCAGAATCCACCACAAATTAACTACCTCAAGTGTTTCAATTACCTACAATGCTCCTTTAACAATCGGCCCGCCGGCTTTAAGTAGGGACTGGACTTTCGGGTTTCGGTTGCACGCACGCATTCAAACGCGCCTGGGTTAAACTCGCAAATGGGCGCATTGAAGCCGGGATGCGGTCCCACTTCCAACTTCTGTCATTTTGACCTCACACTCGCCTCCAATTCACCCATTCTTGGGGGTTAAAATTCTCCCCCCTCCTCAATCTCAGGGTCGAGACAGTAGGCCAGACATCCTTCTCTATGTCACTCATACTATTTGCACAAGTTGCCATCCAACTTTTGTGCTATAATGTTCTTGTGAACAACATCTCAGACTCAGAGTTTGGATCCAGCTTCCCAGGTCTGAAGAGGAATGGGAAGCCTAAATCTAAAACTTGACTGTGCAGCTGAATTTGAATCTTACGTCTGAATCTAAATCTAAATCTGAACTTGAAGGTGAAACTGATACTTGATACTGAAGGTGAGTCTGAAGTCTACAATTGAAACTGAAATCTGAATTTGAAGCTAATGTTGACTGTGAAGTCTGATTTTTAACGCCACACTACACAAACAGAATGGTGAGGATTTTTACCCATCCTCATGACCTAGCTATCTCCATCACTTCTTTCGAGTCATGATGTGGAGATGCCGGTGATGGACTGGGGTTGACAATTGTAAACAATTTTACAACACCAAGTTATAGTCCAACAATTTTTATTTGAAATCTACAAGCTTTCGGAGGCTTCCTCCTTCCTCAGGTAAATGTTCAGGAGCTCCTCGAAGCCTACGCATTTATACATATAGAACAATACATGGTGTTTACAGACTGCCCCTGCAACTGCCCGTTGCCAAGGCAATCACCGTGTTCAGACAGAGAGGTGTCACCTACAGAACCCCCGAATACACATTCAACAAAAAAACAAACAGGAAAAAAAACAGAGAGAGGCAGAAACATCCAGAAGGCAGAGAAAGCCAGCAAATGACCCATTATATTAAAAACAGATAGCTTTTGTTCGCTGGTGGGGTAACGTGTAGCGTGACATGAACCCAAGATCGGCTGCTTTCGAGTGGCTGCTTTGAACCATTTACAATTGTAGATTGAAACTGGTGGAAAGTTAGGACGGTGGTTTGAGATACCTTGTTGCAATCTCACAGTAGACTGGGGGAAACTTGAAAATCATGTGTAGAAAGTAATGGGTTCTTGGGAGTAATTACAAGGCTGCAATCTGATAAAGAGGTTCAGCTGATGTCATAAATTGTGGCAGTAGAGCTTGAGTGTTTTGTAAACAGTAAGATTATGTTAATGGATTGAAATAATTCTGGAGTATTTGTAATCTTTTATAACTTAAGCTTTTGATTTTATGGGCAGGCAATAAAGCATCATGATAATCACATGGAAGGATTAATGATTGCAATACGAATATTGACTGTTTATCACAAAATAAACCAACAATTTCTACGGCCATTATATATAATGAATGCTTAATATTCTTTTTTCTTTGTTACATTATGGGTTCTATTTTCAAGATAACGTCGTTAAAATTATCGTTGTATTCTATCTGTTTCACCTGTTTCAGGTTTTTTTTAACTTTTATTTTGTGCTCATCAAGATGAGAGATTTTAGTGCTGAGGAAAGGAACACTTTCCATTTCAGGCATCCAAGGGAGTATTTTAACCCCCCAGAGAATGGATGGGAGATGGGCAGGGGATGGGGTTAAAATGTCAAAAATCGAAAACCTGACCCCAATCCACCTCAAACACGCCCACTTTCGGTTTTAATGGAGACAGGTTGGGGGCAGGCGATTAACCTGCTCTCCAAAGGCGGGTCCGTAATTTAAATATTTTAATGAAGATGCATGCCTCAAATTTTACCACTGTTTTAAATTTAATGGCTGTGGGCCGGGTTTCCCAGAGCTCGGGAAACCGAGCTGCTGAAGGTAGACGAGAACGGTCAGATCCAACATGTAAGCGCCTTTCCAACACTGCTTGTGGGCCAGGAGGAGCAGGAGTGCTTCCCCCTCGGCCCCCCAAGCAAACCTGCCGCGATCGGACTTTCTCACTCCGCGATTGGTCCCCACTACCCCGCAATCTGATGCCCCCGCCCCAATCTCATCCCTGACCCACAATCCTATCCCCGATTTTACATTCATGGGGCTCGATATTAGGAAGGCTGCGGGTTCGCGGCGGGGGGGGGCCGACTGGGCGCTTGGGTAACGCACCCGGTGAAATCAGTCTGCCCCGCGCACGATCGCAGGCTGATTGGATCCACTTACCTGGTCTTCCGGGTTCCCCACTGCTGATCTGCACGTCGGGCGGACTGCGCATGCGCAGTAAGGTCTGTCAGCTGGAGGAGCTCTATTAAAAGGGGCAGTCCTCCACTGACTGATGCTGCAAGAAATTGGAAAAAGTACAGCATGGAGCAGCCCAGGGGGAAGGCTGCTCCCAGGTTTAATGATGCCTCACTCCAGGTATCATTGGATGGGGTGAGGAGGAGGGGGAGGACAGAGATCATCCCCCCGGCGGGCGGGAGGAAGCGGCCTGCCTCTGCCACCAAGAAGGCCTGGCTCGAGGTGGCAGAGGAGGTCACCTGCACCACCAACATATCGCCCACCTGCATACAGTGCAGGAGGCGCTGCAATGACCTAAGAAGCTCAGCCAAAGTGAGTACACTTACTCATTCCTCTACACTCCGTCTGACACATCACCGCCCCCACCCCACATCTCCTTCTGCACTGCCAACACTACTCTGTCACATCACCCCTCACACCCACTCAAACCTCATCCTCATCTTACCTGCACTTACTCACCTCGCCAGTACTCATCCCGCCACTACCACTCAACCCAATCCTCATACAATCACATGGCTCTATCTCATACTCACCCTCTCATGCATCTCTTTCACGGTCAGCCTCACTCAACCTGCCACTACCTGTGCTGCAGCCACAGGGCAGCGTAAGGCAAACGTGTCGTGAGCATGAAGGGGATGCACAAGGGTGTTTGAGGGTTTGTCATGGTTTTTACTTCTATTTAATTTTTGAGCAACTCACATTACATATTATATTGGCACCACTACTGCCACGTCTTTGCGAATCTTGTCTGGTTTGTGCAATAATGCCCTTTCCTGAGGATCACAATGAAGACTCACACCTGATGCCACTCATTGTGTCACTGCAGAGTGGGTGTAGGTGTATTTGCAGGGCTGTTTTATGCAGACGACTGAGAGACATCGGCGATGTCCCCGGTGGCACCCTGGAAGGATGCAGAGGAGAAGTTGTTGAGGGCAGATTCCTTGACTTTGACAGCGACAGGTAAGAAGATGGTGCTCGGGCCAGCCGGGAGCAGCTCGGCATGAAGGAGGCTGCAGATGTCCACGACTACATGTCGAGTGACTCTGAGCCTCCATGTGCACTGCTGCTCAGAGAGGTCCAGGAAGCTGAGCCTCGGTCTGTGGACCCTGTGGCGAGGGTAGTGCCCTCTGTGATGCATCTCTCTCTGCGGTTGCCCTCCCTCCTGCTGTGCAGGTGGATGTGTCACAGCACTGTGTTGTGGAGCTCCACATGTCAGAGGTGGACGGCGTGGCTGGTGATGCTGTTCGCCCTCCGAGGAGGTCATGAATGCAGCTACGGCGGCCCCCATATAGAAGATGTACATCTGAGGGGGTCCGCAAGGTAGGTACATGTCTCTGGACCCCGGGGTAAGTGTGCAAGTTGGTGAATTTTATTGTTTGGAGGAGGGTGGTGGAGGCCAAACTTTGTCCAAAGTGACAGAGTGGCCTCCTGCAATGAGTGAGGGTCTCCAACCTCCCCCCCCCCCAAACCTGTCAAATGGACCTTTGCAGCTGCCACAGGCTGACAGCTGCAACACGTTCATTTCAACTGGGAGTGCTTCCCCCAGTACGGGAAACAGTCCCAGTTGTTTGTAAAATCCCACCCCTCCTGAAATATTCCCTTAATCAGGTCTGTTAACGACCTGAAATACCACAACAAATATTGTTAAGTGGCACCCCGCCGGCTTTAATTGCCTGCGGGAATCCCACATGCGGGGGCTGCGTGCGCACGTCAGCGCGTCTGTGGGGAACCCGGAAGTGGGCGGGTTGGAGCCGGACTCCCGACCCGCTCCAGGATTCCCCGATTTTCGAAGCCCCCCTGCCAGGAACGCACCCGTTAGCGGGTGCTAATATCGGGCCCATTATCTCATCCCTGACCTTCCATCCATGATCTCCCCCCCCTACCCACGATCTCTCTCTCCCTCCCTCCCTCCTCTTCACTCCCCGGCTGCAGCCTTGTGCTGCTGGCATTCCCGCCCGACAGTCAGCCAGCCTCTCAATCTGTCTGGCTGCAGGATGGGAACTGGAGGAAAAAAATTTACATGAGATCTTTGCCGTTAAGATCAGCAGGACCTCCGTGTTACCCACATTTGTGGATTTCCTGGCCGCTACAACGCCCCCCCCCCCCAACTCCTGCCTCTCCGTACATATCAGGGCATCAGCGTCAGCATCAAATGCACCCAGAGCAGGTATAGCACAGTTAAAAGCAGAATAAAACTGCCTCTACACTGCAATTTAACTAAGGCCCAATCTCAGAAGAGCAGCCTCTAATGTGCTGGTATGTTCTTTTTCCATTTTCCATTTAGCCTTCTTTGAGTGAAATTGGTAATTCAATGCCTGAACTTGGGGCAGTTTAGTGCAGTGTACCTATACCCACTAGGAACTATTGTAAACAATTTTACAACACCAAGTTATAGTCCAGCAATTTTATTTTAAAATAAAATTGCTGGACTATAACTTGGTGTTGTAAAATTGTTTGCAATTGTCAACCCCAGTCCATCACCGTCATCTCCACATCATCACTAGGAACTAGGTTGAGACTGTCCAAAGATGATACTTCAGGCTTTGATGACCATGTGCTATGTAAAATGTATTTGAAGGGAACTTGTTTTTAAAATTACAGTGCAAAATTAACTACTGGTTACTTTGTTCAGTTATTTATTTTGATTTCTGCAGATAAAATGTACAGAGCTGACCCTAGAATATTTTAAATTTAGTATATTCTCTGACTATTCTAAATGAAATGACATTCTTGTTAGATTTTTTTTAGTGCGGTAATGGAAATAAAGTGCTGAGATCATTAATAATCCCAGAAGACAAGTTATTTAGATGAAACTACAAAATAGGAACATTTACGATACTGCTGGAAGTCACAATGGATCAACTTCTTCTGGTCTCCATTCATGGAGCCTATTAGATCATATTTGTACAACTGTATAGAATCTGAACAATGTTTTGCAGACTCTTGCAGGAGATAGAACATGGTTCAGAATTCTGGAGATCCTCTGATATTACATTGAAATCTTACAAATTAAGTGCCACCCTCCATGTCTTTTAGTTCAATTTTAATTCTTTGAGGACTGCGAACATAAAAGTGTGATTATGTTGATGATCTGCAGGTCCACATGCTCCCTAAAAGAATTTCAGAATAATTCTCCCATATGATCTTATCCTAGAGTTTCCATACTAGTAATTGAATTTCATATTTAATTCTATGCTATTCAGGTGTTTTGCAAAATCACTTATCTTGAGGCTGGCCATGCTGACAGGAGCCAGCATTTTCTAAAAGATTCCTCGCTGTTAGGGAAGCTGAAGAGCTAGGTGTGACATCTCAGTCTCTAGCTTAACATTCCCTTTCCCCCACCCAGTAGTAGCTTTGCTGCCTGTGGTATCTGCCACTGAGAAAACATGCTGAGCTGGGGAGCTGAGGAAGTTTTTCGATATGCATTAAACTTGTACTTTAACAAAGCTTGTTAAAGTATTGTTTGTGATTTCTAAGTGACTGAGATGATTCCAATTTAATATTAGGAGCAGCTGAACATAAAGTACACTAAACCTCTGTCCAACCTGTCCTGGCCTGTGGGTCTTCTCAGCATCACCGAGACACTCCCTTAATAATGCAGGTAGTAGCCTGAGCACAAGGGAGGACTGAGAGTGTTCGGTTAGGTGCTGAGATGTCACAGCTCAGCTTTGTGAGCATAAGGGAGTTTTAGGGGAGATTTACTATTTCGGCACTTGTAAAGAAAGGAAGAAAGATCTTGCATTTATATAGTGCCTTTCAAGACCTCAGGACATCCCAACATGCTTTACAGCCAATGAAGTACTTCTGAAATGTATTCGCTGTTGTAATGTGGGAAACCCGGCAGCCAATTAGTGCACAGCAAGGTCCCACAAACAGTTAAGAAATAATGACTAGAAATCTGTTTTATTAGTGATGTTGGTTGAGGAATAAATATTGCCCAGTACACCAGGGAGGACTCCGCTACTCTTCTTCAAAATAGTGCCATGGGATCTTTTACATCCACCTGAGCGGATCTCATCTGAAACACATATCGGGAAATTGTATACTCCTAGCCATGATTTTCTGTCCATTACAATTAATCACAAACTGAGGGTGCAAAGTTTCCCCAATATCCACTGCCAGAATGTACTGAAGTGGTAAGTCTCCCCTCTAGTTTCCTTTGGATGGAGAATCATTGGGAGCACATGTCCCAATTATTGGTTTGTGCTCCTGATGGGTGAGGCTCCATGCTGGAAGTGTGATCATAGAGACATAGAATGATACAGCACAGGAGAAAGCCATTCGACCCATCATGCCTATGCCGGCTCTTTGAAAGAGCTATCCAATTAGCCCCACTCCCCTGCCCTTTCCCTATAGCCCTCAAATTTTTGCCTTCAAATATTTATCCAATTCCTTTTGAAAGCTTTGACCACCTTTCAGGCAGTGCATTCCAGATCATAACAACTCGCTGGGTAAAAAAATGTTTTCCTCATCTCGTCTCTGGTTCTTTTGCCAATTACCTTAAATCTGTGTCCTCTGGTTACCAACCCTTCTGCCAGTGGAAAAAGTTTCTCCTTATTTACTCCATCAAAACCCTTCATGAATTTAAACATCTCTATTAAATTGTTCCTTAAACTTCCCTGCTCTAAGGCGATCAACCCCAGCTTCTCTAGTCTCTCCTCATAAATGAAACCCCGCATCCCTGATACCATTCTAGTATATCTCCTCTGCACCCTCTCTAAGGCCTTGGACATCCTTCCTAATGTGTGGTGCCCAGAATTGGACACAATACTCCAGTAGGGACCTAACCAGTGTTTTATAAAGGTTTAGCATAACTTCCTTGCTTTTGTACTCAAAGGGGGGGAATTTTATCCCCCCCAGGACAGGCAGGAGATGGTCGGTTAAATTTTTTATCAATGGGAAATCTGACCCGTGTTGCGGCGACTTCCGGTTTAACTGCGGCGGATTGGGCGCAGGCGAGTAACCCGCTCTCAAGAGGCGGGTCGGTAATTATAATATTTAAATGAGGCTCCGTGCCTCAGCTTTTAGCAACCATTTGGATTTACCGGCTGCGGGCTGGATTTCCCAGGCCTTGGGAAATCCAGCAGCCAAAGGGAGAACTGCCAGATCCAGCTGGTACGTGCTTTTCCAGCACTGCTTGTGGGCCAGGAGGAGCAGGAGTGCATCCCCCCAACCCACCAAGCTAACCTGCCACAATCTGCCTCCCTCATCGCGATCTCTATCTCTTCCCCCAGCAATCTTCTCCCCTACTGCGATCAACCGACTCCTCCCCCTCGCGATCTCTCCCACCCCCACCCCCATCAGCAATCTCTCCCTCCCTCCGCTCTCCTCTCCGGTGCCCGGCTGCAGCCTTCCCGCTGGCTGGCTGCTGGACGGGAAGCAGAGAAAAAATTTCAAATGCGTTTCCCATATTTCTGGGTTTCTCAGCTGCTGACAGTCACCCAGCTCCCTCCCCACCTCCCAGTAAATATCGAGGCCAACGCCTCTGTTTATAAAGCCAAGGATCCATATGCTTTTTTAACAGCCTTCTCAACTTGTCCTGCACCTTCAAAGATTTGTGTACATATACCCCCAGGCCTCTCTATTCCTGCACCCCATTAAAATTGTATCATTTAGTTTGTATTGCTTCTCCTCATTCTTCATACCAAAATGCATCTCTTCACACTTATCTGCATTAAATTTCACCTGCCATGTATCTGCCCATTTCACCAGTCTGTCTATGTCCTCCTAAAGTTTGTTACTATCCTCCTCACTGTTTGCTACATTTCCAAGTTTCATGTCAGCTGCAAACTTTGAAATAATGCCCTGAATACCCAAGTCCAGATCATTAATATGTATCAAAAAGACCAGTGGTCCTAATACTGACCCCTGGGGAACACCACTATATACTTCGCTCCAGTCTGAAAAACAATCGTTCACCACTACTCTCTGCTTTCTGTCTCTTAGCCAATTTCATATCCAGGCTGCCACTGTCCCTTTAATCCTTCAATTTTGCTAACAAATCTATTATGTGGCACTTTATTAAATAACTTTTGAAAGTCCATATAAACAACATCAACTGCACTACCTTCATCACGTAATTAAATTAGCCCATATGTGTACTTTGGAGGTTACGAGAGAAATTTGGTAGTCAAAAGCAAGAATCAAGCTTCAAATGAAGCCAGGGGTGTTCTGAGAGAGATAACAGACAGAACTAATCTCTTATAACAATACTATTTCCCACCAATAATCATCAGATACAGTAAAAGATATTACCTTTCTCATTCTCAAAATTCTGACCATTATTCTGACAGAATAAGATATTATCCTAGAATCGAATTCCACCAAGTAGAACTCTTCCTGTCTCTCTCATGTGGGAATTTTCCATTCACAGCCAGGAAACACTGGAAATCCACAAGAAACACAAAGGGCTCGATTTTCCTGGGAAATTGCGGGTGTATTGGGGGCGGGGGGGCTCTGAAAATTGGGGAAATCCCGTTCAGGTTCGGAAGCCGGCTCCAACCCGCCGACGTACCTGTGTGCGCGCGGGCATCCCGAATCCAGAAGTCCCGCCGGCTTTAAGCCAAATGTACCTCATTGAGGTACTTAAGGCACTTTACTTGTGACATATTAGGTAGTTGGAACGATTATTAACTTACCTGGGCAGCTTTCCCACGGCTTCTGATTCACACCTGGTGAAACCAGGCATATGAAGGGCCGGATCAGGAAAAAAGAAACAAAATAAATTAAATAAAAAACCATTGCACAAAGTTAAAACACAAAATCAACCTATCTTTCCACCCTACTCTGATGTCCGATGTCTCCCTCTCCGATCTCCCCCCTTCACCTCCCCCCCCCCCCCCCGCTGCCCTCCCAATCTCCTCCTCTTCACCCTCCAACCCCTGATCTTCCACTCTCACCTCCCGATCTTCCCCTCTCCCCCACCCCCGATCTTCCCCTCTCCGCCCCCCCCCACCCGATCTTCCGTTCCAGAGCTAGATGATGACTCGCTTTCTCTCTTTCTCTCCCCCTACCTCGCGTTGCAGCTTCTGATGACAGCCAGCCTCTGGCCCCGCTGCCAACCCATCACCATTTCAAAATTGAGCCCAAAGGGTTTCTCTCGTTTTTTCCTTTGCGTTACGCCTGTAAAATAGACGTACTCAGGGCACAAAGTCGGCCCCATACTTTCCTCAGTCCTTTGAGGCTGTTTACTTCGAGCAGTACAAATAAAGATGAATAAGTGAGTGGACATGCTCACATAAAGGATCTGATTGTCTCATTTGAACTGACCTAAGGTAATCAAACTCAAATGAATCAATTAAATGAATCAATCCACTAAACTATTTCCTGATCAATGAAAAACTGTCCCACTTCATTGTTAGATTAGAATTATTTATTTTCCTTTTGTCAAATCTCCCATCTTTGAAATTATTTCCTCCCTTTTCTCTTTTCTTGAATATCCCCATCCCAGGCATCACCTGCAGCCACAAAGACAAGTAGGCGACCAGATCCTAGAAGTCAACCCATGCTTTTTGAAACCAGCTACAAGGAAATACAGCCTGGGAGACATTTGGCCCAATTTTAACTCCGGGCCAGTTTTCAGCCCGTGAGCAGTGATGTGATGTGGAACTCACCCACTGGTCTAGAAATGAAGCCCAGGGTAATTTAACTCCCAGGCATAATTTAAATCCCACTGGCTGACTTCCCAGTTATTCCTGACTGGAAGTCGGCAGGAAGAGGTGGAAAATCACATGGCCAGTTAAGTGGCCGGATAAGTTACCGAAGTCATCCTCGGGTCTCACAATCGGGAACGGTGGCACTAGTCTGTGGAAGGGGAGACCTAAACTTTCCTCATGCAGCCTGAAGGAGCATTCCTACACTTACCTATTCGGGCCTCTTCAGGTTCTAATCCTCTTCCTCGCTGGGTTGGCCTGGATGGAAATTCACTGCAGCTTCCTGCTCAAGCTGCCGAGCTAAAATTGCAGTCGGGTCCCGATAACATAATTGGGGCCCAACATACAAACATAAAAAAGGGCCCCACTGACTTTGGGCAGGTGCCTTTGCCGCTTGCTCAGGACAGCAAGTTAAAATTCCAACCAGTCAGCTCCTGGTGGCTCCAGAGTGGGTAAGTTTACCGGGGCGATTTTAAGTGCTGGGTGAATGGAGTTAAAATCACCCCCATTGTCTCCAATCTTCCCTCCTAAAGGAGAAAAGTATGGTTTTCACTTGGTAACTCCCATGACCGAACTCAGTATTTGGGAAACTGTGGCCACAATATTTATGGGGAGGCGGGGAGTGTGCAGGGGAAGCCAAAAACAGCAGAAGGAGCCAGCAAGGCCGGGGACACAGAGGTCCTGCTGAACATAATGGCAGGACCTTGTTATCATTTTGTTGTTCTGTTTCTCGCCTAGCTGCCAGCCAAATTGACAGCCTGGCCAGCTGCCAGGAGGGAAAACCAGCGGCAGGAGGCCACAGCCCGGGACCCTTGAGTACTGTCCCCGGCAATAGGGAGCCGGGAATGTCGGCGATCGCGGCAGGGTGGAGAGAGAGGTCATTGGGGCTGGGGGGAGAGAGAGGTTGCGACTGTTAGGGGGGAGTCCAAAGGCTTCATTGAGAGGCCGGGAGGAGCACTCCTGCTCCTCCTGGCCCACAAGGAGAATTGGAAAAGGCTCTTACCTAGTGGAGCCGGCATCTCCCCCCTCCCTTTCACTGCCAAATTTCCCGACCCCTGGGAAATCCACGCAGCAGCAGTGAATTTTAAATAGCGCTCCCAATTGCACTGTGCGAGCCCAATTTAAATATGTTAATGAAGAGTCCCGTCCCAATATCCGCTGTTGTAAAAAAGGCATTGGACACTTGCATGGCGCATTGAGGATGCATTCCCCATATTTAAGTCTTGAACCCGACCCCGGCCCTTTCCCGCCTGTCGTGGTGGGGGGTCCTAATATCGAGGCCTGTCAGATAAAATAGATGGCCTAAGGGTCATGGGGCAGTGTGTTGGCTACCAGAAAACTGCACAATATTAGATCTAGTAATCTAAAACTAAGCATTTACTCACACATCCATGTCCAGTGTTTAGGAACCTAATTTTGTGGTTCAGAGGCTCAAAGTTTGGGAAACAATGGTACTCTCAAGATGTTTTGCCCTGGATGTATTCAATATGTTTGTTAATATGTTATTTTTGAGATAATTACCTTTGAAGAGAATCTAAAGAAACTGAATTGATTCTCATTATTAAAACAAAGATAGGGGTTGGTCAAGTTCTAAAATAATGTTAGAGATCAACAAAGTGAATGTATAAAATAGAGAAGTATTTTTACAAAACAAAAGTGGGAGTTTAGTGAACATGATTCATGCTGAAAAAGCCAGGAGTTTATGAAATAAACTGTCATCTAACACAAGAAATTTTCATTTAATTGAAGCATTGTAAAGGGAACAACATCCATTGCTGGAAGTAGAGGCATAGGCCCTGATATTTACAGAGAGTGCTTGGGAGGTAATAATCGGCTGAAGAACCCAGCAAGGCCTGGGACATGGAGGCCCTGCCTCATTTAAATAAAATCATAGAATCATAGAATCATAGAAGTTTACAACATGGAAACAGGCCCTTCGGCCCAACATGTCCATGTCACCCAGTTTATACCACTAAGCTAGTCCCAATTGCTTGCACTTGGCCCATATCCCTCTATACCCATCTTACCCATGTAACTGTCCAAATGCTTTTTAAAAGACAAAATTGTACCCGCCTCTACTACTGCCTCTGGCAGCTCGTTCCAGACACTCACCACCCTTTGAGTGAAAAAATTGCCCCTCTGGACCCTTTTGTATCTCTCCCCTCTCACCTTAAATCTATGCCCCCTCGTTATAGACTCCCCTACCTTTGGGAAAAGATTTTGACTATCTACCTTTTCTATGCCCCTCATTATTATATAGACTTCTATAAGATCACCCCTAAATCTCCTACTCTCCAGGGAAAAAAGTCTCAGTCTATCCAACCTCTCCCTATAAGTCAAACCATCAAGTCCCGGTAGCATCCTAGTAAATCTTTTCTGCACTCTTTCCAGTTTAATAATATCCTTTCTATAATAGGGTGACCAGAACTGTACACAGTATTCCAAGTGTGGCCTAACTAATGTCTTGTACAACTTTAACAAGACATCCCAATTCCTGTATTCAATGTTCTGACCAATGAAACCAAGCATGCTGAATGCCTTCTTCACCACCCTATCCACCTGTGACTCCACTTTCAAGGAGCTATGAACCTGTACTCCCAGATCTCTTTGTTCTTTAACTCTCCCCAACGCCCTACCATTAACGGAGTAGGTCCTGGCCCGATTCGATCTACCAAAATGCATCACCTCACATTTATCTAAATTAAACTCCATCTGCCATTCATCGGCCCACTGGCCCAATTTATCAAGATCCCGTTGCAATCCTAGATAACCTTCTTCACTGTCCACAATGCCACCAATCTTGGTGTCATCTGCAAACTTACTAACCATGCCTCCTAAATTCTCATCCAAATCATTAATATAAATAACAAATAACAGCGGACCCAGCACCGATCCCTGAGGCACACCGCTGGTCACAGGCCTCCAGTTTGAAAGACAACCCTCTACAACCACCCTCTGTCTTCTGTCGTCAATCCAATTTTGTATCCAATTGGCTACCTCACCTTGGATCCCATGAGATTTAACCTTATGTAACAACCTACCATGCAGTACCTTGTCAAAGGCTTTGCTAAAGTCTATGTAGACCACGTCTACTGCACAGCCCTCATCTATCTTCTTGGTTACCCCTTCAAAAAACTCAATCAAATTCGTGAGACATGATTTTCCACTCACAAAACCATGCTGACTGTTCCTAATCAGTCCCTGCCTCTCCAAATGCCTGTAGATCCTGTCTCTCAGAATACCCTCTAACAACTTACCCACTACAGATGTCAGGCTCACCGGTCTGTAGTTCCCAGGCTTTTCCATGCCGCCCTTCTTAAACAAAGGCACAACATTTGCTACCCTCCAATCTTCAGGCACCTCACCTGTAGCTGTCGATGATTCAAATATCTCTGCTAGGGGACCCGCAATTTCCTCCCTAACCTCCCATAACGTCCTGGGATACATTTCATCAGGTCCCGGAGATTTATCTACCTTGATGCGCGTTAAGACTTCCAGCACCTCCCTCTCTGTAAAATGTACACTCCTCAAGACATCACTATTTATTTCCCCAAGTTCCCTAACATCCATGCCTTTCTCAACCGTAAATACCGATGTGAAATATTCATTTAGGATCTCACCCATCTCTTGTGGTTCCGCACATAGATGACCTTGTTGATCCTTAAGAGGCCCTACTCTCTCCCTAGTTACTCTTTTGCCCTTTATGTATTTGTAGAAGCTCTTTGGATTCTCCTTTGCCTTATCTGCCAAAGCAATCTCATGTCCCCTTTTTGCCCTCCTGATTTCTCTCTTAACTCTACTCCAGCAATCTCTATACTCCTCAAGGGATCCACTTGATCCCAGCTGCCTATGCATGTCATATGCCTCCTTCTTCTTTTTGACTAGGGCCTCAATCTCCCGAGTCATCCAAGGTTCCCTACTTCTACCAGCCTTGCCCTTCACTTTATAAGGAATGTGCTTACCCTGAACCCTGGTTAACACACTTTTGAAAGCCTCCCACTTACCAGACGTCCCTTTGCCTGCCAACAGACTCTCCCAATCAACTTCTGAAAGTTCCTGTCTAATACCATCAAAATTGGCCTTTCCCCAATTTAGAATTTTAACTTTTGGGCCAGACCTATCATTCTCCATAGCTATCTTAAAACTAATGGAATTATGATCACTGGTCCCAAAGTGATCCCTCACTAACACTTCTGTCACCTGCTCTTGATGCAGTCTCCCGCCTGACAGCCGGCCAGATCTACAGCCTGGCCAGCGGGTGGGCAGGAGTGCAAGCAAGCGGCAGGAGGTCGCAGCCAGAGACTGTGGCCACGGTACCAGGCAGTTAATGGGGTTTGGGGCTTGGGGCTACGATCTGAAGGAGGGGAGGGCACTGAATGGGGCTGGGGAGGGAGGGTTTTGCCGCGATCGAGGGGGGTGGGGTGGGTATGGTCACAATCGGAGGGAGAGGGGGCTTTGTTGTGATCGGGATGGGGGGAGGGTGTGGCCACGATCGGAGGGAGAGGGGGTTTTGCGGTGATCGAGGGGAAGGGGCGGGTGTTGCCTGTTGCCACAATTGGGAGGGGGGAGGTTTGCTGCTATTGGGGGTGAGTGGGGTAGCCGGTTCAAGGGAGGCCCTGGGCTTCCTTGCGTGGCCCAGAAGAGCACTCCTTCCCCTTCTGGCTGCCAAGAAAACCTGAAAAATAAATTTTAAACTTATCGGCTAGGCCTCCCTTTCTGGGCCAGAGAAACTGTGTGACATTGCAGGAACAAAAATCTCATCATTAAAAAGGTTCTTACATCATTAAGTACCAGCCCTAACTTTCTGTGTGATTTTAATTCGTTTTAACAACGCAAATGAACCCCACCGCCCGGCTCAGGCCTCAGGTTAAAATTGCAATTTAAAACAGGACCCGGTTCCTTCCCATGGGTGTCCTGCTCACCTGCTCAAAAGAACAGGTTAATATGAGGTTAATATGGTGGGAAGGAAGTGGGTTCAGAAGGGGTAACTGACACCCGTTATTTTAACTGCCCCCCTGCCAGGGGGGAGCAGTTAAAATCGGGACCATAATGTGGGAAGTAACAGTTGAACCTGGATGCTGGAAATAGCCGGCAGAGGGCAATTTCTCCTTCCTAATTTCTTATGTGATATATTGGCCCAGAATACACTGGGAGAATAACAAAATAACGGCAAGTTTAATGCGCACACCATTATTATTGTCTGAATAACCCAACGATTTGTGGTGAGGAATAGATATGCCATGAGTTGCAAATTGCCACAAATTGCTGGACGATTTGCCCTGCTCTGCCGTTAGCCTTGTGAAAACCACAGCTCATCCTCGACCTCCCAATGAGTTTGAAGAAATTGTTGCATTTGTGCTGTTCAAACGAATTATAAATATGCGCAGAAAGTTAGGGCTGGTACTTAATGGTGTAAGGACCCTTTTAATGACGAGATTTATGTTCCTGCAATGTCACTGAACCCCACTAGCCCAGAAAGGGAACAATTGAAACTGTGGAGTCTCATTCCTGCAGGTAGTACATTGTTCTTAGAGGCTTTTAAAATTAAAAATTGAACACTTTAAAAAAAAATTCTTACTTTTCCTTTCTGTCTCTTTTTCTCTCTCTCTCTTAATCCAATCTTTCTTTCCCTGTCGTTATTTCTCTTTCTATAGCTAACTTGATTCTAATTCACCATACTTCCTTTTTCGTCGTTCCTCTGTTTCTTTCTCGATCCTTAAATCTCATTGGTTAAGGAGAGAGACTGTTGGTCCTGCCGTTCACCAAGAAGCCCCGTTACCAGCTCTCACTTCCAGTGATTTGCAGGGCAAAAACTTTTCAAGCCGAAGGGTGTTGAAAAACATTTAACAAACAGCGCACGCTGCGAGATGCCCCACTCCAGCAAATTTACTAAATACACTAGTGACATCTACTGGAAAAGCGACAGTACTTTATTTTTATTTCACTGGCAGGTTATCTAATTTGGGGCCATTTAAGCCCTTTCTGTGGTGTCCAGTTTGGACAGTTGGGCATGTGGTTAGATCCAACATTGGTCAATTCCATCTTTTTCTATGAAAAAGAAGCTCAGTTGAGGAAAGCATGGTTTTGGGCTATCCACCTAAACATCTTCATTTATATTAAATAGCATTTCCGGCCTGGATTTGTTCTCAACCCTACTGTGTGCCATCTGCGTGAATGCCCTGTACATCCTGGAGGTAAATGAACATGCTGCTTTTGCATGTGGTGCATTGTGAGGTGCCACTGTTGCTATGACCTCATATTAGGCATTTTGTGCGAGTTGATCCATATTCATCTTGGAAATTATCCATAATAGATCCAGTGCTAGTAGAGGGGAGAGCATGTTACTCTAAACTCAACCTCACACTTGCAGCATTTATGCCTTAGATGCAGAAATGGTTTTGTTTAAATTGCTTATTAATTCTGATTTCATTCAAACAAATAGCCTCCATCCTGATGAACCTATTCTGGAGATTAAACAATTTATGCCACCACTAATGTGGAGTTAAACTGACTGGCAATTTTTCTTTTCTTACAAATTTATGGCAAGTGGTTGGAACATGAGTTCACCTGTGCAATAAGTAATCCAACATTTGTAATTCACTTTTATTTCAAACTTCAATGAATCTTGCCAACACCACTGAGAGGCTCTTGCCTCCAAGCACCCTCAGCAGATTGAAGCCAGCAGTGTTCCTAGGGAGGAAGGAACAGTTGTCTACCAGCGGGGAGGGATCTGGTAGCAATAACAAAAGCTTAAAGATAAAAGAAACAGGAGATGATAGTAAGGAATAAAGATAACAAACGGTCAAGGGACAAATACAGTTATAAAACAGAAGCATAAAAGGACTTCAAAAATAAAGTAAAAGGAACAACTATTAAAGATGAATTAAACTGCCTGTACAGCAATGTACACAGGGTCCGAAATAAAAGGGGGAACTGGAGGCAATAATCCATAGTGAGGAACCAGATGTGTAGGAATAACTGAAACATTGCTAGATGAAGAACAGGACTGGCAACTAATTATTGCAGGTTATAACTTAGTCAGAAAGGATAGGGAAAAAAGAAGGGGGGAAAGTTGCATTACTAATAAGAGATAACATAATGGCAGTAGAAAAAAGGGACATAATTAACAGAAGGATAGAAACAGAATCCACATGGATTGAAATAAAAGATGAGAAGGGATCGATCACGCCAATAGGGGTATTGTACAGACCACCTAGTAGTGGAAAGTAGGTGGAGGAAGAAATATGTAAGCAAATAATTGAAATGAGTAAAGGATATAGAATAATAATCATGGGAGATTTTAACTATCCCTAAATAAACTGTCAAGAAGGGGTAGGTAAAGGGTTACAGGGAATGGAGTTTTATACAATGTGTGCAGGACTCCTTTCTTACCTGGTATGTAAAAGTCCAATAAGAGAGGAAGCACTGCTGGTTCTAGTAATGGGAAATGAACCAGATCAGATAAGAGAAGTAAGTGTAGGGAATAGCGATCATAACATAATAAGGTTTAAAATAAAGATTGAGAAGGACATAAGTAAGACAAAGATCAAAGTAATAAATTTGAAAAAAGCTGATTTTCAGGGAATGAGAATGGAACTAGGGAAAATAAAGTGGAAAAATTTACAGATAGACCAAAAAATAGAACAGCAGTGGAAAATATTTAAAACAGTGATCAATAGAGCCCAGGAGAAATATACCCCACTAAAAAGCAAGAACAAACAAGTTAGTAATGATACACCATGGATAAATAAAGAAATAAGGAAAAATTGAAATGAAAGAAAAAGGCATACAGTAAGTACATAGACAACAAAGGGGAGGATGACAAAAGGGAATACGAAAAGGTTAGGAAAGAAGTTTAAAAAAACAATTAGGAAGGCAAAAAGAAACTACAAAATTAATTTATCAAGGAACATAAAAAGAAATAGTAAAGTATTTTACAGACACATAAATAACAAAAGAAAAATCAGGATAGGGATAGGACCACTAAAGGATACACACGATAAACTCACAGGTAATGACAGCAAAGCGGCAGAAATAATAAATAATTACTTTGCCTCAGTATTTATCAGGGAGACTAACATGGTGGGTATGACATTAGAAGAAAAGATCAAAAGAGATATAAAGACATTCAAGATAGAAAAGGGGGAGATAATTGATAAACTAATCTAACTTAGAGAGGATAAAACCCCTGGTATAGATGGATTGCATCCACGCATATTAAAAGAAGTTAGAGAAGAGACAGCAGAGGCACGATTACATATATATAAAAATTCATTAGGAAAGGGAATAGCGCCAGAGGACTGGCGAACAGCTAATGTGATTCATACATTTAAACAGGGAGATAGAACCAGTCCAAGGAACTATAGACCAATTAGCTTAACGTCGGTGATAGGAAAGATAATGGAATCCTTACTTAAAGATGGACTAGAAAAACATCCAGAAACCGAAAATATAATAAAGAATAGTCAGCATGGATTTCAAAAGGGAAGGTCATGCTTGACCAACCTTACTGAATTCTTTGAAGAAGTAACGGAAAGGGTAGACAAGGGTAATGTAGTAGATGTAATGTATTTGGATTTTCAAAAGGCCTTTGACAAGGTACTGCATTGTAGACTCATGACTAAGATCAGAGCATGTGGAGTCACGGGACAGGTAGCAGAATGGATAGGAAGGTGGCTAAAAGTAGTGATGTAGGTTAACAAGGCCATAAAAACAGCAAACCAAGCATTGGGGTTCATTTCTAGAGAGATAGAATTGAAAAACAGAGAAGTTATGGTAAACTTGTATAGAACCTTGGTAAGGCCACACTTGGAGTATTGTGAGCAGTTCTGGTCTCCATATTATAAGAAGGGATATAGATGCAAAAAAGATTTACTAGAATGATACCAGAACTGAGAGGTTATACCTATCAGGAAAGATTGAACAGGCTGGGGCTCTTTTCTCTAGAAAAGAGAAGTCTGAGGGGGGACCTGATAGAGATCTTTCAGATTATGAAAGGGTTTGATAGGGTAGATGTAGAGAAAATGTTTCCACCTACCGGAAGAGACCAGAACTTGAGGCCATAAATATAAGATAGTCACTAATAAATCCAATAGGGAATTCAAGAGAAACTTCCTTACCCAGAGAGTGATTGGAACGTGGAACTTGCTACCACAAGGAATAGTTGAAGCGACTAGCATAGATGTATTTAAGGGGAAGCTAGATAAACTCATGAGGGAGAAAGGAATAGAAGGATATGCTGATAGGGTTCGATAAAGTAGGGAGGGAGGAGGCTAGCGTAGAGCATAAACATTGGCGTGGACCTGATGGGTTGAATGGCCTGTTTCTGTGATGTACATTCTATGTGAGCCTACAGTTTGTTCAGAGTAATTCACTTATTTAGTGTACAGTGCACACTATATATAAGTGTATAACAGAATCATATGATTTTTAAAAATTGATATAAGGTACACAGTGTAAGAGAGTAATGTAGGGGAGGATTTTAACTGGAAGTGGGTTTTGAATAGGCAGGGGGGCGAAGCAAATGTCAAACATGCCTCATACCATCAGTTTAAGGCCCAAGCTATTTTAACTCATGGACCTCTTTTGCATTTCGCTGGTCAGCTGCCTGCCCCAAATGGGTAGAAAGAGGCAGTTGGCCGGCTTCGGGTAGTTCAAAATCAAATGTATTAATGCGGCCCCAGCCTGAGTCAGGAAGGCCCACTGGCAATTTTAAAAAAGGGACCAGTTAAGATGGTGGTGGATGGGGATTAAGCGGGAATGTGATGTTAAGGGGTAAATTTTAACCCTCAAGAATGGGTTGGTTGGGGGGGTGCAGGTGGGCAGTGAAAATTGTTGGTTTTGGGGTTGGGTCCGAATGCCAGCTCCAACCCGCTGACTTCCAGGTTTAACCCAGACGCATCTGGGTGCACACGCGCTTCTGAAACCCAGACATCCTGCCAGCACTTAAAGCCGGCGGGCCGATATTTAAAGGTCCAATTAACGCAGTTGAAGCAATTAAGGGGATTAAATTTTTGTGTATTCAGCCAGACAAACGATTTTAATTTTCCATTAACCTGTCTCCCGTGGCCTCTGAAAGATGCCATGGAAACAGAGGTGTGTTGCAGCTGGCGCCCATTTGGACCTTTGAACCAGTGATTGGCACATGTGAAGAAAAGGTGAGCCTTTGCATCAGGGCAATCAGTTCTCTCAAACCTTTGGCTGGGAGTTCTTTGTGTTTAGACTGAGATTTCTTTGTTCACACTCAGAATTCTTGTGTTCACACATATTTACCTACATTTTGGACCCCCTCAAACTGACACCATCAGGATGGGGGGGCGCAATGGATTGATTCTGCAGTACATCTGAGGAGGAGGCACATCATCATCCACAGCAGGCAGGGTGTGCAGTTCTGGGAGTTGCAGCACCACAAGACAGAGATGCACCACAAGGACCTGCAGAAAAGCAGAGAGGATAAATAGAGGGGCTGAGGGCGCAAGAGGTACTACCCACCTGAGGCTGAGCTTCCTGGACCTCTCTGAGGAGCAGTGCCTATGCAGGGTCAGATTGAGTCACCAGGTGGTCACAGACATCTGAAGGCTCCTTCATGCAGAGCTGCTCCCGACTGGGCTTGGTGACCATGCATTGCATGTCGCACTCAAAGTAACCACTGCCCTCAATTTTTTCACCTCCGGATCCTTCCAGGGTGCAACCGGTGACATCACCAGGATCGCTCAGTCGACTGTGCATAAGTATATACGACAGGTTATGGATCGCTTGTTTACCATGGCATCTGATTATGTCAACTTCCCCATCGACGACATCAGCCAGACTGAGAGGGCAGTGGGTTTCTACTCTCTGGTTGGCTTCTCACAGGTACAGGGCGCAATTGATTGCACACACATAGCAATCCAAGGACCTGCACGTGAGCCAGGATTGTACATCAACTGAAAGGGATATCACTCCATCAATGCGCAGCTGGTTTGTGACAACCAGAAGAGATTTCTGCAGGTGTGTGCCAAATTCCCTGGCAGCTGCCATGAATTATAGAATCATAGAATCATAGAAATTTTACGGCACATAAGGAGGCCATTTGGTCCATTGTGTCTGTGCCGGCTGAGAAAGAGCTATCCAGCCTAATCCCACTTTTCAGTACTTGCTCCGTAGCCTTCTAGGTTACAGCATTTAAAGTGCATATCCCAGTACTTTTTAAATGCAATGATGGTTTCTGCCTCCACTAGCCGTTTAGGCAGGGAGCTTCAGACCCCCACCATCCTCTGGGTGAAAAAATTTCTCCTCAGCTCCCGTCTAATCCTTCTATCAATTACTTTAAATCTAGGGTCCCTGGTTATTGAACTCTCTGCTAAGGGAAATAGGTCCTTCCTATCCACTCTATCTAGGCCCCTCATAATTTTATACACCTCAATTAAATCTCCCCTCAGCCTCCTCTGTTCCAAAGAAAATGACCCCAGCCTATCCAATCTTTCCTCATAGCTAAAATTCTCCAGCCCTGGCAATATCCTCATAAATCTCCTCTGTACCCTCTCTAGTGCAATTACATCTTTCCTGTAATGGGGTGATCCGAACTGTATGCAGTACTCAAGCTGTGGCCTAACTAGTGTTTTATACAGTTCTAGCATAACCTCCCTGCTCTTATATTCTATGCCATGGCTAATAAAGGAAACTATCCCATATGCCTTTTTAACCATCTTATCTACCTGACCTGCTACCTTCAGAGATCTGTGGGCATGCACTTCAAGGTCCCTCTGTTCCTCTACACCTCTCAGTATCTTCCCATTCATCGTGTATTCCCTCACTTTGTTTGCCCTCCCCAATTGCGTTACCTTGTACTTCTCCAGATTGAATTCCATTTGTCACTTTTCTGCCCATCTGCCCAGTCCATTGATACCTTCCTGCAGTCTACAGCTTTCCTCCTCACTATCAACCACATGGCCAATTTTTGTATCATCTGCAAACTTCTTAATCATGCCCCCTACATTGAAGTCTAAATCATTAATATATACCATAAAAAGCAAGGGACCTAGTACTGAACCCTGTGGAACCCCACTGGAAACAGCCTTCCAATCATAAAAACACTCGTTGACCACTACCCTTTGCTTCCGAAGCCACTAAGCCAATTTTGGATCCAACTTGCCACTTTCCTTTGGAACCCGTGTGTTTTTACTTTTTTGACCAGTCTGCCATGTGGGACCTTGTCAAAAGCCTCTATGATTCCTTTATTTTGCGCGAATCCAACATTCCGGCCCTCTTCCATGCACAAAAGAGATTTAAGGGCTGGCTCCATGGAGACAAGGGATACCCCCTGCAGAAGTGGCTCATGACACCTCTGAGAAAGTAAAATAGACACCTCTGACAGTAAAATAATGGGACTCAAGGCGAATAAATCCCCTGGACCTGATGGCTTACATCCTAGGGTCTTGAGGGAAGTGGCAGTTGGGATTGTGGATGCTTTGGTAATAATTTTCCAAAATTCTCTGGACTCAGCAAAGGTCTCGGCAGATTGGAAAACTGCTAATGTAACACCCTTATTTAAAAAGGGTAGTAGGCAGAAGGCTGGAAATTATAGACCAGTTAGCCTAACATCTGTGGTGGGTAAAATTTTGGAGTCTATTATTAAGGAGACAGTAACGGAACATTTAGATAAGCATAATTTAATAGGACAAAGTCAGCATGGCTTTATGAAGGGGAAGTCATGTCTGACAAATTTGCTTGAGTTCTTTGAGGACATAACGTACAGGGTGGATAAAGGGGAACCAGTGGACGTAGTGTATTTAGACTTCCAGAAGGCATTCGACAAGGTGCCACATAAAAGATTATTGCTCAAGATAAAGAATCACTGGATTGGGGGTAATATTCTGGCATGGGTGGAGGATTGGTTATCTAACAGGAAGCAGAGAGTTGGGATAAATGGTTCATTCTCGGACTGGCAACCAGTAGCCAGTGGTATTCCGCATGGATCGGTGCTGGGTCCCCAACTCTTTACAATCTATATTAACGATTTAGAGGGGACCGAGTGTAGCATATCAAAGTTTGCAGATGATACAAAGATGGGAGGGAAAGTAGAGAGTGAGGAGAACATAAAAAACCTACAAGGGGATATAGACAGGCTGGGTGAGTGGGCGGAGATTTGGCAGATGCAATACAATATTGGAAAATGTGAGGTTATGCACTTTGGCAGGAAAAATCAGAGAGCAAGTTATTATCTTAATGGCGAGAAACTGGAAAGTACTGCAGTACAAAGGGATCTGGGGGTCCTGGTGCAAGAAAATCAAAAAGTTAGTATGTTGGTGCAGCAGGTGATCAAGAAGGTCAACAGACTGTTGGCTTTTATTGCTAGGGGGATAGAATATAAAAACAGGGAGGTATTGCTGCAGTTATATAAGGTATTGGTGAGACCGCACCTGGAATACTGCATACAGTTTTGGTGTCCATACTTAAGAAAAGACATACTTGCTCTCGAGGCAGTACAAAGAAGGTTCACTCGGTTAATCCCGGGGATGAGGGGGCGGAAATATGAGGAGAGGTTGAGTAGATTGGGACTCTACTCATTGGAGTTCAGAAGAATGAGAGGCGATCTTATTGAAACATATAAGATTGTGAAGGGGCTTGATCGGGTGGATGCGGTTAGGATGTTCCCAAGGATGGGTGAAACTAGAACTGGGGGCATAATCTTAGAATAAGGGGCTGCTCTTTCAAAACTGAGATGAGGAGAAACTTCTTCACTCAGAGGGTAGTAGGTCTGTGGAATTTGCTGCCCCAGGAAGCTGTGGAAGCTACATCATTAAATAAATTTAAAACAGAAATAGACAATTTCCTGGAAGTAAAGGGAATTAGGGGTTACGGGGAGCAGGCAGGAAATTGGACATGAAGCTGAGTTCGGATCAGTCAAGGCCCTGTGGGTGGCGGAGCAGGCCCAGGGGCTGAGTGGCCGGGTCCTGCTCCTACTTCTTGTGTTCTTTAGATTTGAGGTTAGGATCAGATCAGCCATGATCTTATTGAATGGCGGAGCAGGCTCGAGGGGCCGATTGGCCTACTCCTGCTCCTATTCCTTATGTTCTTATGTAAACCCTATCAGCGAGACACAGCAGCGGTACAAAGACAGTCACATCACCACCAGGTCTGTTATTGAACAAGCCATAGGAATGCTCACGATGCGCTTCAGGTGCCTGGATTGATCTGGGGGGGTCCTTCAGTACTCACCGGCGAGGGTGTGTAGAATAATAGTCGTGTGTTGCGTCCTACACAACATCACTCAACAGAGAGGGTTACAGGTGGACGAGGTCCCATGCGCTCGTGAAGCATCTGCTTCTGCCATCAACATTGAAGAGATGAGGAGGAGGAGGACAATGGGAAACCCATCGGCAACGCAGTGACACATCTGGCTGCTTGTGATGACAGGGAGTCACTCATATTTGATAGATTCTCATAAGGAGATTTGCAAAGTGAAGATAGTCAAGTACTCAAACCACCAACACCAGCATCTCCCCACCCCCCACCCTCCGTTTGCACAAAACAGTCCTACAAGCACACATACACCTTTGGAAACGTGTCGTTCATGATGAGGGACATGCAAGAGCGCTTTCATGAAAATGACTCAAGAATGGGCAAGACATGACAGTGGTGGTGAAAATTATAACTTTTAATGTGCAGGTAAGAAAAAGAATTATAAATGAAAAACATGACACTGTGTCAGACACCCTTGTGCAGACCCTTGGTGATCACAAAACTTTTGCCTTCCTCTTCCGACTACTTCTACTGGGTGCATCCCTTGTGACTTCAGCAGAAGCAGTGGCAGGTTGCTCAGGTGCCCGCCCTGACTGCTGAGATGCTCTGGGCCTATGCCCTCTGGGTTTTGGAGCCTGTGAGGGCCCTGCCAAAGACTGCTCTACCTGCAGGGGCAGACTCGGCCATCTGGAGAGGAGGCAGCATTGTGGGTATCGGTTGAGGGGATGGGGGCAACGAACGAGACATGGGAGCACTTTGAGTAGAGTCCCCACTTCCATGTCCCCTTTCGCCATCATCCCTCTCCTGGGCTAGGGCCACATCACTCCTACCACTCTGCTGGACAACAACTTGGAGGACATGTGTGATACCTTGCAAGGCCACTGCTAATGTATCTGTCTGCCTGTTTAAGGCAGCAGAACGTTGTTCACCCTGAGTCCGCACGGCCATTGTCAGGGCCTGAATGGACTCATTTGTGAGCCGTGCTTGAAGTGCCATGGAGGCTAGCCTTCTCTCCATTGCAGACATTCCCGCACTTAACTGTGCCACCAGTCCACTAATGCTGGAGGTGGACTCCTCCACCCTCTCCGCTAATGTGAAGACTGAGCATGGCAAATCTTCCAGTATGCTGCAAAGGTGCATCTGTACCTCAATCATTCTCCTTTTGAAGGAAGGCTCCCGGGGTTCAGCATCTGTATCCAGCTGCGCAGAGCTTGGAGAGGAGTGCGCCCACCCACTCGGACTCTCCGCCGCTGCCCCTGCCACCAGTGTCTGCTTGTGCTCACTTGTGTGTGGTGACTCACCAGGTGACAACCCAACTAACTCACGACTAGGACCCACCGAGGTGTGAATATCTGTGCTGGTGCATAGCTCGCTATAATATGGAGCTCCTCTGAGGAATCGCCCTCGTCCACGTCGTCGGCCTGTTCAGCACTTGAAGGCCATGGAAGAGAACATACAGCAATATGAAGAATCATCGCAGAAGTGATGTTGCGATGAGCATCCTGTGCAAGAGGTTAATCATTGATTACATCAATTCATGTTGTGTATGAGGGATGTTAAAGTTCTGTTATCAGATGTTTGTGGGATGCCAGTCTCTGCATCTCTGACGGCCAGGCATTCCTGTGTCTGGCTTAGTTCCAACGCCTCCTCCTCCGCCTCTGTCAGGGCCACTATTTGTGGTGGCCCCCCTCCAGTCCTATTCCTCTCCCGTGCATTTTGTGCTCTCTTCTCCTACAAGGGGAGAAAGAACAGACGTGTGAGTGAGTGAGAGTGATGTGGTCACCCGATGGATGCATTGCTTAGGGTGAGGCTGCCCATTAAAGTGATAAATCAGAGGGTGAGTATCAGACAGATTCATCACATTGCATCAGGATTGGGGTGAGTGGGAGTGCTGGGTTCACAAATGGGGAGGTGAGGAAGTACACAGAAAGTGAAGATAAGTTCATAATGAGATTTAAGTGGGTGTGAGGAGTGATGTGTGAGGTGGGGTGGGGGGGGTTGATGTGCACCACAGGATGTAGTTGAATCAGTAACTGTACTCACTTTTCCTGACCTGGTTAGGTCGTTAAATCACTTCCTGCACTGCACCTAAGACCTGGGCACCATGCTTCTGCTGCTGACCTGTTCTGCCGCCTCCAGCCACGCCTTCTTGGTGGCAGAAGCAGGTTTCTTCCTCCTGTCACCTGGGTATAACAACTCCCTCCTGCTTCTCACAGCAACCAATAGTATCTCAAGGGAGGGGTCTGAGAACCTGGGTGTTGCCTTTCCTCTGATTCCTCCATTCTGCTTTTTACTCCTTTCTCCTTCAAAATCCATTGTTGCATTGGCCCTTTAAATAGTGGGCTTTAAATCGCGTCATGCGGGTGCGCAGTCCGCCCACAGCGCAGCTTGGAGACACAAAACCCGGAAGTAGAATTAAGTGCCTTCAATTGAGTTGTGATCGCTTGAGAACACGCACGAAAATTTTTTATTTTTATTTTAAATGGGTCAATTTCTCAGTAAAATTAGTGCAGGAGGGAATTTCATAGTCTAATATCGCACAATGCAATTGCACCCAAAATGTTTGTCATCAGCGCCACCTTTCAAAATCAAACATCTGAATTGCTAAAATTAACTGTCACACCCATTTTATTACTGTTTGTTTCACTTAATTTGCTGACTGTTTCTGTCTCAGCAGTCAGGACTGGTAGATCATTGGAGAAAATGGCACAAGAAAAAAGTGACATGAGGAGCTGGATTCATGTTGAAGTGACAAGATTTTCACTGTACACCATGTGGATGACTGTCCACTAATATTAATTTGGTTTCCTTGCACTGCTGGCTCAGTAGAGGTAATTTGCTGACTTTGTGCTTCCAACAGGAAGCTTCACCCGACAGCAGTGTTTACCTTCCCCAGTATTGTAACTTCGGATGCATGCCATGCATGATTTTCTGACCATTGAAGGAAAACAAGGGCACAGAATGTACTCTGAGTACAAGATTGGCTTGGTAGTACCATCACTGACTGAGCTGTTTGAGTCCTGCAGGATATAGCTGCCAGACTGGGCCTGCGTCAGATGTTGAGTAAACTAACATGAGGCAGACACATATGTCTATGATAACATAGGTAGAAGTGGCCACAGTCCTTGTGAATAAAAGTCTGTGATGACATTCTCCATTATGTAGCTTGACATTATCACCTTGCAAAATGAGACAAACTAAGGACAGGTCTTGGAGCCAAAAGCTGGGCATCCATGAGGTGCTGTGGGCCACCAACAGCAGCAGAATTATTTACCACCACAATCTGTAACCTCATGGTCTAACACTATAGCTATGAGCCTGGATTACTATCAATCCTAGTTCAAAGTGGATTTTAGAAAGTCATGCCAGGAGCAGAACACCTTAGAATGAGATACAAACCTAGTGTACCTACTTGTTAAACACCAAAAGCAGCAGGCTATAATCAGATCTAAATGATCCAACAATGAATCACAGCAGAGCTCTATAGCCCTACCACTTCCAGTCGAGAATGGTCATGGACGATCAGGTAGCTAACAGGAACAGGAGGTTCCATGCACATCCTCAACCTCAACCATGGCAGAGACCAGCATGTGAGTGCGAAAGACCATCCCCAAGGGTCCATGGCTGCAGCTCCTGCCACTGGTTTACCCTCCTAGCTGTTGGCCAGTAGTAAATTTGGCCTGCTGCCGGGCGAGAAATGGATCAAAAACAATGATAACGAGGTCCTGCCAATAAGTTGGGCAGAACCTCCGAGTCCCCGGCCTTGCCGGGTTCTTTGGGCATTTTTTGGTCTCCCCCGCACACTCCCCATCCCCTTTTAAATATTGGGGCCCAACAAGCAGTTGATTGCATTGGCCACAGCAAAGGCTATGAGCCTTGATGACATCCTGGTGTAGTGCTGAACATCTGTGCGCCAGAGCTAGCAGCTCTAGTACTGTTGCAATACAAAGCTGTTCCAGTAGAACTATGACACTGGCATCTATCTGACATTGTGGAAGATTGCCTTATCCACAACAAACAGGTCAAATCCAACCCAGCAAACTAATGTCGTATCAGCCTTCTCCCAATCATCAGTAAATTGATGGAAGAAGTCATTGCTAATGCCAGCAAGCAACACGTACTGACCAATAACCTGCTCACCTATGCTCAATTTGGTTCTTCCAGAACTATTCATTCCAGACCTCATCACTGATCCAGACATGAACATATGAGTTGAATGCCAGAGGAGAGGTGAGAATAGCTGCACTTCACATCAAGACAGTATTTGAATATGGGACCAAGGAGCCCTGATAAAACTGAGGTGTGGGGGGCAGGAGTCAAAAGGTCTTTAGTGGCTGAAGTGATAACTTGACACAAAGTATGATAGTTGTGGTTGTCGGAGATCCAGTCATCACAGCCTCAGGACATCACTGCAGGATTTCCTCAGGGAAGCGTCCTCGGTCCAACCATCTTCAGCTGCTTCATCAATGACCTTCCCTCCTTCATAAGGTCAGGAATGGGACTGTTCAATGACAATGTTCAAAGCTAGTGCCGCCAACATCCAGAGAACAAATAAAATTTAAATTAATGGTCAGCACAGCACATTCCCAAACTTCCAGTGGGCAAGTCATTCCACCGGAAGCACAAAGTCATAAAATTAGCCATGTAATTTCTCCCAGACAGTTACCCTGAAGGTATCATCAACACTCATACTGCTGAAACAGAAGTATTTCAAAAACTTCAAAAAGAAATCAGAAAACTAAAGGATATAAAAGTTACTCCCAATTCTTGTTCAAATTTGAATTAGACAAGTGATGGTGAGATTCCTTATATCGGCATGAATAGCACAATTAAAATTATTATTATTATGCAATTGGTAAGAAAAATTTGGTGGAAAAGAATAGAAAGGGATTTTGGCTTTGGTTAAATGCTGGATTCAAAAATGTGATTGGAGTTTAAATGAGAAACATCATTAAACTCACATTCTTATTTCACCTAGTTCTTCAGCTATTAAACAATTGGGTATCTGTCTCATTAATCTTCTAAGTTAACCCATTGGGGCCCAATTTATGTAGCTGTTTCGGCAAATTCCCACAGCAACTTCAGGGGGAACCCAGAAGAGCAGCACGCAAATAGGCTGGGATATGAATATGATGGGTTCAGCCCCATGCTGGAATTTCCTATTGGCCTTGTAAGGGGCAGAGGCTCTGCCGGCCCTTACAAGGTCATTGATGTGAAGAGAGCAGGGCTTGGGATCGGGGCTCCCCACACTGGATGTTCCTACTTCCTTGGTCCAAAAGGACCTGGTACATGTTTGGAGGGTGGTACATCCAACCAAATGAGGCATACTGACCTCCATAAGGAGGCAAAAAGGATCCATCGGGGGAGGGAGGGAGGGGTACGCCGTGGACCCTAAAAATGAAGAAAATCTTTTTTTTTAATTGTTAGTATTGATCCCTTTTATAAGGAGCAGTAAGGTCCAAAAATAGGTTTCTCCGGGGACCTTGGGCTTCCCCCTGAATGGCAGGCAGGTCCCTGAGTTTCCAGCAATGTGAAAGGTGCCAACAGTGGCATGGAGGTCCACCAGCCCCATGTAAATCAGGTGCCCTTCCCATGAGCCCACAAATCCTGGCAGGGTCAGTGCTAGAGGACACTGGCTGGCATAATCCTGGCATAACTGTCAAGGCTGTGAATTTTTGGGCCCACCATCTCGACACACTAGTCATTCTCTATTTCCCTGTGCTGTGTTCCCATCTATCTAAGTTTTCTTTCCCTTGCAGATTCTCCTTAATAGCCAATGATAAACCTGTTCCTTCATCAGCATGTTCCCATAAACTACATTCCAGCAATGTTCCCCATTTAACTGCATTATTTAATACCATTAGTTATTACTCTGCCTCCATAAAGCATGTATATACATAAATGTTAGAATATTAGAAAGCATGGACAAGAAAAGCCATTCATTGCATCAAGCCCATTCCTTCCACAGATCATGTATAATCTGCTCTCTCCTGTGTAGGGATCTCTCTAGTTTTAGGGTTCAGTACATTCCAGCTTTGAATGAGAAATTAATTAAAACCAGTTTTAGATAATTTAACATTCAGCATGATTCAACAGCTTCTGCTAGCTGACTCTCTAAAGGCTGGAAATTGCTATCAGCAATAAAGCTAATGCCAGTAGTTACTAAACAGCAATTTAATGAGTACTGGTTAGCCTTCACTTATCGTCCATTTTCTGAACACTCGGAAGTTGCTGTTAAATGAAAGTTGGGCCTGAGCACAGTGTTCAAGATGTGTATTACAATGATTCAACTCATTGTAAGCATCAAGCACAGCATATTCCTTTGCTAACACATTAAAAAGAAAGACTTGCCATTTATATAGCGCCTTTCACAACCTCAGGATATCCCAAAATGCTTTACAGCCAATGAAGTACTTTTGAAGTGTAATCTCTATTGTAATGTAAGAAATGTGCACATGCCCAATCTCATACTGAACTCTATTTTAAGATGGCATTGTCACAGAGGATGCAGTCTGTGAGTTGAAATCTTTATTTAAAGGTGAGCTGCTACCTGATTTAGTTGAAACTTGACACACTATTCAGTATTACATTCTGTACTTTACTCGCACTAGATGAGCAGAGGAGAAACAGCAAGTGCAGGAAAAAGGTGTCCGTGATGTCAGCTGGCAAACAAGGCATGCCATCAGGTCTCACTGCTACAATACAAAGTGAATCTACCATACCACACACAGCAATCTAGGAATAACAGCAGAGATTTGCATAAAAAGGCTGTAACAGAGCTCGCCACTTCCTTCAGAAAGGCCTGCAGGCAACATTTAACAACTATGCAGCACTGCCAATTAAAGTCATCTTGACTTCCAATTTTTATACTTTGGGTTCCTCCCATGGTAATACTGGGGATATCTGCAGTGTCAGCCAGATACTTACTTATTTGCCTGGTTAGGCCGCATATAGACCTGGTTATCCTGAACACAGCAGGTTCAGCACCAGCTGTGTTCAGGACAGGCCAGTTTTGGGAAGGGGTCCTGAAACAGATGTTAGGCCCTCTATTTTCATTTGTAAAAAGCCTAACGCCTATTTCAGGCGCAGGCCTTGGACGCCCGTAGTTCAGTCTTTACCAATATGGCGGGCGGTACAATTCCCTGGCTGATGTTGTGGAGAGCTCCAGTGGATACATGGAAGGAACTGGAGCCATAGAAATTGATGGGAATGGTCACCATTATTTCGACTCGTTAAGCCCTGCAGCATTTCACACAGAGGTGGCTAACTGCTTCTCTAATGAAGCGCAGTGTGTGCATGCACAGTTCCTCTGATACCTGCTATTATGGCATTCCTTCGCTGTACACTCCCTGGGGGGGGGGGGGTGGGGGGTGCGTAGTAGAGAGTTTGGTGCAGTTGACAGCCATGGTGCCTCACGGCGGGTCTCCTGCCTTTGATCCACCCTCTTCTTCACGTCCATGATAATGCAGAACCGGGGGAAGGCAAATGGAAAGCCCATGCAATTCTTTGACCTTCTGAACGCGTTGAGAGGTCCTGAAAATATTTATAGCCTTCAGACATTCCCAGGACTCTGGATGGCAGAACTGGCAAAAATGAAGATTTCAATAACTGAGAAGCAGGAAAAAACATCTGCGAGATCAATTGCAGAGTGCAGAGCTGAAGCTCCAAAGCTTTAATGGTTCTCCCAGGCTGAGAATCATATGAGAGCCGTAAATCACAGCGTTAGCAGGTGGCCAAGGGCCCACCTGCACCGTTACTTTTCAGTTTAAGTGGATGCAGTGAGAAAACTATTGTAAATCCAGGAAATTCATGATTGTCATTGTCTTGAATGGGGGAAGAAACTATGATAATCAACTTTTCACAGTTTTGGCGAGGATTTTAGTGGAGTGGTGCAAAAGTCCCAGAAAATGGTGTAGCATGAATAGTGGCGTAACTCACTGACACCATAATTTCCTGGGACTTTTGCATTGGAAAACAAACCCAACAACGTAAATGTGCCATTCCAATGGTTCAAGTTTCCATGAAATTCACGCCCATTGCTCACTTGTACTTTCTGAAAGCTTTTGACAAAGTGCCACATGAAAAACTTAATTAAGTGAAAAACCATGGCAAGCCCATGGAAGAGCATAGAACTGAATAAGAATTTGGATAAAAATGGAGAGTATGAAGAGTTATGAAAGGTATAGGGCTGGTATTTCCTGACTCTGCCCTAGGAGAGTCAGGACAGGACTTCCACCTGCAGAGATTGTAGGAGGAGGAGTGTGAAATATTGGATGGGATAAAGATAATGAGAGAGGAAGTATTAAGAGGTTTAGCATCTTTGAAAGTAGATAAATTGCAAGGCCCGGATGAAATGCATCCCAGGCTGTAAAGAGAAGCGAGGGAGAAAATAGCAAAGGCTCTGACCATCATTTTCCGATCCTCCCTGGCTACAAGCATGGTGCTGGAGGATTGGAGGACTGCTAACACTGAACCGTTGTTTAAAAAGGGAGAAAGACATAGACCGAGTAATTATAGGCCAGCCAGTCTAACCTCGGTGGTGGACAAATTATTGGGATCAATTCTGTGGGACAGCATAAATCATCATTTAGAAAGGCCAGGGTCAATCAAGGACAGTCAGCATGGATTTGTTAAGGGAAGGTCGTGTCTGATTCACTTGATTGAAATTTTTGAGGAGGTAACAAGGAGAGTAGATGAGGGTAACGTGCTTGATGCAGTGCACATGGATTTTAACAAGGCTTTTGACAAGGCCCAACATGGCAGACTGGTCAAAAAAGTAAAAGCCCATGGGATCCAAGGGAAAGTGGCTATTTGGATCCAAAATTTGCTCAGTGGCAGGAAGCAAAGGGTAATGGTTGACGGGTGCTTTTGCGACTGGAAGGCTGATTCCATTGGGGTCCCGCAAGACTCAGTACTAGGTTCATTGCTTTTTGTGCTATTTATTAATGATTTGGACTTGAATGTGGGAGGCTTGATCAAGATGTTTGCAGATGATACAAAAATTGGGCGTGTGGTTGATAGTCAGGAGGAAAGCTGTAGACTGCAGGAAGATATCAATGGACTGGTCAGGTGGGCAAAAAAGTGGCAAATGGAATTCAATCCAGAGAAGTGTGAGGTAATGCATTTGGGGAGGGCAAATAATGCAAGGGAGTACACAATAAATGGGAGGATACTGAGAGATGTAGAGGAACAAAGGGACCTTGGAGTGCATGTCCACAGATCCCTGAAGGTAGCAGGCCAGGTAGATAAGGTGGTTAAAATGACATACGGGATACTTTCCTTTATTAGGCGAGGCATAGAATCTAAGAGCAGGGAGGTTATGCTAGAACTGTACAAAACATTTGTTAGGCCACGACTTGAGTACTCCGTACAGTTCTGGTCACCACATTACAGGAAAGATGTGATTGCACTAGAGAGAGTACAGAGGAGATTTACGAGGATGTTGCCAGGGCTGGAGAATTTTAGAAATGAGAAAAGATTGGATAGGCTGGGGTTGTTTTCTTTGGAACAGAGGAGGCTGAGGGGAGACTTAATTGAGGTGTATAAAATTATGATGGGACTAGATAGAGTGGATAGGGAGGACTTATTTCCCTTAGCAGAGGAGTCAGTAGCCTGGAGGCATAGATTTAAAGAAATTGATAGAAGGATTAGAGGGGAGCTAAGGAGAAATCTTTTCACCCAGAGGGTGGTGGGGGTCTGGAACTCACTGCCTGAAAGGGTGGTAGAGGCAGAAACCCTCAACTCATTTAGAAAGTACTTGGATGTGCACTTGAAGTTCCATAACCTACAGGGCTATGGACCAAGTGCTGGAAAGTGGGATTAAGCTTGATGGCTCTTTTTCGGCCGGCACAGACACAATGGCCGAATGGCCTCCTTCTGTGCCGTAACTTTCTATGATTCTATTCTATGCTGCTTCTACCCTGCCATGACCCTGGCCTTGATGCCACAGAACGCTCCTTGACTGTCACAGATTCCAGGGTGTTCTGCAGGTCAAAGGAAACTTCCCATAATGTGTTGCAGATGCAGGCAATGGATTCCTTCCATGAGGAGGAAAGCTGTAGACTGCAGGAAGATATCAATGGACTGGTCAGGTGGGCAGAAAAGTGGCAAATGGAATTCAATCCAGAGAAGTGTGAGGTTTGGGGAGGGCAAACAAGGCAAGGGAATACACAATAAATGGGAGGATACTGAGAGGTATAGAGGAGCAAAGGGACCTTGGAGTGCATGTCCACAGATCCATGAAGGTAGCAGGACAGGTAGATAAGGTGGTGAAGAAGGCATACAGGATACTTCCATTTATTAGCCGAGGCATTGAATATAAGATTAGGGAGGTAATGCTAGAACTGTATAAAACACTAGTTAGGCCACAGCTAGAGTAATGTGTACAGTTCTCACTTGGGCTCGATTAACAATGCAGATGAGCTCCCTATGGGATCTCTATCATCAAAAGGGGGCTGGTCAGTACTAGGGAAGGAAGCTGCTGCCTCTTAGTGGTGGAAATCGAGCTAGGAGCACCAGATCTCAGAGCCCAGTGTTCAAAAGAGCAATGATTCAGGAGGATTGATCTCATGTGGAGGCAATGAAGATGATTTCCATGCATATTGTTGTGATGATGGACAAATGAATCACAGAATCATAGAAAGTTACGGCACAGAAGGAGGCCATTTGGCCCATCGTGTCTGTGCCGGCCGAAAAAGAGTTATCCAGCTTAATCCCGCTTTCCAGCACTTGTAGGTTACGGAACTTCAAGTGCACATCCAAGTACTTTTTAAATGTGTTGAGGGTTTCTGCTTCTACCACTCTATCAGGCAGCGAGTTCCAGACCCCCACCATCCTTTGGGTGAACAAAACTCTCCTCAGCTCCCCTCTAATCCTTCACCAATTATTTTAAATCTATGCTCCCTTGTCACTGACCCGTCCACTAAGGGAAATAGGTCCTCCCTATCCACTCTATCTAGGCCCCTCATAATTTTATATACCTTCAATTAAATCTCCCCTCAGCCTCCTTTGTACCAAAGAAAACAACCTCAGCCTACCCAATCTTTTCTCATATCTAAAACTCCCCAGCCCTGGCAACATCCTCGTAAATCTCCTCTGTACCTTCTCTAGTGCAATCACATCTTTCCTGTAATGTGGTGACCAGAACTGTACACATTACTCTAGCTGTGGCCTAACTAGTGTTTTATACAGTTCTAGCATTACCTCCCTAATCCTATATTCAATGCCTCGGCTAATAAATGGAAGTATCCCGTATGCCTTCTTCACCACCTTATCTACCTGTCCTGCTACCTTCATGGATCTGTTGACGTGCACTCCAAGGTCCCTTTGCTCCTCTATACCTCTCAGTATCCTCCCATTTATTGTGTATTCCCTTGCCTTGTTTGCCCTCCCCAAACCTCACACTTCTCTGGATTGAATTCCATTTGCCACTTTTCTGCCCACCTGACCAGTCCATTGATATCTTCCTGCAGTCTACAGCTTTCCTCCTCATGGAAGGAATCCATTGCCTGCATCTGCAACACATTATGGGAAGTTTCCTTTGACCTGCAGAACACCCTGGAATCTGTGACAGTCAAGGAGAGTTCTGTGGCATCAAGACCCCGGGAACAGCTACTAAGGACATTGGTAACTTCTGGAGTGGCAGCTTTCAGCTATCATAGATATTTTTGAACAGAAGATTTCTCTGGGCACCTAAGATCTGATTGGGGCTATTCAGTCTGCGATGACACCAACCAGTAGCACCTCTCAGCCTGTGCCCAGCACCAGTGAGCTGCAAGGAGTGGGGGCAGATGTCACTGCCCCTACAGAGAGTGGCAGTAAGCCCGTTCCTGTAAGGCTTCCTCCAATGCCTTCACATGAGGGATCTTCAGACATGTGCTTTCTACCCCTTACTACAAGCATAAGGCTGCCAGAAGCTGGTCCCTCTGGGACAGCAGCAGCTTGTAACAAGAGGCAGCTCAGGTCTCTAAGGCTCCAGAGGAACCATCTCAGCCACCCACCAGCAAACTCATGCCACTCAGGGAGCACTTTGTTAGATTAGTAGATTAGGAACTAACGTAAGTAAGGTAGATGGCACAAAGGGTAATAACAATGTTAAGAAGTAGTTATAAATAGGAAGAATGGATTTTTGTGACACTTTATGGTGAATGCTGCCACTGAACTAAGGCTGACACTTGAGGTGTGTTGTTTGGGCAGAGTAGGGTGAGCTTCACTCTACCGAAACAACACTTCTCAACTATCAGGTACGATATACATGGAGGTTAGAATTCCATTCTATTAGAGACTGAGTAAGATCCTTTCTAGCTCAGGGGTACAGTTGCATGTAGGCATCAGTGACCAACTGACAGAGTTCACCACACCATTAATCTATGTGTTTTCTCCAGCAATCAGCCTATTTATTATAAGTAGCTGGCACTAATTAAGGGGACTAGCTAAGAAAATTGCATCTGCAGCTAACTTTAAAGTACAAGTAACAGAGCAAGTGATGCAAGTGATATTAGATATGAAACACTGCGTTAACTGAAAGAACAATTCCTGGAGGAAGGATCCAGAGCAATGAAGATTCAGATTTAATATAAATTTCAAGCATTCCACTGTTACAGGTAGCAGAAGCGAGGAAGTTACAACTCACAGAGATCCAAATGGACAATTAGAGGATGTAGCAGTAAGCTTTTATAGGAAAGTAATGATTAGATAAATGGGAGCAGGTAAGTTCAATGGAGTATTGCACCATTAGCCCCATTTACATTAGAGACCTGAACTCATGCCAGGTCCTTCACTAACAGAATGTAGAGCTGCCTCTGTTCCCCTGCATGTTCACACAGGGCCAGGTATCTGGAAATACAGCTACACATAAGCACAGATTTGACCAAGCAGTCTTATTTTTTTAGTAATGACGTGCCTATAAGTCACAGTGAAACACACAATTTTCATTCATAAAGCTAATAAATCAAGTACTACTGGGATACTGATACTCGCTTCACGCTGCCTGAGCATTTACATCCAGCAGCTGCTGATATGAAATGGAACGAAGCTTAGGGGTTAACAAATATGTTTTCATACTACTGTTGCTAGTCTTTTGAAAATTATCATATCAATCTTTTATTCTGATATCAGGAGGATGCTTAAGACAAATTAATTCACATCACATGGATTAATTGGGAGTAATATTGACTTTGTGCTATAGTGTAAAACCGGTGATAGCGAATAATAGAACAGGATCATAGAATGATACAGCACAGAAGGCCATTTGGCCCATCGTGGATGTGCCAGCTCTTTGAAAGAGCTTTCCAATTAGTCCCACTCCCCTGCCCTTTCCCCATTGCCCTGCAAATTTTTCCCCTTCAAATATTTATCCAGTTCCCTTTTGAAATTTATTACTGACTCTGCTTCCACCACCCTTTCAGTCAGTGCATTCCAGATCATGACAACTCGCTGCGTAACAAAAATTCTCCTCATCTCGCCTCTGGCTCTTTTACCAATTACCTTCAATCTGCGTCCTTTGGTTACTGACCCTTCTGCCACTGGAAACAATTTCTCCTTATTTACTCTATCAAAACCCTTCATGACTTTGAACACCTTTATTAATTCTCCCCTTAACCTTCTCTGCTCCAAGGAGAACAACCCCAGCTTCTCTAGTCTCTCCATGTAACTGAAGTCCCTCATCCCTTGTACCATTCTAGTAATTCTCCTCTGCACCCCCTCTAAGGCCTTCACATCCTGCCTAAAGTGTGGTGCCCAGAATTGGACACAATACTCCAGCTGGGACCTATCCAGTGATTTATAAATGTTTAGCATAGCGTCCTTGCTTTTGTATTCTATGCCTCTGTTTAAAAAGCCCAGGATCCCGTATGCTTTTTTAACAGCCTTCTCAACTTGTCCTGTTACCTTCAAAGATTTATATACATACACCCCCAGGTCTCCCTGTTCCTGCACCCCCTTTAAAATTGTACCATTTAGTTTATAGTATCACTCCTCATTCTTCCTACCAAAATGCATCACTTCATACTTCTCTGTATTAATTTTCATCTGCCATGTGTCTGCCCATTTCGCCAGTCTGTCTATGTCCTCCTGAAGTCTGTTACTATAATCCTCACTGTTTACTACATTTCCGAGTTTTGTGTCATCTGCACATTTTGAAATTATGCCCTGTATACCCAAATTCAGGTCATTAATATCTACCAAAAAGAACAGTGATCCTAATACTGACCCCTGGGGGACACCATTGTATATTTCCCTCCAGTCTGAAAAACAACCGTTCACCACTACTCTCTGCTTTCTGTCTCTTAGCCAATTTTGCATCCATGCTGCCACTGCCCCTTTAATCCCATGGGCTTCAATTTTGCTCACAAGTCCATTATATGGCACTTTATCAAACGCCTTTTGAAAGTCCATATACACATCAACTGCACTACCTTCATCAACCCTCTCCATTACTTCGTCAAAGAACTCAATCAAGTTAGTCAAACACGATTTGCCTTTAACAAATCCATGCTGGCTGTGATTCATTAGCCCATATTTTTTCAAGTGACAATTAATTTTGTCTCGAAATATTGAATTTTGAATTGGAAGTGCATTTTACATCTCTCCTGAAGTCAATGGAAATAAAAATCGAGAGAGATTTAAAACGGTTTGCCGATTTGCTATTACCCGTTTTGCACTATCGCACAGTTAAAATTACCCCCATTATGTCTGAAGGCTGGAGTAAGCACAGTATCATGAAATAAAAGCAGAAAATACTAGAAATATACAGCAGTCAATCAACATCTGTAGAGATAAGATGGGTTATGCATATTCTTTGAAACACACCTTTCTCTTCAAAGATGCTGAATGACCTTCTGTCTATTTTCAGCATTTGTTTTATATTTCAGATTTCCAGCATTTGCAGCTTTTCCTTCTTATTTTAAGCACAGTATCAGTATCATACACTATTGAACTGTTAAATTATTGTTAAATAGCTGATTTTAGTGCCATTACCTACAGTGATATCCCTTACATGTCATTCACAACCTTATTGTGGATGATTGTATTGACAATCTGGCTCTGACTGAAACTTGGCTCACGGAAGATGGTACCTTGCCCCTTACCAAAGCTTCCCCACCTAGTTATACTTTCCACCCCCTACCCCACCCAAACCACTGTGGTGTGGCCTTTATCACCAAGTTGCACTAGTCTTTCCCCCTGCTCCTCTGGCACCTTCTCCTTCAATCACCTCAGCCTGTTCCACCACTCTTGCCTCTCCTTTAAAATCCCCATTATGTACTACTTTCCAAGATCCACCTCGAGTTTCTCACTGAGAAATCCTACATTCTTTCTCCCTTAGTCTCTGCATTGACTCCTCATCCTCGGTGACTTCAAACTCCATCTCAGCTCTCACGCCGTCTCTTGTCTGAATTCACTGACCCCCTATCCTCCATAAACCTTTCCCTCTAGATAAACTCTCTCACCCATGTTCATGGCCATCACCTCGACCTTACTGCCTCCCATGCCCTCAATACTCCCATTGCCTTAATCAGACAAGGCCATTTTTGACCATTTCCGTGTATCCCACACCACCATATCTTCCAACCCCTTACTACCACACTTCCTTCTGTGCCTACCCTTGGAAAAACCTCACCCCCAAGTCACTTAGAGCTGCACTTTCAACCTCCCAGCTTTCTAGCCTTTGGCCCTCCATTCGCCATGGTACCTCTCAGCTGTTGATTTGCACAACCATTCCATTAGCTCCATCTTTTATGCCCTTGTCCCTGGCAAATCTTTCACTGGCCCTCATTCCTGTTGTCCCCCAGTATGGCTCCCATCTTCACTCCTAGGGGTCAACTCTAAGGGGTGCAAATTTGGCATATCTGCTACACTACTGGCTTAGCCATCTATCACCAGACCTGGCTGGGCCACATCAAGCTTTAATGGACCTCACTCTCCTCTGCCAAAAGCGTCCACCACACTAGGAGAAATATCAGCAAAGGTAACCCATGGCTTTTTCCCCATTACCAGCAGTCTCCTTGAACCCCTCTCCCCTGCCCCCCTCTACCCTCACCTCCAACAAAAATACAAGGGTCTCATGAAGTTCTTGTTACGAAGATTGAGGCCATCCGTTCAGCTGTCTCAGCTACTAACCCCACTTCCACAGGCCCACCAAGCCAATCTACCTTCCAGACCTCCTTACCCTAGCCTAGCCCTGAGGGCCCTGTCTCTCTATAGTTTCTCCTCCATCTCCCCCCCCATTCCCTCTCTGAGTCCATGTTGTCCATGAGATGCACCTCCTGCACCCTCAACCTAATTTCCAATAAACTGCTGACCACACAACTTCCCTTCCTGAGCTACATACTTACTGACTTTGTAAATGATTCCTTCTCCTCAGGCACTGTCTTTCATCAATCTTTCAACAGTCTTCTCTCAAAAAACCCACCCTCAACCCTTCTGACCTGTCTAATGAGTGCCCCATCTCCACCCCTTCTTTCCTTTCTGAAGTCCTTGATCATGTTGTTGCCTTCCAGATCTGTGCCCATCTCTCCCGCTGCCCCCCGTTGGAATCTCTCCAATCAGGTTTCCGCCCCTCCTACAACACCAAGACAGCCCTAACAGTGACAAACAATATTCTCTGTGACTGTGACCATAGTGTATTGTTCCTCCTCGTCGACATCTCTGTAATCTTTGACATGGTCCACCAGTCCATTCTTCTTCAACAGCTCTTCTCCATTGCTTAACTAGGTGGGACTGCCCTCGCTTGGTTCCACTCTTACCTATACAATTGTAGCCAGAGCAATAGCTTCTAACAGTAGCTTTTCTTCCCACCGCTGCACTGTCAATTTGGGAGTCCCCCAAAGATTCATCCCTGGCCTCCTCCTCTTCCTAATCTACATATTGGCACTTGCAACATCATCCATAGACATGGGTCAGCTTCCACTTGTATGCTGATGACATCCAGCTTTACCGCTTTAGTATCTCTCGTGACCCCTCCGCTGCCTATGTACTGTCAGTCAATCTGTTTGACATCCAGTTTTGGATGAGCCATAATTTTGTCCAGCTAAACATTGAGAAGATTAAAGCCATTGTAACCTCGCCACCAACTCCATTCCTCTCCCCAGCCAATCTCTGCTGAGCCAGATTGTTTGAAACCTCAGTGTCCTATTCAACTATATATCCACTCCATCACAAAGACCGCCTACTTCTACCTCTGTCGCATTACCCATCTATAGCCCTACCTCAGCCCATCTGCTGCTGAAACCCTCATTGAATCCTTTGCCACCTCCGGACATGACTATTCTAATGCTCTCCTGTTTGGCTTCTCAACCTCTACCCTCTGTAAACTTCAGCTCAAACAAAAACCCATATCCAATTCTACACCAAGCCCCATTCACCCATCACCTTTGCCTCACTGACCTACATTAGCTCCCAGCTCCTAGTGCCTCAAATTTAAAATTGTCATGCTTATATCCCTCCATGACCTCATCCCTCCTTATCCCTGTAACCTCCTCTAGTGCTTCAACCCGCCTCCCTGAACTTCTCGTTCTTTTAACTCCAGCCTCTTATACATTCCCCTCCCTTTGCCCACCATTGGTGATTGCGACTTCAGCTGCCTAAACCCCAGGCTCTGGAAATCTCTCTTTAAACCTCTTCACCTGCCCTTCCTCCTTAAAGAACTATTTGAAAATCCACCTCTATCCAAACTTTTGTTACCTTTCCTAATAGCTCATTCTTTGGTTTGGTGCCCATTTTCTTTCTTACGCCTCTGTGAAGCACCTTGGGACATTTCATCCAAGTTAAAGGCGCTATATCAATGTAAGTTGTTGTTAATTACTGAAATCTCCCCAAATTTCATTGAAACCCATTTAAGATAAAACTTGGTAAGATCAGCATATTTCTATTTACAAAGGCATTCCCATTAACTCTAATATCATTTATTATAAGATCAAATCTTGAAATCACAATTTTGACATCATAAATTCAATCCATAGTAAATTAAATTAATTTTCTGTTCTTTCTGCTTGAGTAGAGATGACATTTATAAAGTATTTATTTATTATCACTACATTGTAAATTCTCAAAAATTGAGCTGGATAGCAGCAGAACATTGAATAGTGAGGCCTATGACCGGCTCACCAGTACTGAATTTCCCTCTCCCTGCCCTCACTGGGCAGTGTAGCGGTGGAAATAGTCCCACATGCGACAAAAGGAGGGAGAGAGGCAATAGATGCCTCTCTCCCTTACAAATGCTTACCTATTGAAGGACTTGGTCTGGCCAAGGCTTTCAGTCAAAGTGTTGGTCCAGTCTTCGGGGCCTGCGGCCCCTTTAAATATGGAGAAAGAAAGACTATTTTGAGCCTTTTACAGCCTCAGGACATCCCAAAGCGATTTACAGCAATGAAGTACAGTCACTGTTGTAATGTGGCAGCCAATTTATGCACAGCAAGGGCCCTACAAATAGCAATGTGATAATGATGTTTTAGTGATGTTGGTTGAAAGGTAAATGTTAGCCAGGATGAACTCCCCTGCTCTTCTTTGAAATGAGGGCACATGGGGCCTTGGTTTAACATCTCATCCAAAAGCCAGCACTTCCTCAGTACTACACTGAACCGTCAGCCTAGATTTTGCACTCTAAGACTCTGGAGTGGGATTTGAACTTATAACCTTCATGTATTAAGAGGTAAGCGTGCTACCACTGAGCTACAGCTGACACCTAATGATACCTGCCAACTCTTAAAGTGCTACATGGCAGTCCCGCTGCTTTGATTTTCCTGGAGCCATTGACAGGCTCTTGCTTGCTGGTGAGCGTCCTGCCAGCAGCCTACCGTGAAGAGCTAATGATCCCTGACACCGGAAATTGGGACAGGGTCAGGCTGGCGGGTTGGGATCAGGAAAATGCTGCCTGAGATGACCCTAGCATGTGTTATGAATACTTCGCAGCATAATATTTATAAATCCACCCGTCACACCCAGTTACAAAAGAAAATACTGTATGATTTTTTTGTGATCAATATAACTCCATCTATTTCAAAGGTCATTGTCACTGGATTTTTAAAAAATACAAATATCTGTGAGGTCAGTATTAATGTAAAATTGAACTAAAAATGCATTATGAAAGTTCATGCTACAGCAAATGTAACATTAAAAGGGGCACAAAGTTTTCCTCACCACCAACATGACTCAATATGAGCAATGTTTTCTAAATAGGCTGCATGCAGACCCACTTCAGAATTTGTTTAATTATGTTACATTTACATTATTCTTAAAAGGTCTCTATGGTACTAATAAGAGCCCAGTCATGTTTAAGTTGCAAGTAAGCATGTACAATATGGCAGACACGTATAAAATTACTACAGTCAGACACAACATTTAAGACAAGGTGCATTTTATTTTCGTTGGTTTCTGAACAGCTGCTTAAAATTAATACAGTTTTGTTCTTTTGTATGGATCCTATGTATAATGAGGAATTCTTTGCATGCCTATGCCTGGAGTGTTCTGTAGTTAATGAGTTAGTACTTTGTAAAGATACACATGTGAATTAATGGTTCAACTTAAAGTTTGAGGCAAGTTATAATCATTCAAGTTACAAATGAAAGGGTTTCATTAAACTTCTCTCCACACTTGATTCCATGATACAGATTGACATCACATTATCTTTTGAATTATAATGTGCTGATAAAATGATTCAAATAAAATTGAGGCCTCTTATGCAAAAGAAAACTTTATCAAAGCTGTGTTTCACAGTCACAGTGTGCATTTTTGCCACAAGAAAGCTCCACTGATTGCTGAGAACAGAAGGAGCAGGAGAACCAAAGTATCAAAAGAATAATATTCTAGTGTTTTTCTCATGTATTAATTTGTAACAACCTGAATTAAAATTGCAGTCAGAGCCTGATGATGTCACCGGACCCCAATGTGCATTTTTACAGAAGGATCCTGCCAGTTTCGAGCAGTGTCTTTGCCACCTGCTCAGAAGAGCAGGTTAAAATCAGGACTGTCGCGAAGCTGGCAGGAAATTGATGGCTAAGACTAGGTTCAATCTGTGGTCTGTGCTGAATTAGCTTATCTCAGAATCCGCATTGATATTGTGCTACAGATGGCCTCAGTATCTCTTTCATAGAAATTACATAGAATGTACAGCACAGAAATAGGCCATTCGGCCCAACAGGTCCATGCTGGTGTTTATGGTCCACATGAGCCTCCTCTCTCCCTACTTCATCTAGCCCTACGTCATATCCTTCTATTTCTTTCTCCCTCATGTGTTAATCTAGCTTCCCCTTAAATGTATCTATGCTAGTCACCTCAACTACTCCTTGTAGTTCCACATTCTTACCACACTCTGGTTAAAGAAGTTTCTCCCGAATTCTCTATTGGATTTATTAGTGACTATCTTATATTTATGGCCCCTAGTTCTGGTCTCCCCTGCCAGTGGAAACATCTTCTCTATGTCTACCATATCAAACCCTTTCATAATCTTAAAGACCTCTATCAGGTCACCCTTCAGTCTTTTTTCTAGAGAAAAGAGCCCCAGCCTGTTCAATCTTTCCTGATAGGTATAACCTCTCCGTTCTGGTATCATCCTAGTAAATCTTTTTTGCTCCTTCTCCAGTGCCTCTATATCCTTTTTATAATATGGAGACCAGAACTGTTCACAGTACTCCAAGTGTGGTCTAACCAAGGTCCTATATAAATTTAACATAACTTCTCTGCTTTTCAATTCTATCCCTCTAGAAATGAACCCCAGAGCTTGGTTTGCTTTTTTAATGGCCTTATATAACCTGCATCGCTACCCTTAGTGATTAGCAGATCCCTCTGCTCCTCTATCCCATTTAGACTCTTATCATCCAAACAGTATGTGGCCCCCTTATTCTTCTTATCAAAATAAAATACCTCACACTTATCTATATTGAAATTCATTTGCTAATTACATGCCCATTCTGCAAGTTTATTAATGTCTTCTTGTATTTTGTTGCAGTCCTCCTCGGTATTAACTGTACCCCCCAATTTGGTGTCATCCGCAAATTTTGAAATTGTACTTCTGATTCCCAAGTCCAAATCGTTTATGTAAATGGTGAACAACAGTGGTCCCAGCATCGATCCTTGTGGAACACCACTTCCCATCTTTTGCCAGTTTGAGTAACTTAACTACCTTTAACCCCTACTCTCTGTTTTCTGTTTTGTAGCCAGCTTGCTATCCTTTCTGCTACTTGTCCCATGACTACACATGCTCTGACCTTAGTCATGAGTGTGCTATGCGGTACCTTATTGAAGGTATCTCTGAGTTAAGAACAGGACATAAAACAGCCAGTATTCCCGTGCGTTATCACTGTCCAGTGAGCCCTGTTGGAAAATGCTCATGGGAGGACAGAACTGAGCTCTGGCCCTGCACTTGGTTGAAAAGCTTGCCAGTACTCACTATCTCGGCACACAAATGAAGAATGGTCACTTTGGTGAGGTGCATGGATCCTGCTGGTGCTAATGGAACCATAGCGCAACACAAGGCACTGTCCTCCAGAGAAATAAACTCAGAACTGTTTTTGTTTGTTAAGAAAATATTATTAATAAAACACATCCTCTTATATATTCACCTTTTTATTTTTATAATAGCTAACATTCAGAATTCACAGAATATTAGTTTTGTGGATATTAGCGTGGAAGCGTAACTGCTTAACTGGGTTGGGGGAGATAAGGGCCACTATGAACTGGGAGAGTTGGCTAGCCTGAATTTAACCTAACCCGCCCAGCAGAAATGAGGTGGGTTCGGTTTAGGTGCCCGTTTTACAGCCCGTCCAATTTTACATTCTATTAATTTCAATGGAGTGTAAAATAGGGCAGGGTGTAAATCAGGCGCTCGACCCAAACCTGCCTCGTTCTTGCCTGGTGGATTAGGTTAAAATTGGGGCTGTCTCTGTGAGAGGATAGGGAGTTGGACAGTGTGCAATGTCTCTGTTAATAGTGCCTTTGTGAACTGGGGCAGTGGGGAGAGTTGGATGTGGGAGAGTGATTGTTGAGATAACTTTTGGGTAAGTGATGATATGATTGGTCTGTTGAAAAGCTAAATGCAACTTTGTTTTTCCTTTTTTAAATTAGTTGTGAAGTATAGAAGTACTTAAAATTAACCAGAATATATCATTTTTAATTTAAATAATTATTTTTTCTTATGGGGGGGGGATCAGGCTCGTAGACCTTCCCCCTGCAAATGAACCACCAATTTTGTGTTTTCAACATTTGGATTTCCTCTTCAGTCTTTCATGTATTTTTTTTCCCTCCAGTACAGATGAAGGAATATTATGCACTCCTACTGTTTAAGGTAAAATGCCTGTGCAGCTGCCTGGCTTTATCTCAGGGCAGTTGTAGAACTGTCAGATTTGGATCTGTGACAGCTTTTATTAAGCTGCTGTTCAGCTTTTGTTTGTTTTCTAGGTTGGCATGTACGAGCTTTCTTAACGGCTGGAGAAGCTCTATACGGGTGAGTGATACTAAAACCAAGTGATGAGCACAGAGAAATGCAAGCAGGAAGCACCTAACTTGTTGGGAGCCAGCACACTGATTGTGCACATGGCTCATAAAAGCCCCATATTTGATGCAAGTTAGGGCCCCTCCCCATAATACGGCTGATCGCCCATTCCCCACAGGCTCTTCAGGAGATGCCCGCATTAAAAACTGATCACATTATTCCTGGGTGGCCCTCTCCTTGTAATAGGTTCACACTTTGTTACTGGTCCAGGTTTTCTTAGGCCTCCGATGGCCAGTTCTCCAAAAGGGTCTTTTTGTCCCAAGGCATGTCTTTTTTTTTAAATGGTGGTGCTTAAAGGGTAGCCAAAAGCTCTCTAATAACTGCTGGTGCCTAATAATCTGGCCCCAACCCTGTGGTGCTCCCAATCTGTTGAGATCTCATTACCTAGATTGTTTCCTAGAGTACCTAGATTAACTAGAGGTAATACCACAAAAATATTTAAATATAAAAGTCAGCTCTGCCACCCTGCTGAAAATAGAGCTACAGTTGTGCCTCTGACATCAGATGGATATCCCAGAAGTTGGAGGTAATATCACAGTATTTATATTAGGAATTTGCTGCCGGGGTTTTGGGCTGATCTATATTTTAAGTGATGTATCAGAATTTTTTGACATTTCATTATAATGCTTTCATTTGTAAATGTCAATACCCTCTTTGGTCCTGTGTGTGCTGAATGTTTTTTGCAGTTTTTCGAATACCAGGGATGTTTGCTTCCATTTGTAGATATATTTTGCCCATTTTTTCCCAATATTTCTCATTTGCATGTTGATCACACATATTCCACTAGGTCGTAGATCAGGATGCCCTACAGAAATCTAACTATTATCGATGCTAATCTTTGATCCATCAATAAAAGAGCCAACTTGGACTTTTCCATGTCTGCCACCAATGCCATTCCCTGCTAAATAGGTAAGAGGTGCAAGTCAGACAAGTCACTTGGTGTCAATACAATCAGCCAACAGAAATGAAACTCTATGTACCTCTTGCTTCAGCCTTGATCCAACCCCAAGATTCAATTCTTCATTTAAAATGATAGGTCTATGTTTCCTAAAGCTTCTGCTAGCAGCCTAAGAAATTATAACATTTCCCAAACGGAGGCAAATTAGTTTGAGTGACAATTTGAACTCAGGGAATCAAAGCCTCAGGTACCTATGCTATCCCTATCTGGCCATCTGTTTCATATCACATCTGCTATGAAGATTTATCTCTATATGTTTGTTGTTTTTATGAAGTTAAACTGAGTGTATGAAAATGGCGTAATAATACAACGTAGTACTGTGGAGGCATAGGGGTTGATTTACAATCTCAACCAGTGCATTGGGGGAAGTGTCAAATGGAGTTGAGGAGGCTCCCATAGGAAGCAAACAAAATTTAGACGGTGAGCCAGCTTGACTGCTTTTATCCATTATCTGGAGTTCCCCTTGCACCTAGGTGTCATGTAAAAGAGAGGGGGGAACAACTAAAGAATGGGCGTTAAAGAACTGGACGATTATACTGAACATTTTAAAACTTGCAATAAATTTTAAGAATAGTTGTTCCTCGACTGTAGTGTCCACTTCCATGAGGGAGAAAATGTCACACTATGGAATGAGACAAAAGAAGGAGAAGTAATTGTGAGGCCAATGAATGTAAGATCTGGGAGGAGAAGAAACAGTGGAGTAGAATGGAGGAAAACCAGGTAGAGAGGCCGGCATCACTGTTTTGTCAGTTGATTATAGCGATGACTTTGTAGGTAGAAATTCTGAAGGTTCGTGACATCTGACGTTGGTGCTTTGGCCCAACTAGTTCAAGTCATATGGAGAATGAAAAAATCCGTGCTAACATTAGTGAGGTAATGAGATCGATATTAGCAGTGTCCAAACTCATCAGCCACTATTAAAGAGTAGCTCATGGTTTCTGACTCATATGAGCAAAGAAGAATTAACATTTAATATAGTTTCATAAATTGTATACATTATATTGTCAGTTATGGATAGTGTAGGTCCCCTTTTTCTGAGTTCTAATCATTGTGCATGTGTTATGTACGTGCACAAGTATCAGAAGATAATAAATGTTTAAAAATCAGAAATCCTGTTATACGTTTCATTCATTTTTTTGAGCGTAAGGTGTTTGGCGTTTTCTCCCCTTCCTTTTTTCAGATCTCCTTATTCTACATACAGATGACTGTCTGTTGGCCCCTGCCAAGGGGCATATAAAAGTGATCTGGGATGATCGACCATCTAATGTCCCCTCTCCCCCTGTCCCTACAGTGAAAAGCATAATCTCTACTAAGCAACTCCCCCCCGATGCAGTTGAGAGCAAATATTCAGAGTGAGGAATCTTGACACAAACCTGTGTCCCACTTTTCCGTGGCACCAGTGAGTTGGGACATCAGGAACCTTCTCCTACATTGAATTTTGGTGCAGAAAAAGTACTGTCATTCACAGTGGTTTAAATACCATGGGGCAATTTTCAACTGTCGGCTGCCTCATTTACACCATAAATTGAGGTATTAGGAACCCAAATATTGATACCCGAAAGCACTTGCTCACTTTGCGCTCAAGGCCCACTCAACGCCATTTTAAAACGAGCCTTGCTTTAGGCATCCAGAGCTCCTGCCTGAACCCAGTGAGCACTTTATATATATAAATATATGCTAATGAGGGTCCTGCGCCTGTTTCAGGACTCAAATGCCATTTTTAGTTGAAACAGTGGGGTAGAAATTGGACCTTTAAGGGGGTAAAATGGGCACAGCGAGATCCAATTTTGCATACCCTGCCCTGCGCCTCAAATATGTCTGAAAAACGTCTGACCCGAAATTGGGTCAGGCAGTATTTCAGGTGTCCATGGTAACCACTTAAAACAGGCATTAGGTCCTTTCAATATGTAAATGAGGGGCCTAAATCCTGACTTAAGTCCCCTCACTAAAACTGGGCAGAGATGAGCGGGGCAGACGTTAGGATTCTTCAGCACATTTTTCCGAGAACCTTCCTGTTGAGCCAGGAGGAGCAGAAGAGGTCTTCCAACTCCACAGTCATTTCGATCGCCTCCCACTCCCCAACCCGCCCCCCCCACCCCGATGCCAGCTCCAACCCTCCTACCTTCAAGTTGAAGCAGCCCTGTGGAGGCACGACAAGCATTGGCAGTTCATGCATACAAATGTAATGAGCCCCGAGGTCCAATTTCAGGCCGTCCTCGGGCCTTTTGGTTAGGGCACACCTGCTTGTGCAGCGCCGAACCTGGGCCCTAAAAAAGGGGCCCCAACGAATTTCTATCCCAGTGATCCTATACAACAAAACAACTTGCATTTATATAACGCCATTAATGTCGAAAAATGTCCCACAGCACTTCACAGAAGTATAACCAGACAAAAATCGACATGGAGCCAAAGAAGGAGATACTAAGAGGGGTGACCAATAGTTTGGTCAAAGAGATGGGTTTTAAGAAACGTCAAAGCATTGACCTTGCCTGCCACCTCTCACACTGCTGCTGGGTCATTAGCCTGGGCACTCTGTAGCCATTTGTGGGGAAAAGTACCTCTTTCCAGGCTCCAACCTCCTCCACCAAAACCTCCACTGCACCATCCGGGTTCCCTGGCTGCAGTTATATTCTCCCAAATTCTCAAAGACACTCTTTTCAGGGGACAGTATTGGAAAAGTGCACCTCCCCTTTAAGAGGTGCAGCCTGCCTTTAAATCGCAATGGCCCCGCTGAATTTCCCACCCTCCCCCATGGGTGAGCTGCCAATAACAAGCACGGTTAGAGCTGGCAGCTCGCCATGAATATTGCAATGAGGCATGAACTCGATAATGGTTCGTGCCTCGTGACGATGTCATCAGGCTGGTGTATCAGACACCCTACCCACCCCTCGCCTGGAAGGAAGTTGAAAATCATGCCCTCTTTGTGGTGAACAAAGGCTAATTATAAATTCAAAAAAGCTATGACCAACAACCTTCCTGATAAAGAGATTCAAATATATAAATACAGCAGAATGTGTGAAATCAATAGGTTATGATGTATAAGCTATGTTAAGTAATTTTTCTATTTTTACTATATATTAAAATCATACAGTTAGAATGCATGAGCAAGACGCAATTTAGTTCTGAGAATATAACAAAATATTTACTCATTGGAAGCTTTGTGCATTTGGACCCCTTGACATTACCCATGCTCTCCAAGTGGCTGCTGAGACAATATTGGTGTGTTTAGCTTTCTGCTCTCCTCTGACGGTGGTTCTGTTCATGTCTGCATTGGCGTCAGTTCATTTAAATTTACATCAGCTAGTAAATTAGAATAATCACTTAACAAACATTCTCTCTCAGTCCAGTTTTTCTTTCAGTCATGAGTTGTGAGAGAATCTTGGTGCATTCAAGCAGAAAATATTGCTGTCTAGTTATTTGTCCTCGGGGTGATAAAGGAGGCATTGTCTTGGGACACACTCAGGCCTCGTAGCTGATAGTTGCTGTGCATCACAGCTGTGAAGTGTGCTTTGTTATGTGTCTGAGGATTAAGGTTCAGGACCTTGTTTTCTTGAAATACCAGACTGATCAGAGCTGCATATGTTCAGGGAAAGCAGAGGTCTGCAGTTCTCTGTCCACATTTTCACCAGATTATTCTTGGACAGGACTCCAGGAGAATACCCACAGCTCAGAGCATCCAGACGCTTTAACATGTTACAGATTTACAATGAAGTTATCCACTCGATACTGTATAGGGATCTTTACACGGAATCATTTAGCTTCTCAGCCACACATTATTACAGTATGAAACTTCAGGGAGGCTGAGTTACAGTATTGGATTTTCTTCGCTCTTTAAGAGATTCCTTACCAATATGATTAGATGGATTTGGTTTCCTTATCTTTTTACATATTTCACTTTTTTTCTTTACTGTGCTATTAATCCATGCTATATGTCCATTTCTGGTCAACAAGGTAGGCAATATTCAGTTCCAGATCTTACTAATAGCTGTCTCTAACTGGCTGGTAAATGGCTCATGCAGTGAATTCAAGTATCCTCCCCAGATGGTTCCAGCTGAGATTCAGAACTCACCAAGGGTGAAATCTCAGTTTCAAGCATTAGACTCAACTCTCCCTCATGTAGTGTGCCAGCATGTTAACCCATTGCGGCACAAAGGCCTGAGTTTTTGTTTTCTTTCAGATGTCAGCTTTGGCTTTAACTTCAAATTCTGCAAAAGTCCACGTGTTCACTGAATGAAAGCTGAGAGTGAATCTGAAGATGAAGACCAGTGCTGGAGGTTGGTGCTGGAGCTTCCCCATGTTGTGAAGGAACATATATCCATCACATAGCTGGGAAAGCATAAACATCTCAACATGAGTGAGCTTTGAAGGAAGGTGATCTGCTTGGACCAATCCACCTTCCCACACCAGGAATAATGGATGTAGACTCTGCCAATTGAATTCCCTCCCCCGAAATAGACCTCTAAATATCAGATGCTTCTTAAGCCAACTACGAAATAAAAATAAAAGTTGTCTGTCTTGACACATCCCGTTCTAACCACCTGCCACTATGGCTTGAAATTAATAGTGGAACATGATAAATGACAGCATCCACTCATAGAAGAACTTCGGATCCTTCGCAGGTGCATAATATAACTGGATCATAGAACTTGTGCAGTGGGTTCATGTTAGGTCATAACGGAATGATGGATGGCTTTGCAAGTAGCAGTAAGAAACACATACACAGTCAATGTGCAAAATGATGATCGTTTTCATTCTGAGTCCACTGGAATACCCATACTCAATAATGCCACACTATAGAATGATACACTTAGACTGTGGGGAGATGAAATATATACACACATCAGACCACCAAAATAATAAAATCAAACACTATACATAGACCCACTAGAGCAGTACTATAAGTGGACACATGGGGCATGATTTTTATCAGGAGCCAGGAAGAGAGTTGTGGGGGAAGATTTTAGGGTACAAAACCCAGAAGTAAAGTTGACGGGTCGGAATGTGCAGTCGCGACCTAATTGAATGATTACAATTTTACTTCCGGGTTTCCCGCGTGACAACCAGCCAGATTGACAGGCTGGTTGCCTGTCGGGCAGGAAAGCAGCCGGGGAGCGGATGCCAGGTAAGTCTGACATCGCGGGGGGCTGGGGGGGAGGGTCGGTCATTAGGGGGAGGCAGACATTGGGGGGGGGGTGCAGGAGACATCGGGGACTGGAGGTATCGGAGGAGGCCTGGAGACATGGGTGGCTGGAAACACTCCTACTTCTCCTGGCCCACAAACATTACAATAAAGGCACTTACCTCATGAACCTGCCCTTCTCACCTCCTTTTACCTGGTGAGATTCACGAGCGCCGGGAAAGCCGATCTGGAGACGTTAAATTTAAGCTTAGTTAAATTCAAATAAAAAACACTACTTAACATCCCAATATCGATGTTAAGTGCCCCGCTAAGTACCCACCCATCGGCACTAATTGGGGACGCGACCTCAGCCAACGCGTTCTTCGCACACATCCAAACGCACCCATGTTAAACCCGGAAGTGGGCACATTGGAGCCGGGTTGCAGTCGCAGCCCAAAAATGTACTATTTTCACCTCCCACCTGTTCTTGGGGGTTAAAATTCCCCCATAGATCCAGTAGACCATCAAAGAACAGAATCCACTGAACACACATGTCATTGACCAACAAGAAAATTTGACTTATAGACGAGCAGGATACTAGATAATTCAGTGCCATGGAGAGATGTGACTAACCCTCTGAAAATCAGAAGAACTGAATACAAAAATATAAGTGCAGCCAATACACCAATCGCCCAAAGTCGGGCGGAGGCTACATGTGGGCCTCGGACAAAATGCAGTTAATGAGTTGTCACAAATGAGTTTGGTTAATGAGATCCCACGATAACGTTTGGTTAATCAGTTGCCAAAAATGAGTTTTGTTAATGAGTTCAATAACATATATCTCCTTGAGCTATAGCTGTGTGAGATGCAACCCAGATGTAAGAGAATGCTGTAGCAATTCTTTTTTCATAAAAGTTTAAGAATTACTCAGGGTTATCCATAGGTTTTCAAGTAGCACAGTACTGGTGTGGTGATAGTGTGATGAATGCTAATTTTATTTCTGGAAACAGGGAGGATCCTGCCCTGAGGGAATTTTTGAAACCTGAAACAGAAAATTATAAAATCTGGTCTTAAGTCATAGCTTGCATGTAATTTTCTTGCTTGTTGGAAATAGTTTACTCATAGAGAGTTAAATTGGGCCACTTAGCACCCATTTTTTGGGTGCTACACGGCCATCTAAGGTCATAAAACGGCATCCAAGATACGTGCGTAGACTTCCGACGAGATGTGCGCAGAGTGCCATCTTAGTAAAGGGCTTAGCGAGCGTGCCTACCGAACACCTGGCAACATGCAGAGGAGGAAGATCATGACATGGTTCAGCATGCAATGCTGAATTGAGGCCATTGCCATTTTGGATGGCCACAGTCAATGTATGCTACGGGCTCATTTCAGGCTACAACCGGAGATATTAGCAACATCTCCTCGTTCGGAGTGCACCGCTGCATCAGAGACTCTCTATACCAAGAGAAATAAATACATCTCCTTCCCAATTGCCAGCGAGTAGCAGAAGGAGAGAGTACGAGGTTTCACCCCTATGCAGTCTTCCCCATGATGCAAGGTGCCATCGACTGCTCGCACATTGCGTTGCGCGCTCCCCATGAGAGCTATGCAATCTTTATCAATTGAAAGGGATTCCACTCAATGTACAGCTGGTTTGCGATCATCATGCAGGTCTGTGTCCGCTATCCTGACAGCAGTCATGACTCCTTCACTCTGCGGTAGTCCTTTGTGCCCCTTGTATTCCAACCAGCCATCCAAGTTAAAGGTTGGCTATTAGGTGACAAGCGTTATTGCCTCCTGACATGATGCAATAAGGTGTCACACAAGAGGTTGTTACACAAGATTGGGGTTCATGGGATTGGGGGTAATATATTAGCATGGATTGAGGATTGGTTAACGCACAGAAAACAGAGAGTAGGAATAAACGGGTCATTTTTGAGTTGTCAGGTTGTAACTAGTGGGGTGCTGCAAGGATCAGTGCTTGGGCCTCAGCAATTTACAATCTGTATCAATGACTTAGATGAGAGGACTGAGTGTAATGTATCCAAGTTTGCTGACAATACAAAGCTAGGTGGGAAAATAAGCTATGAGGAGGACACAAAGAGGCTGGAAAGGGATATAGACAGGTTTAATGATTGAGCAAGAAGATGGCAGATGAAGGCTAACATGGGGAAATGTGAAATTATCCACTTTGGTAGGAAGAAAAGAAAAGCAGAATATTTTTTAAAAAGTGAGAGACTAGTAAATGTTGGTATTCAGAGGGATTTGGGTGTCCTTGTACATGAATCATAGAAAGTTAACACGCAGGTACAGCAAGCAATTAGTAAAGCAAATGATATGTTAGCCTTTATTGCAAGGGGGTTGGAGTGTAAAAGTAAGGAGGTCTTGCTGCAATTTTATAGGGTTTTGGTGAATCCACACCTGGAGTACCATCTACAGTTTTGGTATCAAGTAAGGATACACTTGCCTTAGAGGAGTGCAACGAAGGTTCATTAGATTGATTCCTGGGATAAGAGGGTTGTCCTATGAGGAGAGATTGAGTAGAATGGGCTTATACTCTCTGGAGTTTAGAAGAATGAGAGGTGATCTCATTGAAACGTATAAAATTCTGAGAGGGCTTGACATAGGTAGATGCTGAGAGGTTGTTTCCCTTGGCTGGTGAGTCTAGAACTAGAGGTTATAGTCTCAAGATAAGGGGTCAACCATTTATGACTGAGAGTTAGGAAAAATTTCTTCACTCAGGGTTGTGAATCTTTGGAATTCTCTACACCAGAGGGCTGTGGATGCTCAGTCATTGAGTATAATCAAAACTGAGATCGATAGATTTTTGGACACAAAGGGAATCAAGAGATATGGGGATAGGTTGGGAAAGTGGAGTTGAGGTAGAAGATCAGCCATGATCTTACTGAATGGCTGAGCAGGCTCGAGGAGCCATATGGCCTGCTCCTGCTCCTATTCCTTATGTTCTTATGCCTCCGGTCAGGAACCTGTGCACAACAGGATTACAATAAGAGCCATGCTTCCACAAGCAACATCATAGAGCAGACAATCAGAGTCCTCAAGCAATGCTTCTGCTGACTGGACCGTTCAGGAGGGTACACTGCTGGGCGGGTATCCTGATTTGTGGTCATTTGCCAGCTGACAAGCTGAGAAGTAGGAGCATTAGGAGGAGGAAGAGGAAGAGGAGAAAGAGAAGCTGCAATCTAGGCTGCTCTATGCGATCAGCTCATTGAGGAGTGCTTCCACTAACCTTAACTACACCGCCTCATTCACTAGCAGTTCCACACTCTTTACCATTCCCCTCTCAATAACCATCACATCGTCCTCTTTCTGTCATCACTTATTGGTACCTCCCTCACTTGACTGCAGATACAAAAATCAACACCATATGCAAAATCAAATCAAAATTTATCAAATGAATCATTGCATGATGCATACAAAATAAAACGAATCACGCCTGTGCATTCCCTTAGTGTCTGTCTTTCTTGTACCTTTCCCTATCCTATTGCTCCTACAAAGTGCTGCTTCAGTGGCTGGAGCTTGGGAGGTGGAAGGCTGCTGAACTTCAATTGAGCAGACTGCAGATGGCCTTGGAGGACGACCTCGAGCAGCTGTGGGTTTAGAGGGCCCGGCTGCAGACTGCACCATCTCGGTTTGGGCTGCAGCAGGCAACAGCAAGGGCAATGATGGAGTGGCTGATGAGGGAGTAGGCATGCTGTCATCCTGAGAGAGGACAGCGGGTTACTCTTCCACTCTCCCTGGGCGGCACCTCAGTAACCCTGGTGTTCTGTTGGAGAACAGATTGCTGGACTGCTGTGATGCCCTGGAAGCCCCTTTCAACAGTGGTATCCACAGCCACAATGGCAGCAGTCTGAGCTTCCTAGGCAGCATTTTGTGCTGTGATGGAAGCTGTCAGATTGGTCATCAGATGCTACGTCATGGTGGGTTCCACAGTTGTGCTCATCAAAGTGACCACCCATTCCATGTTTGAAAGGATGGGCTCCAAGCTCTGCGCAAAGCCCTGCGCCATGTTGGAGGTGGACTCCACCATGCTCTTTGGCATTGTGTGCAAACTTCCCAGCAGGCTTCCCAGTGCACCAAGCATTTGGTTGTATACGCCCATGAGCCTTCTTCTGTAGCCTGGCCCATCAAAGTCACCAAAAAGCACAGCGCTTGAGCACAGAGGTTGGGAAAGAGAGAGTGAACATCTAGCGGAGTGAAGCGCTAACAGAGTGAGGACATTCAACTGGGAATTTGGTGAGTGTGGGAATTAGGTGCAGAGAGGGAAGAAGGTGCTAAGTGATTTAAACCAAAGAACGAGAGACTAAGACTGAGCGGAGCATAAAGGGAGCCACACGAGGAATCAAAAATCAAGAAAAAGATAAAAAGTGGACTTCACAAGACAAGGAGGAGAACCGAGGGTAAGTCAGTAAGTATTTAATTTGTTGGTTAATGTTTTAGGTTTTTAGTGGTTATTGGGGATAAAAGGAGTGCGAGCGGAGACCCGAGAGCAGAAGGAGTGGGACCAGCGAACGAGAGCAGAGCGGAGCACGTAAAGCTGAGATCAACTCAAACACAGGCAAAAGTTTGAAAGAGTGACATCAGAGGACAGCAGGTTGGTGACTGGTTGGTGAGTAATACATTTTTTTGCTCTCTACGCTCGGGGAGTGGTTTAAACTAGGAATCTATAACTTACTAATACTTTATTAAATGAATAGCTTAAACCAGATAAATTAAATTTAAAAATAACTAAAATAAACCAAGTGAATTAGTTACATGAAAACTTTAATTCAATAAATAAATAAAATGCGGTTAGTTTAAGATGGAAGTGCAGGTGGTGTATCGTAACTGTAGCATGTGGGAGTTTGTGGAGAACATATTGTGATCCCAGGTAACCACATCCGCAGTGTGTCTGCAATTTGAGGAACTTTGGCTCAGAGTTGTTGAGCCGGAGTCTGAAGTGCAGACATTGCAATGCATCAGGTAGGGGGAGAGTTACCTGGACACTTTGAGCCAGGAGGCAGTCACACCCCTTAGATTAGGTAGTGGTTTAGATTTGGTTAGTGGTCAGAGGCAGGAGGATGTGACTGCGAATCAGGCAGGTAAAAGGACCCCAGATGCAATGGTGGAGGAGCCTCAGCCTTTGCCCTTGTCCAACAGGTACAAGGTACCTGTATGGATGAGAACAAAGTCTGCAGTGAGGATTGGGCAAATTGACAACGGCACTGTGGTACTGGAGGCCAATCAAGTGGGAGGAGGGAAAAGGAATGTGGTAGTGTTAGGTGATAGTAGAGTCAGGGGGATAGACACTGTTCTCTGCAGCCGCGACCGGGAGTCCCGAAGGCTGTGTTGCTTGCCCGGTGCCAGGGTTAAGGACATCTCCTCGCAGCTGGAGAAGAAGTGAAGCAGGAAGGGGAGCATCCAGTTGTCGTGGTTCACGTAGGAACCAACAACATATGTAGAACTAGTAATGAGGTTTTGCTGAGCGAGTTTGAGGAGCTAGGGTCCAAATTAAAAAGCAGAACCTCAAAGGTAATAATCTCTGGATTACTGAGTCACATGCAAATTAGCAAAGGGACAAACAGATTGGAGGGTTAAATGCGTGGCAGAAAGAGTGGTTTGGGAAGCAGGGATTTCAATTCATGGGGCACTGGCACCAATACTGGGGAAAGAGGGAGCAGTTTTAATGGGGACGGGCTCCACTTAATCCAGGCTGGGACCAGTGTCCTGGCGAATCGAATAACTAGGGCAGTAGATAGGGCTTTAAACTAATAAGTGGGGGGAAGGGTTCAGGTAAGGGTAAATTTATAAGTCTGAAGAGAAAAGTCAAGGCTGTAGAGCAGAGTAGCGATTTGGATAAAAACAAGCAGAGTGTGTCAGGAAGGGACAAAGAGTTTAACAAAGGTAATAGGGCATTAGTGACTAAGGTCACATCAGGGAAAAATAGTAAAAAGTTAAAATTAAATCTGAATGCATGAAGCAGTCATAACAAGATAGATAAATTGATGGCAAAAATAAAGATAAATGGGTTGATCGAGTAGCCATTACTGAGACGTGGTTGCAGGGTGACCCAGTTTGGGAACTAAATATTCCAGGGCACTTGACTTTTGGAAAAGATAGGCAAAATGGAAAAGGAAGGAGGTAGCCCTGATAATAAAAGATGAGATAAAGGCAGTAGTGAGAAAGGATCTTAGCTCAGAAAATCAGGATGTAGAATTAGTATGGGTGAAGCTAAGAAATAACAAGGGGCAGAAAACATTGGTGGGAGTGGTTTATAGGCCCCCTAACAGTAGTTACAGTGTTGCACAGAATATAAATCAGGAAATTAGTGGAGCATGTAACAAGGGTAATCCAATAATCGTGGGGTACTTTAATCTTCATATAGACAGGGCAAACCAAATTAGCAAAAGTAATTTGGAGGACGAGTACATGGAATGCATTTGAGACAGTTTTCTAGAACAACAGGAGCAGCACCAGGCGTACCTAAAAAAGAGGTGCCAACCTGGTGAAGCTACAACTCAGGACTACATGCATGCTAAACAATGGAAGCAACATGCTATAGACAGAGCTAAGCGATTCCACAACCAACGGATCAGATCAAAGCTCTGCAGTCCTGCCACATCCAGTCGTGAATGGTGGTGGACAATTAAACAACTAACGGGAGGAGGAGGCTCTGTAAACATCCCCATCCTCAATGATAGCAGAGCCCAGCACGTGAGTACAAAAGACAAGGCTGAAGTGTTTGCAACCATCTTCAGCCAGAAGTGCCGAGTGGATGATCCAGCTCGGCCTCCTCCCGATATCCCCACCATCACAGAAGCCAGTCTTCAGCCAATTCGATTCACTCCATGTGATATCAAGAAACGGCTGAGTGCACTGGATACAGCAAAGGCTATGGGCCCCGACAACATCCCGGCTGTAGTGCTGAAGACTTGTGCTCCAGAACCAGCCTCGCCTCTAGCCAAACTGTTTCAGTACAGCTACAACACTGGCATCTACCCGACAATGTGGAAAATTGCCCAGGTATGTCCTGTTCACAAAAAGCAGGACAAATCCAATCCGGCCAATTACCGCCCCATCAGCCTACTCTCAATCATCAGCAAAGTGATGGAAGGTGTCGTCGACAGTGCTATCAAGCGGCACTAACTCACCAATAACCTGCTCACTGATGCTCAGTTTGGGTTCCGCCAGGACCACTCGGCTCCAGACCTCATTACAGCCTTGGTCCAAACATGGACAAAAGAGCTGAATTCCAGAGGCGAGGTGAGAGTGACTGCCCTTGACATCAAGGCAGCATTTATTGCCCATCCCTAATTGCCCTTGAGAAGGTGGTGGTGAGCCACCTTCTTGAACCACTGCAGTCCGTGTGGTGAAGGTTCTCCCATAGTGCTGTTAGGAAGGGAGTTCCAGGATTTTGACCCAGCGACGATGAAGAAACGGTGATATATTTCCAAGTCGGGATGATGTGTGACTTGGAAGGGAATGTGGAGGTGGTGTTGTTCCCATGTGCCTGCTGCCCTTGTCCTTTAAGGTGGTAGCGGTCGTGGATTTGGGAGGTGCTGTCGAAGAAGCCTTGGTGAGTTGCTGCAGACCATCTTGTAGATGGTACATACTGCAGCCACGATGCACCAGTGGTGAAGGGAGTGAATGTTTAGGGTGGTGGATGGGGTGCCAATCAAGTGGGCCGCTTTGTCCTGGATAGTGTCGAGCTTCTTGAGTGTTGTTGGAGCTGCACTCATCCAGGCAAGTGGAGAGTATTCCATCACACTCCTGACTTGTGCCTTCTAGATGGTGAAAAGGCTTTGGGGAGTCAAGAGGTGAGTCACTCGCCGCAGAATACCCAGCCTCTGACCTGCTCTTGTAGCCACAGTATTTATGTGGCTGGTCCAGGATGTTGATGGTGGGGGATTTGGCGATGGTAATGCTGTTGAATGTCAAGGGGAGGTGGTTAGACTCTTTCTTGTGGGAGATGGTCATTGCCTGGCACTTGTCTGACGCGAATGTTACTTGCCACTTATCAGCCCAAGCCTGGATGTTGTCCAGGTCTTGCTGCATGCGGGCACGGATTGCTTCATTATCTGAGGGGTTGCGAATGGGACTGAACACTGTGCAATCATCAGCGAACATCCCCATTTCTGACCTTATGATGGAGGGAAGGTCATTGATGAAGCAGCTGAAGATGGTTGGGCCTAGGACACTGCACTGAGGAACTCCTGCAGCAACGTCCTGGGGCTGAGATGATTGGCCTCCAACAACCACTACCATCTTTCTTTGTGGTAGGTATGACTCCAGCCACTGGAGAGTTTTCCCCCTGATTCCCATTGACTTCAATTTTACTGGGGCTCCTTGGTGCCACATTCAGTCAAATGCTGCCTTGATGTCAAGAGCAGTCACTCTCACCTCACCTCTGGAATTCAGCTCTTTTGTCCATGTTTGGACCAAGGCTGTAATGAGGTCTGGAGCCGAGTGCTCCTGGCAGAACCCAAACTGAGCTTTGGTGAGCAGGTGAGTAACTGCCACATGATAGCACTGTCGACGACACCTTCCATCACTTTGCTGATGATTGAGAATAGACTGATGGGGCGGTACTTGGCTAGATTGGATTTGTGTTGCTTTTTGTGGACAGAACATACCTGGGCAATTTTCTACATTGTCGGGTAGATGCCAGTGTTGTAGCTGTACCAGAACAGCTTGGCTAGAGGCGCGGCTAGTTCTGGAGCACAAGTCGTCAGCACTATAGCTGGGATGTTGTCGGGGCCCATAGCTTTTGGGGCCCATCCAGTGCACTCAGCCGTTTCTTGATATCACGTGGAGTGAATCGAATTGGCTGAAGACTGGCTTCTGTGATGGTGGGGATATCGGGAGGAGGCCGAGCTGGATCATCCACTCGGCACTTCTGGCTGAAGTTGGTTGCAAACGCTTCAGCCTTGTTTTTTGTACTCACGTGCTGGACTCCACCATCATTGAGGATGGGGATGTTTACAGAGCCTCCTCCTCCCGTTAGTTGTTTAATTGTCCACCACCATTCATGACTGGATGTGGCAGGACTGCAGAACTTTGAACTGATCCGTTGGTTGCGGAATTGTTTAGCCAGAATGCACTTCCCCATTAAAAGGTGATGGCTGCCTTTAAATAGTGTTGTACGCTGCCCATATCTGGCCCCCTCCTCATTCGTGCAGCCAATCAACATTGGCATGTATTTAACATGCTGCTTGCATCGCTGTAAACGGGCCCGGGTTAATCTTGCCTGTTTTCACGTGTTATCCAATTTAACCACCTTGGACTCTACAAAGAATGGTGACAGCGGGCAATGCAGGTTCAGTTATAATTAGAATAGAGGGGTGTGTGATGCTGGAGACAGTTAAAGTCGTCTTGGTTAGACCCAGTGGAAGGCCCCTTTGCATTTCATACCTCACACTAATCCTTCAAACAGACTTTTATTTGAAGTGAAAAGGAAACCACAAATGCTAGAAATATATGATAAAAACAGAAAAGACCCAATTTTAACTCGTAGGGGGGAATCAGGCGGGCAGGGCCGAAGTGAGTGCCAAAATCTTATGACCAACAGCGTGAGGCCCTGGCAATTTTAACATCCAGGCCTTGTCTACATGCCCCCAGTCAACTGCCCAGGAAATGGCAGCTGGATGGCAAGCGGGAGTGGAATATTGGGAGCAGTAGGTGGTTGGCCGGGACTAAACGAATGTTCCCCAGCGCTTAGGTAAGTTTTGGGAGGGTCTTTTGATCATGGGGGGTGGTGGTTGCAGGGTGGGGGGGCACAGGGGTGGTGGTGCCTGAGCCAGGGGAGACCTATACGTTCCTGCTCCCCCAGTCCCACAGGCCCAACGAGGAAGGTTAAACAAAAGTTTAAAAACTTACCTCCGTGGGCCTTTTGTGGCCCCGGCTCTTCTTCCCGTTATCTTCACCTGACCGGAAAGCCACAAATACTCCCTGGTCAGGCCACCAGTTAAAATAGCAGTTGGGGCCAGGTGTACTTACCGCCTGCTCAGAGGAGCAGGTTTCTGTCAGGCAGGCAGCGTTATAATCACTCCTAAAGTGTTGGTGATGCAATGTAGGTGGATCAACATTTCAGGAAGAAAAATAGATTACATTTCACCCTGTACACCTTCATCAGAACTGGGCAGTTCTGATCAACGGTTGCATCCAAAAAGTTAATCCATGTTCTCCCTTTTAGATACTGATTGATCTGCTGTGAATCTCCAATGTTTCCTGTTACCACCTATGGATTAGTACAAAGCGATATTCAGACTTAAGGACAAGTGAGGATGACATTTATTTTAGATTACCCTGGACCATTTTGTTCCCTGCGCTTGATGAAAATGTAAAGCTTGCATTTCCCCTGATGGCTTAGTGGGTCAATGTACAACGTAGTGTGACATTAAGTAATACAGAGCAGGAAATTCATAGGTTTGATTCCTGGAGGGTAATTTTAACTCCAAAGAACGGGTGAGATGGGGGCGGGCGGGAGGTTAAAATAATCGCTTTTTGAAGCTCGACCGGCTCCAACACGCCCACTTTCGGGTTCAACGTGGATGTGTTTGGATGCTCGCGTGCAGCAGAAACCCAGAAGTCGAGGCCCCAATTAATGCCAGTGGGCAGATCGCTAAAGGGGCAATTTCCCTCCTTGAAATACTTGAGGTAAGTAATTTTTTGTTGATTCTGAACCTGAATCGATTTTACTTCACCTGCATGGGTTTCCCTTGGCTTCTGAATCTCGCCATTGATACAGAGACGAGATGCAGCCGAAGTTGATTTGGACCTTTAAACCTGTGACTGACACATATCAATAACAGCTCAGGTATTGCAACTGGTCGTTCGGTTCTCTCCGGTAAACATTTGGCTGAAAGTTCTTTGTGTTGAGTCTCTATTCACTCCTCCAGCCATCAATCAATTAAATTAAATATTCAGAAAATAATCAATTATTAACATCCTGAATCAATCTTGAGTATGTGTACAAGCTTTTTTTTTTAAGAATGATGACAAAATCTGAAATATTGGAATATTCTGTCGTCAAATTATTTGAAAGAATCGTAACATTTTATAAGAACTTGGCTCTTTTGCTAATATAAATTATAGCACTCCAAATATATTTCCAATTCTCATCCATTCTTTACCTTTGTGAGGTCCATCTCTTCCCTTTTACTGGCTTTCTATCTCTCCAACTTTGGCAATCGGCTTTCCACCCATATGTAGCAGAAAATAATTGCCAGGGACCTCCATTATGCTTTTCATCTTTTAATGCTTATGTTAGTGCTGGTGCTGTTAGAATGTTCAAAATATCAATGTTACTTATATAGTACTGATCATCAAATCACTTCTCACTTGCTCACTCTGGTATATGTTCCTTATTTCTGGCCAGAATCTGGAGCCAGCTCTTCATGCCCTGCTCCCCGTGCAGCCTCAATGCAAACCTACGTGTATTGCAGTGGGTGCCAGATGCTGGTGGTTCCCATTGATTCCCTGCTCAACCTCAGTACATTGGCTGCAGGTCTTTTCTTGTTTAATGTTGGTATTTGTTGTCTGCTGGCTTCTCCCAACGAATATACGATCAGTAATAACATAGGAACATAGGAACAGGAGTAGGCCATTCAGCCCCTCGAGCCCGCCCCGCCATTTGATAAGATCATGGCTGATCTGTGATCTAACTCCATATACCTGCCTTTGGCCCATATCCCTTAATACCTTTGATTGCCAAAAAGCTATCTATCTCAGATTTAAATTTAGCAATTGAGCTAGTATCAATTGCTGTTTGCGGAAGAGAGTTCCAAACTTCTACCACCCTTTGTGTGTAGAAATGTTTTCTAATCTTGCTCCTGAAAGGTCTGGCTCTAATTTTTAGACTGTGCCCCCTACTCCTAGAATCCCAAACCAGCGGAAATAGTTTCTCTCTATCCACCCTATCCGTTCCCCTTAATATCTTATAAACTTCGATCAGATCACCCCTTAACCTTCGAAACTCCAGAGAATACAACCCCAATTTGTGTAATCTCTCCTCGTAACTTAACCCTTGAAGTCCGGGTATCATTCTAGTAAACCTACGCTGCACTCCCTCCAAAGCCGATATGTCCTTCCGAAGGTGCAGTGCCCAGAACTGCTCACAGTACTCCAGGTGCGGTCTAACCAGGGTTTTGTATAGCTGCAGTTGTTTGTAAACATGAGGAAGTTTAGAGTACCTTAAAAATACGGCAAAGAGTAAATGTCTTTGGAAATCCAGGATGGTGGCAACACGCACAGAATCCTCAGAGCAATAGGCAACCCCAAAGATTGGATCCCAAATAACATGAAACACAGAAGCCAACCAAAAATGATTGAAAAGGTTCGTTAACTAATCTACTTGAATTAACTTGTGGCTGGCGGCGGGTGTACGCGTCCTGCAAATAGCTCGGCAAACTTCCAATCTGCCGAGAAAATTACCAATCAGACTTGTTGTTGAGTTCTTGGGAAGCACCAAGACACCTCATCCAGAAATCAGATAAATCTCATGCACCTGTCTCGTGGCCCCTTCCCCCACTTGCCCCTCTCTCCCCCTCACCTGCTTCTCCTCTCCTCCACCTCACCTTCTTCTCTCCCTCTCCCCTCAATCTGCTCCCGCTCAATTCTTCCCCACCTTTTTAATTTTCCTTCTCTCCTCTCCCTCACCATCCTTCTCTCCCCTCATTTCTCCCTCACCCTGCGCCTCCCCTGTCCTCACCCTCTATCCGCCCTCTCTCCTCTCCCTTACCATCCTTCTCTCCCTTCATTTCTCCCTCACCCCACTCCTCCCCAGTTCTCACCCTCTATCCGCCCTCTCTCCCCTCCCCATTCCTCCCTCTCACTGCCTCTCCCTTCCCTACTATTCCTCTCCCCCTCACTCAGTCTGCCTTCACTGCTCTCACCCTCTCCCTTTCTCTCACCCCTCCCCTCCTTGTCTTGATTCAATTATCTCCCTTGGTTGACCTGAAAAGTTTCATTGGTTTTGACTCCCCATGTGCAATGCCATGGGAGGTCAACGAGCAAAAACTGCAACCAATGAAAATAAATCTCTCCCCCGCAGCACCACCATTGCATCACTTTCTACATCCCCCGGTAGGATAATAAACGTGACCCCCACCCGACTCAACTGAGCAAAAAAATAACAAATCAAATCCCACCCAATAAGCACAATTGGGAACCAAACCAATGAGTAAATGTCCGAGAGCAACCCCCCAAAAAACGACCATAAGCCCAAATGCATCTCCACAGCGTAGGACCACAAACACATCGCAGAAATTCCAGGATAGGACAAGAGACCTTCTCCTTCCCACCACTGAGCAGAAATTCTGGCATCGGATCACAAACTCTCATTCATCCCCAACCACCCCCATATCAGAAATTGCTGGTTAGGATTTAAACCAACATTCACCCAAGACTCCACCCCTATGATGGCTGAGACCCACCCAATGGCCAAGACCCCCCCCCCACCCCGATCACAGACTGACGTGGCATCCACTCCCCGGTTGCTTTCCCCTCCCGACATTCATCCATCTTGTCAATCTAGCTGCCTGTCACACAGGAAACCCGTAAGCAAAAATGATTGCTTTCAATTGAGTTGTGATCACAGATTCCAAAGCACTCACTTCACTTCCGGGTTTCCCATGCGAAAATCTACCCACTCGCTCAGTTCCCGGCTCCAAGTAAAAATCATGCCCCTGGTCTCTGTTGAGTTAGTTGGTCTCAGTCGAGAATGATGTGGGGTGGAAATTCTTTGGCTCCCAGTTTCGGGCACAAAGGCGAAGATGTGGCTGCAACCCGTGCCCGAACCGAGAGGCCCGAGGCCGGCCCAAAATTGGGTCTTTGGGCTTCACTTAAATACTCTGGGCGATCTGCAGGTGCCTGTTGTGCCTCCACAGGCAGCTCGCTCCTTTGCAACAATGAATTTCAGGCCACCTGCATCGCCAGAGGGGGAGGGAGAAGAAGGGCTAATCGCAGCCAGCAGTGGCTGTCAGGGGTGCCTAGCATCCATCTGAGAAGAGCACTCCTGCTAATTCTGGCTCCACAGGATAGTGTTTTAATTTTATTTTATATAAAAACCTAGCTTTAGTTGATGGCTGTTGCTTTGGCCATTGCGGCCACTGAAGACCCCTGAGCCAGTTAGGCCATACACCTGGCCCGCTCATCGCAGACCAATTTTTGTGCGGGGACCTAAAGCAGGTATTAGGCCCCTAATTTACATATAATGTCTTAGGTGGCCATCAGCGACGCCTAAAAAACAGCACAACCCAACTTTGGGTCAGACATTTTTGAAGCATCCTTGGAGGGCAAGGTGGTGTTTTTCCCCGAAATTGAGCCTCATTGCACCCATGTTACACTCCTAAAATGGACACAGCAAGGTCCAATTTCTACCACTATATTTGATCTCGTCACCCTTGGCCAAGGGGGGGGAATCTCAGTCAGAATTCCTCTCCGATTGCAATCCCATGACTTCTGCTGGAATGTATAGTCCCGATTTTAACCTTGGGTGAGAATCAGGGGTGCAGGGGCTGAAGCGGGTGACGATCCATCTGGCCCTCCTGAACATGAGGCCCGGGTGATTTTGACTGTCTCCCACCGGAAGCTGGCAGGAGTGATGTGAACAGCAGCGGGCGGGAGCAGGAAATATGGCAGAAGCCGGACGCCATTGGGGACTTAGGAAGACAAGGGAAGGCCGGAGGCCCAAGGATGTCTTGCGGGGCCCAGAGGAGCACTCCTGCTCCTCCTAGCCCACAAAGAATCCTCACAGAAATTTAATAAAAAACTTGGCCGCTCTACTGCCTCTTGCCAAGTTTTGTTAGTGGCTTTGGCTCCTTCTGGAGTTAAAATCATGTCATGGCGTCAGTGATATCATCAGGCCACGACTGCACCATTTTTTTTTATTCGTTCATGGGATGTGGGCATCGCTGGCGAGGCCAGCATTTATTGTCCATCCCTAATTACTCTTGAGAAGGTGGTGGTGAGCCGCCTTCTTGAACCGCTGCAGTCCGTGTGGTGAAGGTTCTCCCACAATGCTGTTAGGAAGGGAGTTCCAGGATTTTGACCCAGCGACGATGAAGGAATGGCGATATATTTCCAAGTCGGGATGGTATGTGACTTGGAGGGGAGCGTGAAAGTGGTGTTGTTCCCATGTGCCTGCTGCTCTTGTCCTTCTGGGTGGTAGAGGTCGCGGGTTTGGGAGGTGCTGTCGAAGAAGCCTTGGCGAGTTGCTGCAGTGCATCCTGTGGATGGTATACACTGCAGCCACAGTGCACCAGTGGTGAAGGGAGTGAATGTTTAGGATGGTGGATGGGGTGCCAATCAAGCGATGTTAGTTAGGCCTGCCTGTCTGTGGCGGGCTGCCCTCCCATGCTTGAATTTGCCTGGTTAAAATGGCGGGGGGCAGGTTCACATAGGGAACAGAGTGCAGAGACCACGCCCACAATTTCCTGATATGCATTGCCAGCAGGTGAGGCACTGTGGCAGGAATCTGCATTTAGAAAATCAGCCCTTAAACATGCTAGGTAAACTGACTAAAAATGAAGAAGTTTATAGTAAATCAAATATTATCACATGCCTTTACTTGCAGTGAATGAATTGCTTTAAGCAAAATAATCCAGATGAATTATTTCAATACATTAATTTGTTACTTGTAAGTATTTGCATGCCTGTAAGTAGAACTTAAATTGGAGAAACTTTATTTTAAATGGATTTAGCACTCTATGTTAATTTTGTATCGTATGCATCTATAATTTTCTAAAGTAATGAGGTACCTGTGAATGAGATGTGATTTAATTTCATTGCTGTACTAGATTCTATTCAGTTGACTGTATGGTTTGCTTCCCAAGTGTGTTGACTGAGGATAAGAAAATAAATGGACTCATGTAATGATGATATCTCATGCATAGCATAACTCACTATCAGTAATGGATTCTGAGGGCGCAAATGTGATGTATGTAATGGCATAAGTTAGGTGCAGTAGGCTTGTAAGTGTATCACAGATCAGGCCTCAAGATCCTGCTTGTGGTTGTTCTGAGGAGTTGACAGAAAGTAGTGGAAATCCAATTTATAAATGGAGGAGAGACCAAAGAAGGAAAAAAGAGATAATATTGAGTATAAGCTACAGATGGAAGTGCGAATCAGAGCCAGAAAGATGGTGCGTAACAAACAGTACGGTTGAAAAAGAAAAGCATGAAGGCAGGAAAGAGATTTAAGGAAAAGGGAGGGTTATGAAGGAGATCAAGAGCTGGGTCAGCATTGAGGACATTAATAAAAGAGAGACATAACTAAGAGGGCAGCGCGAGAAAGAGAACAGGAGATGTTGGAGAGTCTGAGGATCTAGTGAACCAAATGGTGAGAGGAGTATGGGAGAGACAGGGAGTTTGAGAGATATGGGAGAAAAGACAGAGAAGGATAGTGGGGAGTGTCGGGACAGGTGAAAAAGAGAGAAATGTGTTTCATTTAATTCAGCCTTTAGATGACATTTAACACCTTTAACTACTTTTGATGTGTTTTCCTGACTTGAAGCCATCACTGAATTGATTGGTGTGAGGTGATAGTTTGAAAGTCAGTTCTGTCTGTGGTGTGTTCAATACTTAATTGAAATTTCAGATGTCAGTGTCAGCTCGGCTTGGCTGGCAGCATTCTTACTTCTGCATCAGAAAGTTGTGGGTTTAAGCCCCCTACAGATTTGAGCACGTAATCTAGGCTGCCACGTCAGTGCAGTACTGAGGGAGGTACTGTTTTTAGAATGAAACATTAAACTGAGGTCCAATCTGCAATTCTCAGATGGACGTAAAAGATCCCAAAGAACCATTCAAAGGAAGCAGGGAGCTCTCTTGGTGTGCTGCACAACATTCCTCCCTCAACCAGATTATCTGATCATTCATTCCTTTGTTGTTTGTGTGACCTCACTGTGTGCTAATTGGCTGCTGCGTTTGCTTACATAACAACAGTGACTGCACTTCAGAAGTGCTTTGGGATGTCCCGAGGACATAGAGGCGCTGTATAAATGCAATTTCTTTATTTTTGAAATTTCAGGTGTTTTTAAGTTTTGAAAATGAATGTTCCAATCCACTTATTTTCCGTGTGTACTGTTTACTGTTGGACACATTTTCTGGTTTGCCATTTTTATATTTTTTTGCCATAATAATGTGAACTGCAACAGATCTTCTCAAAGTACATTTCGCAACTTCCTTTTAAAATCCTAAATTCCAGTAGGAATCATTGGACAGCAGTCACAAGCAGGGCCCCTGCTGATTTTTCTCCTCCCTAGTACAGCGGCATTGTGACACCAATTGTTGTGTGTTCTACATAAGGCAGTGTATTTCATCAACAGAGGTAGAGTGGGAATGGGCCTTAAAATGCAAAAACTTCTGAATGACCTTAAAACGTTCTCTACATTCAATAAAACTGAACAATGAATAGATTTATTTATTTATTTGGTTCATATCCTGATTAGAAGATGTATTGCCACTGCCAGCTTTCACACTGGCAGTTTCTGTAACCAGATTATACCAGCCGATTAAATGGTTAACCCTTTGCGGTGGAAGGGTTTTAAGGATCCCATAACTCATCCCATAACCCTCCGGATGCGAGTACCCCACCCGATGTCAAACCAGAATTCAGAGCCGGAGTTCCAGTCTCCACTCGGGATTGTTTGGAGCAAAACTCGCACTCTGTACCTACTGAATGCCAACCACCAAGCCAATTGCTAGAAGTCTGCACATGATGTTTATAATTTTTTGTTATAAATCTACTCACCTAGTTTTATTACATACAGATAACATTTTACTTTCAATGCCATTCAGTGAAAAAAAAAATATTCCAGTCACCTCCTTTCCAATGCAATCCTGAGGATCCTGCTGTATTACTTGTAAACACTGACATTTCACTAGGACTTTCCCGGTCAGAGCATGGCTCAAGATTATAGTCGGTGATTCGGAGAAAAGAATGTAGGAACTTCTGTGACACCCGACTATTTACTGGAGCATCCTAAAGTGACGTCAACATCCATATTTGGGGATGTTTGACATTTGAAGTAACATTACTGTAACTGTTCCAAGGAAAGAAATTCATAACTTCTTTCTTGACTACAACTGATAAAATTTAGCACAAAATGCCATCAGCTGCAGCTCTGTCTATTTAAAAAGAAAATGATTTCTACAATTGAATTTGTCAGACCTGAGCTGAGAACATGTAAAATGTGGATAATGACAGACAAGTGGATCCCTGATACAATAACCTCCCAAAGCAAAAGGTTAATAAATCATAGGTTCCCCATCAAATGATAAACAAGCTGGTCTGCTGATAGTTCATCGTGAGGCCTGATTGCTTGCTGAGCCAACAATGTCATTATGTCATTATTGTTGCTGATTGATGATGCTGTATATGTTATGTACATGACTGTGTGGCACAGGTAGACACTTACTCAATTACTGACCGTCATCTGATGAAACTGGACAAGTCTTGCCATTGTTTAAGTATCACAGCAACACAAAGGCTCCGTATATAGTGTGAGGACTTTTTAAACTCTCCATTGTATTTGACAAATATTCTACAAAACCACCATATTGTTTTAACAAACAGAAGTTCCCATGTTCTTTCACTCAGTGATTTAGATTTTATAGGTATAGCTGTATAGTTGGACATCAATATTTTTGCTGTCATACTGGCTATCTGATTTATATTGAGTGAACATTAATGTACCCTGGTTGTACAATAAGTGAAAGCAATATTTGATTGTGCTCTAATACCTCAACAGACTAACATTTCAACATGAACATGCTATAATACTTCAACATACTTTAACATTCAATGTACTCTACAATTAATTCAACATACTGTAAATTTTCACAACATAGCCTATTTACCAGTATCAGAAGATGTTGATATAAGTACTGATGAATTCAATTATTTGATAACTCGTGATGATTCCAACATACTCTAGAAATTCAATATACTCTTTGCCATGCTCTACAATTTTTTTTTGGCAGAAGAGAAATATTTGTATTTACACAATGTAAAAATATCCTAAAGTATCTTGTTTTAATAAAATCAGCAGTAAAGTACTTCCTCAGTACCACACCAATTTCGGTATCATCAACAGATGTCCCAACTCTCCTATAAATGCCTAATTCAAAGAAGGTACAGAAAAACAAAAATTGGGGCAGAGTGAAATGATCAAATGCATTCTAATTTATATTAGCATCGTACGAGGTCTGGCAGATAGCCTTGAATTCTGAGTTGTCAAATAAATAGGGGCACACACTCCTTCCATATTCCTGAGCCAAGATGTCATTACAGCCTCGCCTATTAAAAAGATTAGAAAGAGACATTGATGACATCATGTTAAAAATTTTAAAAGCTCATTTTGGATTTCAGAATGAGCTGAATTTTTTAAAAATTAATTCTCGGCATATGGGCGCTGCTGGCAAGGCTGTTATTTATTGCCCATCCCTAGTTGCCCTGAAAAGGTGATGGTCACGGTGGACCTTCTTCTGGAACAACCAAGTGGTTGATTGGCCACTTCAGAGTGCAGTTAAGAGTCAATCACATTGATGTGGGCCTGGGATCATATATAGGCCAGACCAAGTAAGGATGGCAGGTTTCCTTCCCTAAAGGATATTAGTGAACCAGTTGGCTATTTAGGACACTTTCTGATACCAGTTTTCTTTTCCAGATTTGAACTCATATTTTCTGGATTATTAGGCAAGGCCTCTAGATTACTAGTCCAGTAACATAACCACTACGCTGCTGTACCCCATAAAATTCAACTCTTTGTTTCTACGAATCTAACATTTGGCTGAATTTCATTGAGTTAGTTGAAACATGATATTTAATGCTGTGTCTGACTGTGATCCAGACACAGACAGATAGTGGCCACTTAGTAGTAGTGGGGCCTGAAACAAAACTTTAAACTCAGCTTCATCAGCACACAGATGAGCAAAGGGAGATAATATCTGGGTTAAGTTACATAAGTAAATAAGAGGTAACATGAATGCTTTGTGTCTTCATATTCAATGTGATTTTCAAAGGAATTGATCGATTGTGACTATTATCGTTTCTCATTAATCATTCATGTTAATAATGATCAACTTCTCAATTTCAGCTGAGAGCATTGTAACGTGAACACTTTTGGATTTGTGCTATATTTATTATCAAAGTGAACTGCCTTTAATATGTCAAGAGATTCTAATTGCACAGGTTTGTTAAAACTATTTAGGTTATTATTAGGAGCCTTTTTCTAATATTAAAACCCTGTGCTTATTACTATTAATTGTTTAAAGGCTCCAATTCCAAAAAGAGCGTGATCTCAATCTAGCGCTGCAGAGAAGGTGCCATTCCCAGTTGCCCCACCTAACACTGTTAATTGTGTACTCTTGGCCCTCTATTGGAGGCTAATTTAGATATAGATTGAATAGAAACAGCTCTGTCCTCTGATTTTCTGGCAATCAAGATTCCAATTTTACTCTGTTTTCTCAGCAGGCATTAATGAATCTAAAACTAATATTCATTGTTTGATTAAGCAGACCTACCTTGGCATTTACTTAACCTTTTGTCTTATGTACAAGACTGAATCAGACCAAATCCTACTCTTAATTAATATCCTTTCTTTAGCTCACTACAGCTGTTTATCGAAACTTTGCATGCTATTCTTTTCTCTGGTTAAAACAGGAAGCTGTGTATTGCTTCAAAGGCGGTTTCTGCTTTGTTGTGAAATACTTGTTCAGCTCATTCCACTCAATGCTTTATAAATTATTTTATTTTTAATTCTGGTGAGGTCACTATATGAAATGAGTTTGATCACATTTCTAGCCTCAGTCTAGTACTGGCAGATGACTTTTTTCATTTATTTTGTCTTCTCATCAATATATGGTAAAGTTCTTCATTTTCTCCATTGTCATAGTCGTAGGTGTCTATTTTAAACAGAACCAGGGTCTGTGACACAATCTACAAGTATATAAATACATGGGGAAGGGTGGGAACCGTCTAAACCGATATGGGGATTTACAAAATGAATTATAACAGCTCAAATTCTATTTTTTAAAGTTAGGCATAACATAATAGACATCCTCTAGTGCACATTGGTCATTCCAGTGAATTGGTAGACACCGCACATTAGTATTCCAAGGTCACCAGGCACATACCAGACATTGTATTCACAGGTGTACAATCTCATAGGCATAACCACACACATCAGCAACCTTGTGCAGTTGTATGCAGAATTTTAATTTTGAGTTTGTGCACATTGTGTAGTTTTGATGAGGCAATTGAAAAATATTAATTGCTTCCATACAGGAATTGCTACAATAGCTAATATGACTCTTGCACAAAATGGAGATTGTCACCACAAATGAGACTGCCTATTGGACCATTCAATTTTCAACAAACCTTTCCTCAGTCAATGTCTACATATAGCCAGAACTTAGCACTTTCTCTCCAGTGCGCTCTGTTTGTTATGCCCACTTCTGTTGGGGAGATAAAGTGAGTATAAATAGTAAACCCATCTGCTTTGCACATGTTATGTTTGTTATTCATACGACCAATGGATAATATCCATTGGTCTGGTCGATTGCAGGTTACATCCATGGACATGAGCAATTCATGAATAAATGTTGACAGAAAATGTGGATGTTTGTGGGCAAATTGCAGATGTTCACCAAATATTTTCTCATGTTAAAGGTGGAGCTGATGCCACAGCAATTCAAGCAGTGCTAATTTAGATTAACTGTCAATAGCGAGAAGAGATCTATAAATCACTTTATTTTTGTTATGCTTTTAGTATTATATCCAACTCTAAATTTTACATTGTGTATTAAACTTCTAATTATATTGAGTCTTCATCTTTCAGTGGTCACTTGTAGATGTGTCCATGTGTTTTTCTTAGAGTTACACAGGAACTCCTATAGCCCACTGTTGCCGATAGCACAAAATCTAAGCCACCTTTTGCCTGAGAGTTCACTTGAGACTGTTGATATTAAAAGGTTGGCTAATTAGCTTGTAATTAATCAATATGTACACAGACGTATAACTTTTGTTCCCAACCTATCATGAGAGACCTATGGGAGGCTATAAATTGGGCCGTGTAGCGCTCATTTTGTAGGCGCTACGCGGCCTCCTAATGCTCCAAAATGGCATCCGGAATGCGCCCGCATGCTTCTAGCCGGACAGCATCTTGGTAAAGGCGTTTGCGCACACGCAGATAAGGAACACCGGGAGCATGTAAAGTAAGAAGAATATGTATTAGATCAGTGTGCGATGCTAATTTAAAGGGACAGATATGATTTTGGAACTCAACTCTCCAGCCAACGCACTGTCTTAACCTCACACAGCTAAACAGATCGTAAATAGCATCGAGGACTCCCCCCCCCCCATCCCACCAGCGCTATTTAAAGGGATCATGCAGGATTTACAGGTTAGTTGCTGGATTATTGCTTCTGGCTGCTGATGCATTGTACCTGTTTTTGGAGGTCTCCTGTACTTGAATACTAGGACAAGGAGACATAGCCTAAAAATTAGAACCGGGACTTGCAGGAGTGAAGTTAGGAAACACTTCTGCACACAAAGGGTGGTAGACGTTTGGAACGCTCTTCTGCAAACCACAGTTGATGCTAGCTCAATTGTTAATTTTAAACCTGAGATTGATAGATTTTTGTTAACTCGCCTTAGCAGGTATATAGATTTAGGTCTCAGATCAACCATGATCTCATTGAAAGGCAGCTAAATGGCCTACTCCTGTTCCTATTTTCCTATGTTCCTATAATAAAGTTTTAATACTATACAGGGAGTGGGCTGGCTAGCTGACAGACAACAGCAAAGGCACTGGCAGAGTGGCAGGGGTGGGACAGGAATGCTGTCATCTTGAGAGAGGACAGCAGGTTCATGTCCCATGGAGCCACTGCCACTTGCTGCCTCCTGTTAATACTCCACCTTCTCCTGCAAGAAAGCGGGACGTGTGTCGATGAGTGTCCTGCAGGATGTTTGGGTGATGTGCCTGTCATGATTGAATAGCTGCCAGTGTGTGTGTGACCTGTGACATGTGGGTGTGCAGTTTGCAACAGTGGTAATGTGTGAGGGTGAGAGGAAGCATCTGATTGGAAGGGTTGAATACTGATTGAAAGAGTTTGTTGGTAGGTGGGTGATGGGTGGTGTAGTGCGTGAAGCATTGGATGCGGCTAGTGGTGCAGTTGGTAGGAGATGCCACTTGACAGTTGACCTCACTCACCTTGACCACTCGTGTCAAAGTATTGAACAACTTCCTGCACTGCAACAATGTTTGTGATGCCATGCGCCTGGCATTGACTTCATTCCCTATTGCCTCCCACTGCCTCTTTAGCATATGTCTGGAGAGCCTCTTGCCCTCCTGCGGATATAGGATGCCCCTCCTTCTGTCCACTTCCTGCACCAAGGCCTCTAGTGCATCAGCAGAGAACCATAGTCCAAGCTCTCTCCAGGTCTGGTACAAACACAGAATGGCAGATTGAAAGATGTGGGATTTAGTGGTGCACAACCTTTATTCAATGTTTTAACATTACTCAACAGTTTTTAAACATAGGGATGGGACCTGCATCTGTGTTTTACGTGTGCGATGTCTGATCTCCATTCAGATTCCATGCAAACCCGTATCTTATATTTTGCAAATAAGAGGTGCAGGTTGCCTTTAAGACGTGCAGGCTGCCTTTAAGACATGCAGGCTGCCTTTACATGGCACTAACCACTCGCACGGTATCGGGGCTTCCCTGCTGGTAAGCAGCCACTCAATAGCGCAGGTAGGCCTGGTTGCCCCTGGATATCAGGTAAATGACCAGGCAGCACGAATCTCATGTGCTGCCTGCATCTCAATGACCAGGCACGGGTTAATCGCACACCACGACCCCTGCGCCCAGATTCGGGGGTTATTGAATTTAACCCCCATTGTGTACCCATTCATAGAAGCAATGCAAATAACCAGTATAATGTATGTTAACTTGCAAGCTTTTCTTCTGTGACCTTCTTAATCTGAGATTACAGAGTTCTTGCAAGCGTGGTTGTATTTAAAATCATGCTGTGGCCTGACTCCTTCAAAAGGATGAAGGGTAGATTGTTGATACAGATACTAGCACATCAAAAATTTGATTTGCCTCTCTTGGTCAGGGATTGAAGGAACTCTTCAACAATTCTTTAGAAAGCAGCTAAATGCCCAAATAGGTTTGTATTTCGTAACAGAAAAGACAGACTCTGGACAGTGCAATTAATCTGTCTACCAGCAGTTGATCTTAACCACACAATTTGCCTTTCAGTTCTTGCTGCTACCCACCCTTAGAACTCTTTGGAATGCTGCTATATAGTCCCTTCAAGAAAAATAAATGGAAATTTAAAGTATTAGAGTGAAAAATAACAGGGTGACAGGCATCGTTGAACTATTACTCTTTTTAAGTCTTCCATAGTCTAATTAGTAGTAGCTTAATCAGACTAAGTTCTGAAGTCTCATATCTAGGATGTTTCAGAGATTCCTAAATAATTTCTTTTAAGCTCCATATTTGGAATTAAAATTCACTTCTTTAAAGTATTGCAGTCGATGAAAATCTATCACAATAAGCCAATGCCTAATGTTTTTGTTCCGTTCTCTTCATAGTTGAATATCATACCACACTCATTCCATTAACTCTTTCCCACCAGAAATAGCACAAATTACTAATATTTTTAATGGGAATTGAATGACCTCTTCTAGCTGCTTTAGATGAATAGGATTTACAGAGTCACAGAAGAGGTGACTGTTCGATTGATTGAGTTCTCTGATAATTTATTCTTATATTCTTCCCTATCCTAATTTTAGTATCAGACCCCAACCTTTAATGCACTATCTAGGGTGAAGTAACTACTCAGGGCTGGGAGAGGAGAGCAATTCCATTCACCTCCAATGTCCATATCACATTCTTAAACTTCTGTCCGGTTCTCATTGGTTCTGGATAAATTCCCAGCGAATACCCCTGTAGTTTAGTTTCCTCGTTTGCATCAGTACTGCTTTACAGTCTGACTATTTCAAAATTAAGTATTTGTTTTTGGTTACAATAGTAAGTTCCAAATGATGTTCATGAACGCCACAGGGTTAATTACTTTTCTGAAGTTCTTCGATACTTCTCAAAGTGCACCAATGGGACAGTGGCACTTTATTACTATTTAATTACTGGTTGACCAATGCTGCAGGTTGGTTAAGTGTTTTACTGTGTTTTAATGCTTTTCTTTATTATTTACCAACTGAAAGCTGGCAAAGAGGGTCTAACCAAGCAACCAGTTCATGTGCACAGACTTCATATGGGCTTGGTTAGCAGCGGAGTCCTACTGCAAATATAGTTCTTACATTTACATCAGTTGACTCTTGATACACAGAAGCAAACTTCTGTTTTCTTTTTAATTAAGAAAGCAGCTCATTGTTATCACAGATGAAAAGGAAACATCAATGCATTCAGCTCAGTCATGTTGTACTACACAAATCTTTCGGTAATTATTTTTTAATTGAATTCTTTGAACAGAAAGACCCAGTGCAGATCCTCGCATTCCCTCAATCCCACGTCACTCACAATACCAGAGGAAATAGGTGCTCTTTAATGTACAGTCAGTTCATGCAGTTTAGAAAAAGAAATAAAAACTAAAGATGAGCTTCCTCACTTAAAACACTTATTGAAATTGTGCTATATGATGATAATAACATTCATATGAAATTCCATGGCCCACTATTTTAATAAAATCAATCACCCATTTAAAATAAATGGGCTAGTGGCTCTGATAAAATAATGGACAAAGAAATGTCACGCCAATGTGTTAATGTGCTTGTTATTCATGTCACACAGTGTGATTTCAGCCTCTTTGGTAGAATAGGTATAGGGTACACACCAAGAGTAAAGTATTGGTGGTTCTATTCACAAGGTTATTTTCTTACAATATTGACTTTTGCTAGGGTACCGCTCCATGACTGCTTGCAGCCCCCTGGTACCTCTCCCAAGTAGCCATTTTACATGTCTGAGCCTGGATAGTGACTTTTGGTAGACTATACCACCACAGGAAGCATCACAGCCAAACACATTTCTATCCTCAGCCATGTCACACATGTTCTCTTTATTCAGGTGTTTGCAAGAGCCCTTTGGAATTATGGGGTGATGCCTTTTCTCATTAATGAAAAGAGGCAGTACTGACCTGCTACAAGTGTGATATTCCATTTAATTTGTGAAAGTAATTTTCTTTATAATAAGAAACAGTGCCACAAAAATATAATTTAAAAAAACATGAGGAAGGAGATCTCCAGTCGATAGTTCCCATAGAAGGAGCAGTGTGATATTCTGAACTCCTATTGGTTTTTGATTGATCCCATGATGTTACTGGAGCCTTGCATGCAGCAGTGACGATTAGTTAACATCTGGATTCATGTGAGATACTATTTTTATCTTCAATTGTATGAAACAACAGCATAGGTAACTGAAAAAATAACAAATGTGGTAAGCTAAAGAGGGACAATTTTAATTACAGGTGGAGAACAGGCAGGCGGCAGGCTCGCCAGTTCTAAGAGGCAGGAGCCTGGGGGGTGCGGGTGGGAGGTGATCCCTGGAGTGGGGGAGGGGTGGGGTGGGGTCCCAAGTGGACCGGCAGTGGCCTGGGGTCTTTTGTGGGCCCAAAAGGAGCACTTCCAAAAAACATTTTAACATTTCCTAGGTCGTTTTATGAGCACCATCCATTTGTACTTTGAAATTGCAATCGCGGTCCTACATACATTATAGGACCCCAATTTCCATCGGCATTCTGGCCGCCCATCTCAGGAGCCAATCCAAGATGGCGGCTGCCAGAACTGCAAGATAAACAGGGCAGTAAATGATCCAATGCAACCCTCAGGCCACTACCGCCCTGTTTAAGCCAGGCGAAGGGAATTAAAATCTGTCCAAAATGTTTATCATACATTGTTCATGAAATTTTCAGAGTGCATAGTAGTGATTTTTCACAGCAATGAAAATAAAAATGAGATTACATATGTACAAAGATATCATTCATAATCCCCAACATTTGCTACATTCTTTAAATACTGCACTACCATTGTTAAACGAGCTGTGAATCTCACGAAACATTCTGAACCTACCTGTAAACTCTATGAACCGTTTTTCACCTCCAAATAGATATCAACATTTCAAACAATATATTTCACTCACGTGACAGTAAAGCCTGATGGGGAACAGTCTCCATGAGGTGCGCTTTAAAGGACAAATTAATATGAGAAATGCATTGAATGTTCAATACAAGGAAATGACACACCAGTGATAAAAGTGGTTTTCTGTAAATCTCTAATCTTAACTAAAACATATGAATTGGAGAAGGGTCGTGAATCAAGGAACATTTATCAGCAATTTTCAGAAGACCCTAAATCAAATAATGATAGTCTCTATTTGCGTCCTCTTACTCTGGAGTCATTAAAAGGTTAATTTCATTGCCTGAGTTCCATTTTTTCTCGTACTTTTACACGGTCATATTCATTGTTTTTCTCCCATCTTCCAATTTTCCTGTCTTTTATGCTGTTCCCTTACTTTGCTGAACATATGTCTACAGGTAAAAGAGTATCGACTCATTAGTTGTAAGGGTAATAATTACCGGCATTGCGGTTGTAATCAAGACATACTTCCAGAGTTAGGATTTGGACATAATTGAAGAGTTCATTACAAAGATCAGTGGCTGCCAGATCACAATGGCAAGGTGAAAAATATCTCCTCACAAAGCAAATGCTAAACCTTGTGAGAACTCTTATACTTCCCTCTCTTTCATTAGAACCCCGACAAGCTTGTCAGCAAAATTAAAGGTATGTCATTCGCATCCCGCATGCATTGCAAAAGACTATAAACCTGCCAGAACCTTTGATGAAATAAAAGGGTTTTATTCATGATTCATGTACAGATACAAGGTTATTTTTATTCAGTCAGTACAATAATAATCAGATGAGGGCTTGGAAAATGAGAAGCCAGGCTGACAGGAAAGGTTCTGACGAAGGGGACCCCTCTGGGGTATATTGCCCCTTTGTAATCTCCTCTTTTTAGTGAGTAGACAAGATACGTGAGTGCTGTGCATGTTAAGATCCTACATAGCCCTGGTTTTGGTTCATAGCAAAATACAGAGGAATCAATATAGCAGTCAGAGTATTATGCAGGTTTTTGGCTTCCAGATATCAATCACAACACAAAGAAAGATCCATTTCTGTTACTGTAAAAAATGCTAATGATTCACTGCTTAAACATTAAGAAAAATGTTACATTAAGCATGTTTTTCATGTAAGTGATGGACTGAATTTTCTATATTTAATAATATATATATAAATAAAGAATTGAGAATTAAAGCAAAAGGAATAGGGGAATGCAATGATTAAATGCATTCCTCACATCACACATACAGACAAATTCTAATATTAAAAATTAAAGAATATTTCAAACAATTGAAGGATCCAGGAGCATCCAGACTTGGTCATCAGTGCTAAAGGGCAGTCAGTCCTGTCAGAGATTATGATGATATGTTCCATCATTAAAATGGGCATTAGCTTTTAATTAGCCAAATGCCTAGTTTTCTCCGCTGACTCTGAACTGCCAACCTGTGCCCACTAGGGACACCTTCTTTCATTCTATCACCAGTGCGGAAAAGACAGACAGTCCTTCTCTACATCACTGCAGTCATAACTCTGGACCTTGATTTATTTCCTGCTTTATTTACCTTTTATTCCAAGATACCTTCCAGCCCTCATAAAACACGGTACAAATATTTTATTAACAATTCTTAAATCCTGCCTTCACCTCAGAACAACCAAGAGCGATTGTATCATCTTTGAGATTCTATTTTAGAATTAAGTATTCTAGAACATACTCTAAACAGCCACGGTGACGTCCTGGTACATGCCAAGTGGTCCTCCCTGTAAGGAAACTATTACCTGCTGTTCTTTTTTAATTCTCCAGGGTGATAACTTTAATAGCCAGCAGTGAATTTTATCCTCCATGCATTTTGTTTCATGATTTTTTTTACTTCCCACAAGCCCTGTCATTTTTTTTTAACATATCTTACAGCTAGTCTCTGCAGTCCTTGCAATGTACGTCCAGGAATAAAAGAGTCCATTTCCTCAAGGGCAATACGCTTTTTAATATTCATCGCATTGAAGGTTGACAGGATTGGAAGAAATTACTTTTTTCCCTTTTATTCCTCCTCCTACACTGCCATGACAATACATCTTGACTTGAGGTGTAATCCCCTTCTCCCTCTCCAACCCCATTCCCCACTATTGAATAAGCCTTATACTATAGTCTCTATCTTTGGCTTCTCAAAGCCACAAATGTAGCATTTTTATGTTGTAGACTCATTCAGACTGATAACACATTTGAGTTGTGAATCTTTACAGTCTACATTTACCATTAAATGGACCGTCAGTTCTTCGTTCCAGTTAGATATAACTCATATATAGCCTCATAGACAGACAAACCTGAGAGCCTAGTATTTTATACTACATCATACTGCAGAATACAATCAGCAATTAGTACAGTACTACAGTGGCATAGATAGTGACAATCTCTGTGATAGTGTGGTATTTTTAATAGAAAGTTATAAAAGAAATAAAAATGTTCTATTACAGGATGAAAGAAAACTAACTTAAGAAAACGTACAACAAAAAAGATCATTCAATCAATTCACTCCACTCTTTCCAATGAACCAATACAAAATGCCATGGACACCCCTCATGTATTTAATTTTCCGATGGAAGCAAATAACCAAAGGAAATCCTCTAAGGAGAAAACAATGTTACATTTCCCCCTGACCCACAATGACAGTTGAGTGAAAACTGCAGGATATGAATGAAATATTATAATAACCCTGGCCAGTTAGATTCCATACATGGCATTCTGTGGTCTCGTTAGGAATTATGTCATAGTGCACTATTGAGTATTTAGCCCTATAGCCTTCAATCCCCTTCCTGACCAAATATTGACATGCTCTTAACTTGAGGAGCCTCTATTTTGCATATCTACTATTGTAGCCAAAAAAGACCTTTATAATCTGTAGTTTCATTTGATGCTTTCTTTTGTTGATCATGTTTAAAATTAAATAGTATTTTATCTATCGTTTTCAACATTTTGAAGATCTAGATCACGGGCCAGAATTTGCTGTAGCAGGGTATCTAATGACGTCTGCCGTTAGTTAGACATGCCCCTGCAACCCTTCAGCTCAAAAACATTTTACCCACAAAGTTGCTGAAAGTGCGAGCTGATAACTTCACAGTGAGGGAAACGGGGCATCTGGGATCTGAGTGAACAGGTCGAGCAACAGGGTATCTCCTTAACCAATGAGATTTAAAGATTGGGAAATAAACACCGGAAGGACTGAGAAGGAGGTTAAATTAGAGTGGGTGAATTCAATGTCAAATCAGGTACAGAAAGAGAAATAAAGAGAGAGAAAGAAAGAAAGATTGGATTAAGAGAGAAAGGAGTCAGAAAGGAAAAGTAAGAAAAAAAATTTTCAATTTAACATTTTTAAAATCTCCCCGAAAAATTAAAACATGAAGGAATGAGACTGCACACTTGTAATAGTTAATTTTCAGTGCCAGAAAGCTTGATTGGCAGTAATTATTAACAACTTATCACGCCATTAAAAGCATACTTACGCTTGTAATGACAAGACTTACCTATCAGTGGCAAGTTTAATGGGCAAATACAGCAAATTCCTAAAAAAACGGGAAGGCTAAGGGCGAGATGTCATTTTCGCAAAGCTAATGACGGAGCGGCGCAACTCAGACAGCAACTTTTGGGTATTCACAGCAACATTCAGCTGCTCCACACCTGGGGCCCGATATTACCATGGCGGCAGGTTCGCGGCGGGGGGTCGATTGGACGCGTGGGTAACGAGCCTGGTGAAATCAGTCTGCCCCGCGTGCAATCACAGGCTGATTGGATCCACTTACCTGTTGTTCCAGGTTCCCTGCTGCTCGGCGGGCGGACTGCGCATGCGCTGTAAGCTCTGTCAGCTGGAGGAGTTCTATTTAAAGGGGCAGTCCTCCACTGACTGATGCTGCAAGAAATAGGAAGAATTACAGCATGGAGCAGCCCAGGGGGAAGGCTGCTCCCAGGTTTAATGATGCCTCACTTCAACTCTTATTGGATGGGGTGAGGAGGAGGGGGAGGACAGAGATCATCCCCCCGGCGGGTGGGAGGAAGCGGCCTGCCTCTGCCACCAAGAAGGCCTGGCTCGAGGTGGCAGAGGAGGTCGCCTGTACGACCAACATATCGCCCACCTGCATACAGTGCAGGAGGCGCTGCGATGACCTAAGTAGGTCAGCCAAAGTGAGTACACTTACTCATTCCCCTACACTCCGTCTGCCACATCACCGCCCCCACCCCACATCTCCTTCTGCACCGCCAACACTACTCTGTCACATCACCCCTCACACCCACTCAAAACTCATCCTCATCTTACCTGCACTTACTCACCTCGCCAGTACTCATCCTGCCACTACCACTCAACCCAATCCTCATACAATCTCATGGCTCTATCTCATACTCACCCTCTCATGCATCTCTTTCACAGTCAGCCTCTCTCAAACTGCCACTACCTGTGCTGCAGCTATAGGGCATGCATCGCATATGTGCAGTAGGCAGCATAACGCAAACGTGTCGTGAGCATGAAGGGGATGCACAAGGGTGTTTGAGGGTTTGTCATGGTTTTTACTTATATTTAATTTCTGAGCAACTCACATTACATATTATATTGGCACCACTACTGTCACGTCTTTGCGAATCTTGTCTGGTTTGTGCAATAATGCCCTTCCCTGAGGATCACAATGAAGACCCACAACTGATGCCACCCATTGTGTCACTGCAGAATGGGTGTAGGTGTATTTGCAGGGCTGTTTTGTGCAGACGACTGAGAGACGTCGGCGATGTCCCCGGTGGCACCCTGGAAGGATGCGGAGGAGAAGTTGTTGAGGGCAGTGTGACTTTGACAGTGACAGGTAAAAAGATAGTGCTTGGGCCATCCGGGAGCAGCTCGGCATGAAGGAGACTGCAGATGTCCACGACTACATGTCGAGTGACTCTGAGCCTCCGTGTGCACTGCTGCTCAGAGAGGTCCAGGAAGCTGAGCCTCGGTCTGTGGACCCTGTGGCGAGGGTAGTGCCCTCTGCGACGCATCTCTCTCTGTGGTTGCCCTCCCTCCTGCTGTGCAGGTGGATGTGTCACAGCACTGTGTTGTGGAGCTCCACGTGTCAAAGGTGGACGGCGTGGCCGGCGAGGCTGGTGATGCTGTTCGCCCTCCAAGGAGGACATGACTGCAGCTACGACGGAAGATGTACATCTGAGGGGGTCCGCAAGATAGGTACATGTGCCTGGACACCGGGGTAAGTGTGCAAGTTGGTGAATTTTATTGTCAGGAGGAGGGTGGTGGACGCCAAACTTTGTCCAAAGTGACAGAGTGGCCTCTTGCAATGAGTGAGGGTCTCCCCCCACCTCCACCTGTCAAATGGACCTTTGCAGCTGCCACAGGCTGATGGCTGCAACACGTCCATTTGAACTGGGAGTGTTTCCCCCAGTACGGGAAACAGTCCCAGTTGTTTGCAAAATCACAACCCTCCTAAAATACCATGTTAATCAGGTCTATAAACGACCTGAAATACCTAGATAAATACCTTAAGTGGCACCCCGCCGGCTTTAATTGCTGGCGGGAGTCCCACATGCGGGGGCTGCCCGCATATCAGCGCATCAGTGGGGAACTTGGAAATGGGGCGGGTTGGAGCCGGGTTCCGGACCCGCCCCGGGAATCCCCGATTTTCGTAGATCCCCCGCCAGGAACGCACCCGATCGCGGGTGCTGAAATCGAGCCCCTGATGTTGCTGTACCATTTACCCATAAATAACGGCAAGCGCTATTAGCCTTGACATTATTTTGACTGCAAATTCTGGCCCCATATCTCTTCAAAAGTACCTTCCATCCTTCCTTTCTTCCATCTTTCCTTCCTTCCATCTTCCCTTCCTTCCTCCATCCCTCCCTTCCTCCATCCCATGGGCTGCCATTGCCTGGACATTCACATTCAAAATGTTTGTGCCTGTAGGCACTCCTGATTGCTCAACAGTATATACCAGGAAAATACATATTTCAATTCCTAGTCAATGTTGAGTTAGTTGATCTTGGCTGGGCCAATCATGAAGCACTACCATTGGCCTCATTGCCACTGGAAGAAGGGGGAATAGTCAGTTTCTGCTCCTGACCTCTAGCCAGAGAAATTTGTGAAATATTGTATACACATGGATGCTAGCTAACCAGAAACAGGCTCTTCTCTGATGCACCTCATGGTAAAATAACCAACTGATTTTTATTATCTAGGTTGAAGTTCTGAAGTTCGATTGATGCCATTGAAATCATACCTCAGTAACAAATAATGTCTTCAAAAGAGAAAAAAAATAGAATGCAAATTACGTTTATCAATATTTTCCTTCCCCTTGTCAGTGAACACCTAATCATTGTATACATATTTCATGTATCAATGTGCATTCTTATATTTTAACACATTAATTGCCATCTGCTATTTCTTCACCACAATTGCATTTTTCCAGATCTTTTTTGAGTATTATCATTTACCTCTGCCCTGATCACCATTGCTTGGTGCCATTTTTAACTATGATAATGGAGCTAATTCCATGCTTCTCCGTTCCCAACAGAGATAATTCCGTAGCCCCGATTCTCCATTCCACAGGCCCTGGGAGCAGGTGATTGAAGAATTAGCCCAAATATTACTAGATGATGTCCAAGACTCAGGTTCGTTGAGAATGGCACTAATATGTTCTCTGTCCTTTGTATGTTTATCTTTAACTAATATTTACAACGTCCCTCACTGATTTCCGAAATTGTCTCTAGCTTTGCACAAACTATCATATAAGGGATATATGTGCTCTCTGAATTATTCCCACTACTAGCAAGATTCTGTACCTATCACTGAAGCTAGGTATTCTGCAGTTAGCAAACCTGGATTTTCTTTTAAATAACAATTTTTGTGACCTAGATCTGTTCACTCTGGCGTCGGGAGGAGACAGTAAAGAGTTTAATTTTCCTACATCCTTTCTGTTTACAAACAAGTTGTATCTCCTTTATGGTGTTTCACACATAAGGTTCATATTGGCATAAAGAAAGTGGCACATGAGGTGCTGGTCCATCAATCAATTAAAAAGAAAGGTAAAAATTCTTGAGGTTTCACCCATCTGCTTCTCATTAACACCATCCCACCCCACCCCCCCCCCCCACCCTGCCCCAGGATGGTATCTTTTGCAGGGAAAAATAATAACACACTGAAATAATTTGATAATGGGAGCCCTATTTATTTTCACTGTATTTTACACTATTGTAAAAATATAACAAAACAGAAACAAAAAATCATCTGAGCTCATTCTCAGTTTGAACTGAAACAACATCAATAAAATGATTTAAAAAGCACCAATGTTGACGGACATCACTATTATATTCGACTTTTGTAAACGAATGGAGCATCGGGACAAAATTCCATTAACAGCGAGACAACAGATGGAAGCCCACTGAAGCACAGAACCTTCACTTTCACACACAGACTTTATTCGGCTGTAGTAAGGAAAATCTCTTTGTGTGGAGCAGATTTGAATATCTTACATGTCATTCTTTTATTTTTTTTCCTTCTCAACCAGGATATTTTAAACAAAGTTAAGGAGATGACAGGAGAGCTGCAGAAATCAATTGCCATCCTTATTTACGGGCCCACAAAAGGCACTTTGTACCATTCTAATGGAATTTTCTGAGAAAATATGTGGAAGTTCTTTGAGGAAAGGTGCATTAATTTAAAAAAAATGTATGTGCCGTATCTTTTGGTTTTAAATTGCAGTCTCATTGGCTCTTAAAAGGACTGTCAAATGTGAAGGGAAATGGGTTGTAAGTGCGCTTTAATTTAAGGCATCTATGTAGCTCTCATATATATAAGACAAGTGTTTTTTTTACACACAGTAAATGGATTAATGCAAACCCAGTGTGCAACCCAAGAGATAAGTGAGTATTCACTGATCAAACAGTGAAGGAAAGACTTGATATTGGGTCAACCTGCCCTGCCCGTAAAAAGGATAGCCCAGCAGGGTTGTGTTTGTACATGTGTTTATTTGTATGATGGGAGTGAACATTACTTCATGCAAATGGCATGTTCAAATTTAGTAATATTTTTTGGCATTCCTAATTTAATTTACCTTGTGCTGTGTATCAAATGCCTGGTAGCAGGAATTAGTTTTATTAGTAGCCACCTTCTTGTGTGTGTGTGAAACTCAACTAACTGCACAGAGAGCTATTAGTACTGACATTATAATGCTCCACAGTAAGACAAAAGCAGCACAACACCGTGCTGGAGAGCTGAGGCCAGGAGCCAGCATGTCATAAATGTCTCTCTGTTTGATAATTGCAGAGTATTGAGTGAGAACTCAAACATTACTCACAAATGATTGCAGTCAAAATTATCTTCGATAATTCAAAAAAAGGCTCCCATCCCTGTCATTCTGAGGTATTTATTGACTGTTGATCATCCTGTTACAAGGTTTAGAAATTGGCCAGTTATACTGCACAGTTTGTATTAATGCGAAGTGATTCCAGCTTTGCATCAACACAAATTGTATAGTGTGATTTGGGTACGAAGTTCTCTGATACAAATTTTGGGCAAGTGGTTGGAGAATCACCTCCAGGAAGTAGTCTCAAATTGTATAACTGCAACTAGTGCAAAGTGAATGTAAAAAGCCCCCAGGTGCTCCAGTGGACAGATTGGGAATTTTTTAAGCTAAGTTTTCAATCTTTTTTATGCTAGAAAAAGCTGACAGGGCAATTGCATCTCTGCAAAAGTAGATTTGAACTGACTTTCAGACACCACTGAATGGAGGTCTGTACACGTGCAGAGGTCCAATTTTCTTGGACAGGGAATGACGTGGAACCAGCAGTATAACTGAGGTCTGTCAATCCGTATTAGCAACATATCGGTCTCAAACCATTACCTGTAGTGTAAAGATTCCCTTTTGGCCAATTTATCAACCTTGTAACAGGGTGATAAACAGTCAACAAATACCTCAGAATAACTGGGATGTGAGCTTTTTTGAATCATCGATGATAAATTTGACTGCAATCATTTGTGAGTAATGTTGGAGTTCTCACTCAATACTCTACAATTATAAAATAGAGAGACATTTATGAAAAATTCAAAAGGTATTATGACTAAAAGTACCAAACTGAAAATGAGAAGGATTTTGTGCATCACTGTCAAAGGACTTTGCATCATTTGCTGTTATAACATTATCAGTATGAGATTTGGAAACTTCCAGCAATAGACAAAAGGACATCAAGGGGTAGATTTTCATTTTCATTGCCTGGTGGGGCAGAGTGCAATGCCCATCCATTGTAGAACCTGCCCAAGTTTCATTCCAATGAAATCAGATTCTATAATGGGTGGGCCATCCATTCCGCCAGATTACCACCCAGGAGGTGAAGGTGAAAATTTACCCTCAAAGCAATGTTACAGGATAGATGTAGTGGTATTCAATAAATGAAAAGGCCACTGAGATCTTATCAACACAGTAACTCAGGATGGGCATCAGCCACATACTTCGCGACATATAAGGAATTATTTTCATGGATCTCGCCATTCCAAAGATGCTTATTTTATTTTTGCTGCCCATTCTGGTGTTCGAACCAATCTTTATTACTAAATGCAGTCCTGGTGACAGTCATGACCTAGGGGGTATTTTAAACCCCAAGAATGGGTGGGTTGGGGGCGGGTGGGAGTTGAAAACAGTTGTTTTTTCAGGTCGCAACCGCAAAATATTTGGACTTGGCATTTCCAGTGGGAAGCCTGTACTTTTCCGCACGACGTTAAACCCAGAAATAAAGCCAAGTCGCGGTCGTGACCCAAAAAACAACTGTTTTCAACCCCCACCCGCCCCCAACCCACCTGTTCTTGGGGTTTAAAATCACCCCCCTAGTCTGTGTGATATCAGCAGCATTTCTTTGGGGTCCTGAAATGAGTGTGAGATCTACAGTATTATCTGGAGCTCTTTTATTTTTTGAGGTAGCATACCGTTCAGTCACAGTGTATTATCCTCTCCATACAAGAGATTCATCCTTTAGATACATATCAATATATTTCCAGGTCATAGGACAGATTCGCACGTACATATACACATAGTCACACACATGCACACACACTCGCACTCATATATAAACACACATACACACCTACACACATACACACCTACACACATACACACACACCTAAACTTGCATATACACACACATGCACACACATATACACACACGTACACATATATACACACACATGTAAATTTTGCATGGCCAGGCTCCTGGTGTGGAGCCTTGCCCAGTGGAAATACAGATCGGAGACTCAAGTGCAGAGGTCAGCATGCTCCAATTTTCCGATGATTAACCTTAATGACCAGAAAATCATGAGTGTTGCAAATCAGGAAAGTTGGGCCCCATTCTCTGACCTGTGGATCTGTTGGGGGAGGCTCCATGCCGAAAACAGAGCCTGGCAAAATTTAGCCTGTAGTCTACTTCATTTAAGTTATAAAGATACTATGCTGTCAAATACGTTGTTTTAAAAACAATCAGAATTTCTAGTCAGTACAAATGGTGGGCTGATATATCAACTGACTAACTTCTGTTTATCCATAGATGCTGCCTAACCTACTGAGTAATTCCAGCCTTTTCTGTTTTTGTTTTCAAAATTCCAATATCTGCAGTATTTTTCTTTTTGTCTAATCTGCTCATTGTACCGTTGTCTGTAACAATCTATCCAATATAAATTCTTTAACCCTTTGAATACTGTAAGACCCTTTTCAGCTTTCAAAATTGGTGCCAGCTCTGATTCCCCTAACACCCACAGAAATGATGTTCTGTAACTATCTAGTGATCATTGTTACAAATCAGAATTACTGATGTGGAGAAACCAGAAATTAAAAATACATTGCTTTTTATTTTAGCGCTCCAAGACCTTGGGGTAAATTATACAATTTAGCGCTCCTGTTGCGGGAAGCTCTTCACCAGGAATAATAAATGGTAAACATAACCATGTTTGTTGCTCCTGTGGACTTTCATTTAATTCCTCCTGAGCTCCAAATACTCACGGGTCTTCACACACTTCTTCATCCTGCTGAAATCCCAAAGTCATAACAGTGTTCCCAACTGTAGATCATTCTTTCCTAGGATCACAAAACTGTGGAACCCTTACTTTCCTCAGTTCCTCGACATTCCCTATGGATGGAGCAGGCAAATGTCCATTTCTTGTTTCCAGTGCTTTTCTATGTTTGAGTTTAATGCTGCATGCAAAAGAAAACTGCGGATCGTAAAATGACTCAGTTAGCTCCCCTGTTGGCTCAGCAAGTTTATTCAGTGAGTAGTTCAGCCATACAGACCGAGAAAGTCCCAGGTTCAAGCCAGGTCTATGCTGAGTTAGCTTATCTCAGCTGAACCCATGGTAGGAATATTACAATTAGCTTAAGCACCCCGATTAGAGAGGAAAATATTAGCTAGAGTTCCCACTTCCTGATCATTATCAAGTGAGCCCCGCTGAAAGGACTTGGAGTTGACTGTGATGCCTCCATGGTGAAGTAACCTTCTGGCACTCACTGTTGAAGTTCACAATCACCACTTGGGCGAGGTACTGGAAGGTGCCCAATGCCTTGTTCAACTGCATTCAAGCAAGGAGTCAGAGTCTTTAGCAAGGAAGGGGAGAGGGGAAAATTAGCATGGAAACATGAATTGACTCCACTAGCGCAAGCGGCCAAAAGTGAAGCAACAACGTGAATTGTACAAAACCGTGGAAAATACTTGTATAATGCAGAGGAACTCCATGTGCCTATGTTAGATGACAATCTACAGAAGAACACAGGCAAAAGGTTAGGAGAGAAGTGGAAAGTTTTGCAAAACACAGTTGCCAACTGACAATGGAGTTTTTCACAACAGTCTCATAAAGGATTCCTATATTGTGTTAAAAAAAGTCTGTACCCACCTGTATTGTTCAACTAAATAAAAGACATCACGTTAACTACAGCTGAATCGTTTGACTGTTGAGATCCTAACGAGTAACAATGAGACGATTTCCCGCGAAAGGATTTTAGTCACATAATGGTTCTTCATAATCATTTTTAAAATAATTTCTCTTTGAATATTTATTTATAGAGATCATAAATGCATGTTGGGAATTTTTTTCGTTATTTTTTGGCTGCAGTGTCTTCTTTCAGATAAGTGAGTTACATTTTTCACCAAATAACTGAAAACAGGACACCATGATCTCCCAGTAACTGTTTCATTGCACTTTTGTGATTGTCCGCTTGATTTAAAGCTGTCATTCTTGCTCTTTAGATAATGTATTTAGGTCAAGTTAATCAATTCAAAATCCAATATAATGGTCAATGATTTCTGAGTGTCTCTCTCTCTTTCTCTTTCTCTTTTTCTCTGTTATAAGATCACTTGAGTTAAATTTAAATACATTGACAAAAGATAAATTAACAAAATGAAATTTTGCACATGGAAAGGTAATTTTTAAAATAAATTAAATAGGTCCAAGATTAGGAATCTAAGGGAGGGAGAGGGGCAACTTTTGAAAAGTCCTCCTTCCTCAGTTGCTTGCTATTAACATATTTCTCAATGTACATGAGATCTGTGTGATCCTAACAGTTATCTTGTGATCTTACAATTATCATAAATGAAGCTAGCATCAAAAATGTGAATCAATGTGAACTGGCAAGTGAATTATGAATTTAAAAAGATTCTCATAATTTCAGTCAACGGGGCAACAGACTTTCTCTCAATCTAAATGTTATACATTTTTCCAAATCTAGGAAGCAGTAATGTTTTAATATGCATTCAGATTTTCCAACAAAAGCAGACTTTTAACTGGAATTAAAATAAAACAAATTTCAGAAGAACAACTATAGACTATTAACGTTCAAGGACCAAATACTGACTAACATCAAATCTTTTTCTCTTCAGAAAAACTGACATCTGCATTCTGAAAGACCTATTGCATTTCTTAGTTACGCCTGTCAAAGGTTGAAAGGGCAGGTAATTACAATTTATGAATACATTTTTGACACATTCAGCTCTGCAAATGGGAATTTTCTGCACTGAGGCAGTCTATTGTCAGGAAACACAATTAACTCAAGTTTTTGCATGTTTCAATTCTTGTACAGTTTTGTTCTGCTCATAATAGGTCACAGACTTGCTGAAAGTATTTAACTGACGGAACCTCTCGTCCTTCCACTTACATGTAACAAAGTAAAATCATTACTTTGCCTTTTTAACTCTCTAACTACTAAATAAAATTTGAGGCTGGCAGCAGTCAAATATGTTCCCCACTGCATGATATATTTAACAGATCCAGCTTAATAATGTAGTGGAGAATAACAATAATGTCAAGCACAGTGATCATTTCTTTATTACAGCAGCATCTCATTATCATACCCAGCTTGACAGTCAAATTTATGATAGTAAAGAGCTGGTAAAGTTTAATTAAAAAAAAATATATGTGTCTGTAATGATGTCTATATATCCTCATTTGAACTAAGGCAATTTAAATTTAAAAAAACCCTTTCTTTTCTGCTTAAAAAATGAATGAGGAAGGACAAAAATATACTTCAGAAAGAGATAAGTGGAGGATGAACCACTGAATTTGAATGTGATGGGACGTTTTCACAACAGGGGAAGCAGAAAGCCAGTCCCTTGCACATTACAAAAGACCAGGTCCACCACAGCTAAAACATTAGATCTGATTAACCTCACCCCCGTGGTCAGAATCTGGTAATGAATTTAGTTGATGTCAGTGCCAAAAAAAGACATTAAAAATCACTAAAAATCACTTGGGGCGATTATTTCCTTCACATTTTTCAGGAGAGTCATGTGAGGGCATGCAGGAGTAGCACCAGGCATACCTTAGAACAAGGTATCGACATAGTGGGGGTTATATTGGGTAACCCCTGAAACCTCCAGTCCTACCACAGCTAGTTGAGAATGGTGGTGGACAAACCAAATAACTAACAGAAGGAGAAGGCTCGATAAACATCTCCATCCTCGACCATGGTGGAGCCCAGCAAGTGAGTTCAAGAGACAAGGCTGAAATGTTTCCAGTGTCTTAGCCTAAAGTGCCGAGTAGAAGATTTCACTCAGCCTCCTCTTAGGACCCCATCATTATAGTTTCCAGTGTCTAACCAATTCAGTTCACTCCACGTGACATTAAGAAGTGCACTGGACACAGCAAAGGCTATGGGCCCTCACAATATCGCAGCTGTGCTGAAGACCTATATACCACAATTAGCTGCTCCCCCAGCCAAACTGTTTCAATACAGTTGTGACACTGGCATCTACTTAACAATGTGGAAGATTGCATAGATACGTCCTATCCACAATAAACAGGTTAAATCTAACCCGGCAAATTACTGCCCTCTCAGCAGCCTCCCAATCATCAGTAAATTAATGGAGGAAGTCATCATTAGTGCCCTTAAGAGACACCTAATCACCAATAACCTTCTCAACACTGCTCATTTTAGGGTCTGACAGAACCACTTGGTTCCAGACCTCATCGCTTCCTTGATCAGACATGGACACAAGCTGCCAGCAGCAAGATTAGTTGCCCTCAACATGAAGACAGCATTCAAATAAGGACGGCAGCAAAAAGCCCTAGTAAAACCGAGGTCAGTGAGAGCAAAGGAAAAACCCTCCAATGACTGGAGACATACCTGGCACAAATGAAGATAGGTTGTGATTGTCACATGCCAATCATTTAAACCTGAGGATATTGCTGCAGAAGTTCCACAGGAAAGTGTCATAAGGTCAGGATTTTACAGTGTTTAGCTCCATTCACAACTCCTCCAATAATGAACTAGTCCATACCGGTCTACAGCAGGACCTGGGTAACACCCAGACTTGGGCTGACAAATTCCAGGTAGCGTTCATACCACATAACCAACCATTATAGAAACCCACCGTTATAGAAAATGGTCATTATAGAAACTGGCCGTTATAGAAAACAACAATAATAGAAACCGCCCGCTCTAGAAACCGCCCGTTGTAGAAACTGACCATTATAGAAACCAGCCATTACAAAAACTGCCCATTATAGAAACTGATCATTACAGAAACTGAGTGGTATGGAAACCGCCCGTGATGGAAACCACCCGTTATAGAAACTGACCGCTATGGAAAGTGTTCATTATAGAAACGCCCTGTTATAGAAACTGACCGCTATAGAAATCCCTGTTATAGAAAACGTCCATTATAGAAAGCGCCCATTATAGGAAGCACCCATTATAGAAACTGACTGTTACAAAATCTGGCCATTATAGAAACTGACCATTATTGAAACCACCTGCAATAGAAACTGCCCGTTATAAAAACTGAGCATCATAGAAACTGACTGTTATAGAAATTGACTGTTATGGAAACCGCCTGTTATGGAAGCCAAACATTACAGAAACTGCGATTTATAGAAAATGGTCATTATAGAAACTGCCTGTTGCAAAAGCCGCCTGTTATAGAAACCAACCGTTATAGAAACCGTCCATTATAGAAAATTCCCATTATAGAAACCAACCATTATAGAAACTGCCCATTATACAAACTGCCCGTTATAGAAACCGACCATGATAGAAACTGCCGGTTGTAGAAACTGACCGTTATAGAAAGTGACCGTTATGGAAACTGCCCGTTATAGAAATCCACCGTTATAGAAATTGCCCGTCCTAGAAACTGACCATAATAGAAACTGACCGTTATAGAAACTGTACGGCATAGAAACCGCCCGTTATGGAAACCGCCCATTATAGAAAGTGCCCGTTATAGAAAGAGCACGTTTCAGAAACCGCCTGTTATAGAAAACTCTGGTTATAGAAACCAACCGTTATTGGATATTGTCATTGACAATGGGGAAATGGCGGACATGTTGAATAATTACTTTGCGTCAGTATTTACAGTAGAAAAAGAGGATAGCATGCCGGAAATCCCAAGAAAACTAATATTGAATCGGGGACAGGGACTCAATAAAATTAACATTAAGTAAAACAACAGTAATGAAGAAAATAATAGCACTAAAGAGTGACAAATCCCCAGGACCAGATGGTTTCCATCCCAGGGTTTTAAAGGAAGTAGGTGAGCACATTACAGATGCCCTAACTACAATCTTTCAAAGTTTTCTAGATTCAGGAACCGTCCCTCTAGATTGGAAAATTGCACATGTCACTCTGCTTTTTAGGAAAGGAGAGAGAGAGAAACCAGGGAATTATAGGCCAGTTAGTCTAACATCTGTTGTGGGGAAAATGCTGGAGTCTATAATTAAGGATAGGGTGACTGAACACCTCGAAAATTTTCAGTTAATCAGAGAGAGCCAGCATGGATTTGTGAAAAGTAGGTCGTGCCTAACAAACCTGATTGAATTTTTTGAAGAGGTGACTGAAGTAGTGGACAGGGGAATGTCAATGGATGTTATTTATATGGACTTTCAGAAGGCATTTGATAAAGTCCCACATAAGAGACTGTTAGCTAAGATAGAAGCCCATGGAATCGAGGGAAAAGTACGGACTTGGTTTGGAAGTTGGCTGAGCGAAAGGTGACAGAGAGTAGGGATAATGGGTAGGTACTCACATTGACAGGATGTGACTAGTGGAGTCCCGCAGGGATCTGTCTTGGGGCCTCAATTATTCACAATATTTATTAACGACTTAGATGAAGGCATAGAAAGTCTCATTTCTAAGTTTGCCGATGACACAAAGATTGGTGGCATTGTAAGTAGTGGAGATGAAAACATAAAATTACAAAGGGATATTGATAGACTAGGTGAATGGGCAATACTGTGGCAAATGGAATTCAATGTAGACAAATGTGAGGTCATCCACTTTGGATCAAAAAAGGATAGAACAGGGTACTTTGTAAATGGTAAAAAGTTAAAAACAGTGGATGTCCAAAAGGACTTAGGGGTTCAGGTACATAGATCCTTGACGTGTCATGAACAGGTGCAGAAAATAATCAAGAAGGCTAATGGAATGCTGGCCTTTATATCTAGAGGACAAGAGTACAAGGGGGCAGAAGTTATGTTGCAGTTATACAAAACCCTGGTTAGACTGCACCTGGAGTACTGTGAGCAGTTCTGGGCACCGCACCTTCAGAAGGACATATTGGCCTTGGAGGGAATGCAGCATAGGTTTACTAGAATGATATCCAGACTTCAAGGGTTAAGTTACGAGGAGAGATTACATAAATTGGGGTTGTATTCTCTAGAGTTTCGAAGGTTAAGGGGTGATCTGATTGAAGTTTATAAGATATTAAGGGGAACAGATAGGGTGGATAGAGAGAAACTATTTCCGCTGGTTGGGGATTCTAGGACTGGGGCGCAGTCTAAAAATTAGAGCCAGACCTTTCAGGAGTGGGATTAGAAAACACTTCTACACACAAAGGGTGCTAGAAGTTTGGAACTCTCTTCCGCAAACGGCAATTGATACTAGCTCAATTGCTAATTTTAAATCTGAGATAGATAGCTTTTTGCCAACCGAAGGTATTAAGGGGTATGGGTCAAAAGCAGGTATATGGAGTTAGATCACAGATCAGCCATGATCTTATCAAATGGCGGGGCGGGCTCGAGGGGCTGAATGGCCTACTCCTGTTCCTATGTTCCCCTTTATAGAATCCCTGGAGTTTAGAAGTATGTGAGGTGATCTCCTTGAAACATATAAGATTATGAGGGGGCTTGACAGGATGGATGGTGAGAGTCTAGAACTAGGGGGCATAGTCGCAGGATAAGGGGTTGTCCATTTAAGACAGAGATGAGGATGAATTTCTTCACTCAGAGGGTTGTGAATCTTTATAATTCTCTACCCCCAGAGGGCTGTGGATGCTGAGACATTGAATATATTCAAGGCTGAGATGGACAGATATTTTGGACTCCAGGGGAATTAAGGGATATGGAGATCAGACGGCAAAGTGAAGTTTAGGTTGAAGATCAGCCATGATCTATTTGAATGGTGGAGCAGGCACGAGGGGCCATGTGGCCTTCTCCTGCTCCTATTTCTGATGTTCTTATAGAAACCCACTGTTATAGTATACACCCGTTATAGAAACCGACTATTATAGAAACCACCCATTATAGAAACTGACCGTTATAGTTGCCAACCGTTAAAGAAACTCACCATTATCAAAACTGCCATTTTTAGAAACTGGTCGTTACACAAACTGCCCATTATAGAAAATGCCCTTTATAGGAAACTCCCATTGTAGAAAACAACCGTTATAGAAATTGACTATTACAGAAATTGACGGATATAGAAACGGCCCGTTTTAAAAACTCACCGCTATGGAAATTGCCTATTATGGAAGCCGACCATTACCGAAACTGCGATTTATAGAAACTGGTCATTAAAGAAACTGCACGTTGCAAATAGCGACCATAATAGGAAGCGGCTATTATGGAACCCAACCGTTATAGAAACTCACCGTTATAGAAAACCCCCGTTACAGAAAACCCCCTTTATACAAACCGCCCATTATAGAAACTGCCCGCTTTAGAAACCGTTGTTTCGAATACCACTGGTATAGAATGCCCCATTTTAGAAACCCCCCCAGTATAGAAAACCACCATTATAGAATACCCCATTATAGAAACCCCCCCAGTATAGAAAACCACCATTATAGAATACCCCATTATAGAAACCCCCCCAGTATAGAAAACCACCATTATAGAATACCCCATTATAGAAACCCCCCCCAGTATAGAAAACCACCATTATAGAATACCCCATTATAGAAACCCCCCCCAGTATAGAAAACCACCATTATAGAATACCCCATTATAGAAACCCCCCCCAGTATAGAAAACCACCATTATAGAATATCCCATTATAGAAATCCCCCCACTATGGAAAACCACCATTAAAGAATACCCCGTTATAGACACCCCCCCCCAGTATAGAAACCCACCTTTATAGTATAGGCCTGTTATAGATACCGACTGTTATAGAAACCGACCGTTATAGAAACCACCCTTTTTAGAAACTGACCGTTATAGAAACTGACTGTTATCGAAACCGACTGTTATAGAATTTGCCCGTTATAGAAAGCCTCCATTATTGAAACCGACTGTTACAGAAACTGACCATAATATAAGCCACCCGTTATAGAAACTGACAATTATATAAACCAGCAGTTACAAAAGCTGCCAGTTATAGAAACTGACCGTTACAGAAACTGAGCAGTATGGATACCGCCGGTGATGGATACCGCCTGTTATAAAAATTGACCGTTACAGAAACTGACCATTATAGAAACCGCCCATTATAGAAATGGCCTGTTATGGAAACTAACAGTTATTGAAAACCCCCGTTATAGAAACCGCCTGTTATAGAAACTGACTGTTATGGAAATCACACATTATGGAAACACCCCGATATAGAAACTGACCGCTATAGTAAGCACCTGATATAGAAAACGCCCGTTATAGAAACCGCCCATTTTAAAAATCGACCGTTATAGAAACAATCTGTTCTAGAAATCGACCATTATAGAAACTGACCGTTATAGAAACCTTACACCATGGAAACTGCCCGTTATAGAAGGCACCCATTTTAGAAACCGCCCATAATAGAAAAATCCGTTTATAAAAACTGACCATTATAGAAACTCCCTTTATAGAACCATCCATTATAGAAACCGCCCGCTTTAGAAACTGAGCGTAATAGAAACCACCCGTTATAGAAACCAACTGTTATAGAAACTAACCTTTATAGAATTTGCCGTTATAGAAAGCCTCCATTATTGAAACCGACTGTTAGTGAAACTGACCATTATAGAAACCACCCGTTATTGAAACTGATCATTATATAAACCAACAGTTACAAAAACTACCCATTATAGAAACTGACCGTTACAGAAACTGAGTGGTATGGAAACCATCCATGATGGAAAACGCCCGTATTAAAAACTGACCGTTATAGAAACAGACCATTATAGAAACAGCCCGTTATGGAAACTAACAGTTATTGAAAATCCCCGTTATAGAGACCGACCATTCTAGAGCCGACTGTTATAGAAACTGACCATTATAGAATTCACCTGTCATAGAAAGCCTCCATTATTGAAACCAACCATTACAGAAACTGACCGTTATAGAAGCCACCTGTTATAGAAACTGACAGTTATATAAATCAACTGTTACAAAAACTCCCCGTTATAGAAACTGACCTTTATAGAAACTGAGCGGTATCAAAACCGCCCATGATGGAAACCGCCCATTATAAAAACTGACCGTTACAGAAATTGATCATTATAGAAACGGCCCATTATGGAAAATAATAGTTATTGAAAACCCATGTTATAGAAACCGCCCGTTATAGAAACTAACCGTTATAGAAACCGATTGTTTTGGAAATCACACATTATGGAAACACCCCATTATAGAAACTGACTGATACAGTAAGCACCTGCTATAGCAACTGCCCGTTCTAGAAACCAACCTTTCTAGAAACCACTCGTTATAGAAACCGAGCGTTCTAGAAACTCACCATTATAGAAACTGGTCATTACAGAAACTGCCCGTTATAGAAAATGACTGTTTCAGAAACCCCCCGTTATAGAAAACGCCCATTAAAGAAAACTACCGTTGTAGAAACTGACCTTTATAGAAACTGACTTATAGAAATTGACCATTATAGAAATGGCCCATTCTGGAAGCTGACTGGTACAGAAACTATAGTTATAGAAACCGTCCGCCATTGAAATCACCCGTTAAAACAACTCCCCATTGCAGAAATTGACAGTTATAGAAACCGTCCGCCATGGAAAGCGCCCATTATAGAAACTGACCGTTATAGAAATCATCGGTTATAGAAACCCCTCCGTTATAGAAACCGCTCGTTATAGAAACTGACCTTTATAGAAACAGTCCATTATAGAAACTGACTGTTATTGAAACCGACGGTTATAGGAACGACACGTTATAGAAAGCGCTCGTTATAGAAACTGACCGTTATAGAAATGGCCCATTTTAGAAGCTGACCGGCATAGAAACTGACTGTTTTAGAAACCGTCAGCCATTGAAACCGTTTGTTAACGAAACTGACCGTTATAGAAATCGTTGGTTATAGAAACCTCCCCTTATAGAAACCACTTGTTATAGAATCTGACCTTTATAGAAGCCACTCGTTACAGAAACTGACTGTTATAGAAATGGCCCATTATAGAAACCGGCCATTATAGAAACCACCAATATAATAACCGGCCTTCATAGAAACCGCCTGTTATGGAGACTGATACTGGCCATAATAGAAACCTGCCGTTATAGAAACTAACCGGTATAGAAACCGTTAGTTATAGAAATTCCCCGTTATAGAAACCACTTGTTATAGAAACTGACTGTTATAGAAACCACCCATTACAGAAGCAGACCATTATAGAATCGGCCCGTTATGTAAACTAACGGTTATTGAAAACCCCCGTTACAGAAACTGCCCGTTCTAGAGTCGACTGTTATAGAAACTGACCGTTTTAGAAACTGTACACCATGGAAACCGCCCGTAATAGAAAGCACACATTTTAGAAATGCCCATAATAGAATACTGTGGTTATAGAAATTGACCGTTATAGAAAACCCCGTTAAAGAAACCGCCCGTAATAGAAACCGTCCGTTACGGAAGCCGACCGTTACCGAATCTACGATTTATAGAAACTGGTCGTTAAAGAAACTGCATGATGCAAATAGCGACCATTATAGGAAGTGACCATTATAGAACCCGATTGTTATAGAAACTGACCGTTATTGAAACAAACCAAAAGTTATAGAAATAGCTCATTATAGAAATGGCCTACTATGGAAACTAACGGTTATTGAAAAACCCTGTTATAGAAACCGCCCGTCATAGAAAACGACCATTATAGAAACCAACTGTTATGGAAATCACACATTATGGAAACACCCCATTATAGAAACTGACCGCTATAGTAAGCACCTGTTATAGAAACCGAGATTTCTAGAAACCACTCGTTATAGAAACCAAATGTTATAGAAACTCATCATTATAGAATCTGACCGTTATAGAAACTGTCCGTTGTAGAAATCCCCATTATAGAAACCATCCATTATAGAAACCCCCATTATAGCGACCGAACATCATAGAAACCGCCCTTCATAGAAACCGCCCGTTATGGAAACTGACCTTTATAGAAACCGGCTGTAATAGAAGCCTACCATTATAGAAATGTGCCGTTATAGAAACCTTCATTACAGAAACCGCCCATTAGAGAAACTGACTGACCATTATAGAAAGTGTCCGCCATTGAGGCCGCCTGTTACAGAAAACCCCCATTGCAAAAACTCACAGTTATCGAAACTGTCCGCCATGGAAACTGCCCGTTATAGAAACTCACCATTATAGAAACCGACATTTATAGAAACTGGTCTTTACAGAAACTGCCCGTTATAGAAAATGACTGTTACAGAAACCCCCCGTTATAGAAAGCGCACGTTAGGGAAAACTACCATTGTAGAAACTGACCGTTATAGAAACTGTCCACCATTGAACCCGCCCATTAAAGAAACTCCCCATTACAGAAACTGACAGTTATAGAAACCTTCAGCCATGGGAACCGCCCGTTATAGAAACCGCTCATTATAGAAACCCCTCATTACAGAAACTGACCTTTATACAAACCGCCCATTATAGAAACTGACCATTATGGGAACCGTCGGTTGTAGAAACCCCCTGTTATAGAAACTCCCCGTTATAGAAACCCCCCACTATAGAAAACGCTCGTTATAGAAACCACTCGTTACAGAAACTGACCTTTATACAAACCGCCCATTATAGAAACGGCCCATTATAGAAAACGATCGTTATAGTAACCCCCTGTTACAGAAACCGCTCGTTACAGAAACTGACCTTTATACAAACTGCCCATTATCGAAACCGACTGGTATGGAAACTGCCCGTTAGAGAAACCGATCGTTATAGAAATCGATCGTTATAGAAAGCACCCGTTATAGAAACTGACCGTTCTAAAAACCCCTGTTATAGAAAGCTCCCATTATAGAAACCAAACGTTATAGAAACCCCTGATATAGCAACCGAATGTTATAGAAACAGCCCTTCATAGAAACCGCCCGTTATGGAAACCAACCTTAATAGAAACCCCTGATATAGCAACCGAACGTTATAGAAACCGCCCTTCATAGAAACCACCCGTTATAGAAACCGCCCGTTATAGAAACCGCCCGTTATGGAAACCGCCCTTCATAGAAACCGCCCTTCATAGAAACCGCCCTTCATAGAAACCGCCCTTCATAGAAACTGACTGTTATAGAAACCGCCCGTTATGGAAACTGACCGTTATAGAAACCGCCCTTCATAGAAACCGCCCGTTATGGAAACTGACCATTATAGAAACCGCCCGTTATGGAACTGACCGTTATAGAAACCATTCGTACTAGAAACCTGTCGTAATAAAAACATGCCATTATAGAAAATGGCCGTTATAGAAACTGATCATTACAGAAGTTATAGAAACTGTCGGTTATAGAAACCCCTCATTATAGAAACCGCTCGTTATAGAAACTGACCTTTATAGAAGCCGCCCATTGTAGATACCAACTGTTATAGAAACCGCTTGTTATAGAAACCACTCGTTACAGAAACCGCTCATTATAGAAACACACCGTTATAGAATCCGCTATTATAGAAAGGCCCCGTTATAGAAACCCCACCATATAGAAACCCAACGTTAAAGTATACCCCCATTATAGAAACCCATTGTTTTAGAAATCAACCATTATAGAAGTGAGTCATTACAAAAACAGCCCATTATAGAAAATGACCATTATAGAAACCGCCCGTTATGGAAACAGACCGTTATAGAAACCACCCATTATAGAAACAGGCTGGGATAGAAACTGAGCGTTATAGAAAAAACACGTTTTCGAAATCACCCGTTACAGAAACTGCCAGTTATAGAAACTGCTCGCGACGGAAAATGCTCATTATAGAAACGCCCTGTTATAGAATTCGGCCGTTACAGAAACCGGCCATTATATAAACCGACAGTTGTAGAAACCACCCGGTATAGTAACCGCCCATTATAGAAACATTCCATAATAGAATGTGCTTGTTATGGAAACCTCCTGTTATAGAAACTGACTGTTATAGAAAACACCCATTATAGAAAACGAACTTTATAGAAACCGCCCGTTACTGAAACCGTCCGTTATAGAAACTGACTGTTACGGATACTGACCGTTATAGAATCCCCCGGTTATAGAAACTGACCATTATAGAAACCGTACACCATGGAAACTGTCCATTATAGAAACCATCTGTTATAGAAACACCCCGATATCGAAACCGCTCGGAAGAGAAACTGACTTTTATAGAAACCGCCCGTTATAGAGACCGCCGTTTATAGATACTGAACGTGATCGAAACCACCCATTATAGAAGCCACCCATTACAGAATCCCCCATTATAGAAACTCACAGTAAAGAAACACCCTGTTATAGAAACCGAACATTATAGAAACTGACAGTTATAGAAACCATCCGTCATGGAAACCGCCTGTTATAGAAACCGTCCGTTATAGAAAACGGCCATTATAGATACTGACCGTTATAGAAACCACTCATTATAGAAAATGACCATTATAGAAATCGCCCATTATAAAAGCTACCCGTTATAGAAACCAATCATTATAGAAATTGACAGTTATAGAAACCGCCCATTATAGAGATCTCCCGCTATAGAAAGCCCCCATTATAGAAACCCCCTGTTATAGAAACTGCCCGTTATAGAAACTGCCCGTTATAGAAACTGCCCGTTATAGAAAATGACCGTTATAGAAACCACCCGTTATAGAAACTGACCGTTATAGAAACCGTCCACCATTGAAACCACCCATTAAAGAAAACCCCCCATTACAGAAACTGACAGTTATAGAAATCAACTGTTATAGAAACCACCCATTATAGAAAACGTTCGTTATAGAAACTGACCTTTATAGAACCCGCCCATTATAGATACTGACCATTATAGAAACCGCCCGTTATAGAAATCGCTCATTATAAAAACCACTCATTACAGAAACCCCTCATTATAGCAATCCACCATTATAGAATACCCCCATTATAGAAAGCCCCTGTTATAGAAACCGCCTGCTTTAGAAACTGACCATATTATAAGCCCTATTATAGAAACCGACCCTTATAGAAACTGACCTTTATAGAAACCGCCCGTGACAGAAACTGACAGTTATAGAAACTGACCTTTATAGAAACCATCCGTTATAAGATGCCTCCATTATTGAAACCGACCGTTACAGAAACTGACCGTTATAGAAGTTACCCATTATAGAAACTGACCATTATATAAACCAGCGGTTACGCAAACAGCCCGTTACAGAAACTGACTGATATAGAAACTGCCCGTTCTTGAATCAGACTGTTATAGAAATCATACACTATGGAAACCGCCCGTTATAGAAAGCACCCATTTAAGAAACCGCCCATTATAGAAAGCTCCGGTTATAGAAACCGCCCGTTATATAAACTGACCATTATATAAACTCATCATTATAGAAACCGCCATATATAGCAACTGGTTGTTTCAGAAACTGCCTGTTATAGAAAATGACTGTCACAGAAACCCCCTGTCAAGAAAGCGCCCGTTAGAGAAAACTACCGTTGTAGAAACTGACCATTATAGAAATCGACCTTTATGGAAAATGATTGTTATGATATTGACCGTTATAGAAACGGCCTGTTTTAGAAACTGACAAGTTTAGAAACTTACCGTTATAGAATCCGTCCGCCATGGAAACTGTCCATTATAGAAACCGTCCATTATAGAAACACCCTGTTATTGAAACCACTCGGTAGAGAAACTGACTTTTATAGAAACGGCCAATTATAGAAACTGACCATTATAGAAAGCCCCCATTATAGAAACCCCCTGTTATAGAAACGGCCCATTATAGAAACTGACTGTTATAGAAAGCCCCCATTATAGAAACATCCTGTTATAGAAACTGACTGTTATAGAAAATGCCATTTATAAATGTGAGTCATTACAGAATCTGCCAGTTAAGAGAAACCATCTGCCATTGAAACTGCCCATTATAGAAACTGACAATTATAGAAACCATCAGTTATAGAAACCCCCCATTATAGAAAACGCTTGTTATAGAAACTGACCCTTATAGAAAACATCCATTATAGATACTGACCGTTATAGAATCCGCCCATTGTAGATACTGACCTTTATAGAAACCGCCCGTTATAGAAACCGCCCGTTATAGATACTGACCGTTATAGAAATCCCTCATTATAGAAGCCACTTGTTACAGAAACCCCTCATTATAGCAATCCACCATTATAGAATACCCCCATTATAGAAAGCCCCCGTTATAGAAACCCAACATTATAATATACCCCCGTTATAGAAACCCACTGTAACAGAAACCACCCATTGTCGAAACTACCCATTATAGAAACTGACCGTTATAGAGGCAGGACGTTACATAAACCGCTTGTTGTAAAAACTGATTGTTATAGAAAATAAACGGTATGGAAACCGCCTGCTATAGAAACCGACCATTATAGAAACCGCACGTTATAGAAACCGGCTGTGATAGAAACTGACCATTATAAAAACCATATGCCATAGAAACTGCCCGTTATAGAAACTGCCCGTTATAGAAACCGCCTGTTATAGAAACCCCCTTTATAGAAACCATCCCTTATAGAATCTACCTGCTTTAGAAACTGGCCGTAATAGAAACCGCCGTTATAGAAACCGACTATTATATAAACTAACCTTTATTGAATTCGCCCGTTATAGAAAGCCTCCATTATTGAAACCAACCGTTACAGAAACTGACCATTATAGAAGCCACCCGTTAAAGAAACTGACCATTACATAAACCAGTGGTTAGAAAAACTGCCTGTTATAGAAACTGACCGGTACAGAAGCTGAGCGGTATGGAAGCAACACTTTATAGAAATAGACCATTATTGAAACGGGCCGTTATGGAAACTAACAGTTATTGAAAACCCCCGTTATAGAAACCGCCTGTTATAGAAACTGACTGTTATAGAAGCGGGTCATTATAGAAACCGCCCATTATAGAAAGCACCCATTTAAGAATATGCACATTATAGAAAACTCCAGTTATAGAAACCGACCGTTATAGAAACCACCCCTTATAGAAACCACCCCTGATAGAAACCACCCCTTATAGAAACTGACCGTAATAGAAACCGCCCCTTATAGAAACCTCCCGTTATATGAACTGACCTTTATAGAAACTGCCCGTGACAGAAACTGACAGTTATAGAAACTAACCTTTATAGAATTCACCTGTTATAGAAACCGACCTTTATAGAAACCGCCCGCTACAGAAACCGCCTGTTATCAAAACCGCTCGGTAGAGAAACTGACTTTTATAGAAATCACCCGTTATAGAAACTGACCTTTATAGAAACCGGCCGTTATAGAGACCGTCCTTTAGAGATACTGAACGTTATCAAAACCGCCCATTATAGAAGCCACCCATTACAGAATCCCCCATTATAGAAACTCACATTGAAAAAACAATCTTTTATAGAAACCGAACGTTATAGAAACTGACAGTTGTAGAAACCGTCCGCCATGGAAACCACCCGTTATAGAAACCGTCCGTTATAGAAACCACTCATTATAGAAACTGACCGTTATAGAAACCACCCGTCATAGAAACTGACCGTTATAGAAACCGTCCACCATTGAAACCGCCCATTAAAGAAATCCCCCCATTACAGAAACTGACCGTTATAGAAACTGTCTGCCGTGGAAACCGCCTGTTATAGAAACTGACCGTTATAGAAACCATCATTTTTAGAAACCCCCGTTATAGAAAACACTCGTTATAGAAACTGACCTTTATAGAAACCGCCCATTATAGATACTGACCATTATAGAAACCGCCCGTTATAGAAATCGCTCATTATAAAAACCACTCATTACAGAAACCCCTCATTATAGCAATCCACCATTATAGAATACCCCCATTTTAGAAAGCCCCCGTTATAAAAACCGCCTGCTTTAGCGACTGACCATATTATAAACCACCCGTTATAGAAACCGACCCTTATAGAAACTGACCTTTATAGAAACCGCCCGTGACAGAAACTGACAGTTATAGAAACTGACCTTTATAGAAACTGTCAGTTATAGGATGCCTCCATTATTGAAACCGACCATCACAGAAACTAACCGTTATAGAAGTTACCCATTATAGAAACTGACCATTATATAAACCAGCGGTTACGCAAACAGCCCGTTAAAGAAACTAAACGATATAGAAACTGCCCGTTCTTGAATCAGACTGTTATAGAAACCATACGCCATGGAAACCGCCTGTTATAGAAAGCACCCATTTAAGAAACCGCCCATTATAGAAAACTCCGGTTATAGAAACCGCCCGTTATATAAACTGACCATTATAGAAACCGCCATTTATAGCAACTGGTTGTTTCAGAAATTGCCTGTTATTGAAAATGACTGTCACAGAAACCCCCTGTCAAAAAAGCGCCCGTTAGAGAAAACTACCGTTGTGGAAACTGACCATTATAGAAATCGACCTTTATGGAAAGTGATTGTTATGATATTGACCGTTATACAAACGGCCTGTTTTAGAAACTGACAAGTTGAGAAACTGACCGATATAGAATCCATGCGCCATTGAAACCACCCATTAAAGAAACTTCCCATTGCAGAAATTGACAGTTATAGAAACTGTCGGTTATAGGAAGCGCCCGTTATAGAAACTGACCTTTATAGAAACCGCCTATTATAGGTACTGACCATTATAGTAACCGCCCGTTATAGACACCTACCGTTATAGAAAGCGCCCGTTCTAGAAACTGACTGTTGTAGAAACTGACCGTTATAGAAACCGTATGCCATGGAAACCGCCCTTATAGAAAGCACCCACTTTAGAAACCGCCCATTATAAAAAAACACCAGTTATAGAATTTGCCCGTTATAGAAAACCCCTTCATAGAAACCACCCGTTATAGAAACCGCCCACTTCAGAAACTGACCACAATAGAAACTGCCCATTATAGAAAGTGAGCGGTATGGAAACAGACACTTATGGAAACCGCCCGTTATAGTAACTGCCTGTTACAGAAACCGCTAGTTATAAAAACTGTCCGCTATGGAAAATGTTCATTATAGTAAAGCCTTGTTATAGAATTTGGCCGTTACAGAAACCGGCCATTATAGACACTGACTGTGATAGAAAGTGAGCGTTATAGAAACCGTACATTTTCGATACCATCCGGTATAGAAACCGCCTCTTATAGAAACCACTCGTTGTGGAAACCTCATGTTATAGATACTGACTGTTGTAGAAACCGCCCATTTTGGAAACTGACTGTTATAGAAAGCCCCCGTTATAGAAACCTCCTGTTATAGAAATCGACTGTTAAAGAAACCTCCCATTATAGAAACTCATCATTATAGAAAACGCAATTTATAAATGTGGGTCTTTACAGAAACTGCCGGATATAGAAACCGTCCACCATTGAAACCGCCCACTATAGAAACTGACCATTATAGAAACCATCGGTTATAGAAACCCCCCATTATAGAAAACGCTTGTTATAGAAACTGACCTTTACAGGAACCGCCCATTATAGAAACTGACCTTTATAGAAACCGCCCTTTATAGATACTGACCATTATACAAACCGTCCATTGTAGAAACTGCCCGCTATAGATACCGACCATTATAGAAATCCCTCATTATAGAAACCACTTGTTACAGAAACCCCTCATTATAGCAATCCACCGTTATAGAATATCCCCATTATAGAAACCCATTGTAGAATCCACCCATTATAGAAACTGACCGTTATAGAGGCAGAACGTTACAGAAACTGCATCTGCAGAGAACCTTGGTGCATGCACTCTCGCAGGCCTGGTACCGACTCAGATCAGTAGATTGGTGAGGTCTAGTATGCAGATTGGAGGATGTGGGATTTAGTAGTGCGCAACCTTTATTCAATGTTTTAACATAACTCATCAGTGTGTAAACATGGGGATGGAATCTGCATCTGTGTTTTACATGTGCGATGTCGATCTCTGTTCAGACTCCATGCAGACAGTAGACTGTTATTTTCGGCAAAAACAGGTACCAGCTACCTTTAAGAGATTTCGAAGAAAGATCCTCCCTTTAAGAGATTGCGCTCCCTCTGGTGGTGGAAAGTGCGAATTGCATTGATTGCACGTGCAAGGCCTAGGAAGGAACACCGATTGCAGGTAAGTGCTCCCTTGTGTCCAAACTTGCGTACTGCCTGCTCAGGGTCTGTCGGGCATGGGGTGGTAGTGCATCGTGTTACCACCGCCCAAAATGGACCCTTATCGCATTTTTTTCCCCCTGACTATTACAGAAAACACCCGTTATAGAAAACACCCGTTATAGAAAGCGCACATTATAGAAAGTGCCTGTTACAGAAAACACCCGTTATAGAAACTGCCCTAACTGGCTGTTATAGAACCCAGCCATTATAGAAACCACCCATAATGGAAACTGACCATTATAGAAGCCACTCGTTATAGAAACGGCTCGTTATAGAAACTGGCCGTTATAGAAATTGACAGTTGTAGAAACCGTCCATTATAGGTACTGAATGTAATGGAAAGCACCCATTATAGAAGCTGCTCGTTATAGAAACCACCCGTTACAGAAACCCCCCCATTATAGAAACACACCGTTATGGAAACACCCTGTTATATAAACCAAACGTTATAGAAGCAGCCCATTATATAAACTGACCATTATAGAAAACTCTATAGAAGCAGGTCATTGCAGAAACTGCCCGTTATAGAAACTGCCCGTTACAGAAACTGACCATTATAGAAACTGACCGGTATAGAAACTGACCGGTATATAAACCGTCCGCCATGGAAACCGCCCGTTATAGAAAACCCCAGTTATAGAAATTCTAGAAACCCACCATTACAGAAACTGACAGTTATAGAAATTGTCCACCGTGGAAACTGTCCATTATAAAAACTGACCGTTATAGAAACCATTGGTTATAGCAAACCCCCGTTATAGAAACCGCTCATTATAGAAACTGACTGTTATAGGAACCACCAGTTATAGATAATGACCATTATAGAAATGGCTTGTTAAAGAAACCATTCGTTATAGAAACCACCTATAACAGAAACCACTCATTATAGAAAGCCCCCGTTATTAAAACCACACCATTATAGTATAACCCTGTTATAGAAACCTCCTGTTGTGGAAACTGGCCATTATGAATGTCGGGCATTATAGAAACCGACAGTTATAGAAACCAACCATTATAGAAACCCCCTTTATAGAAACCACCCGTTATAGAAACCGCCTGCTTCAGAAACCGACCATTATAGAAAGAGACCTTTATTGAAACCACCTATGACACAAACTGACAGTTATAGAAACTAACCTTTATAGAAACCGCCCGTTAGAGAAACTGCCAGTTATAGATACTGACCATTATACAATCCGCCCATTATAGAATTCGCTCGTTATAGAAAGCCTCCATTATTGAAACCGACCATTACAGGAACTGACCATTATAGATGCCACCCATTATAGAAACTGAGCATTATATAAACTGCCCATTATAGATACTGACCATTATAGAAACCGCCCGTTATAGAAACCGCTTGTTATAGAAACCAGTCATTACGGAGACCCTACATTATAGTAATCCACTGTTATAGAATACCTCCATTACAGAAAGCCCCCATTATTGAAACCCCACCAGATAGAAACTCAATGTTATAGTATACCCCCGTTATAGAAACCCATTGTTATAGAAATCGACCGTTATAGAAACTACCCATTATAGAAACTGACTGTTACAGAAACTGACCGTTACAGAAATGTCTGCTACAGAAAACACTCATTATAGAAACGCTCTGATATAGAATCTGGCCATTACAGAAACCGGCCATTATAGAAACCGTCCGTTATGGAAACAGTCCATTATGGAAACCGACCATTATAGAAACCCCCTGTTATAGAAAACACCCGTTATATAAAGCACACTTTACAGAAACAGCCATTATAGAAACCGACAGTTATAGAAACCACCCATTATAGAAACCAACCATTATAGAAACGGGCCATTATAGAAAACACCCGTTATAGAAAGCGCCCATTATAGAAACTGACCATCATAGATACTGGCCGTTGTAGAACCCAGCTATTATAGAAACCGCCCGCTATATAAACTCACCATTATAGAAACCGCAATTTATAGAAGCAGGTCATTAAAGGAACTGTCCTTTATAGAAACTGACCGGTATAGAAACAGACCATTTTAGAAACTGTCTGCCATGGAAACTGACTGTTATAGAAACGGTCCCTTATAGAAACCGTCCGTTATAGAAACCATCCATTATGGAAACTGGCCGTTATAGAAACTGACCGGTATAGAAACTTAGCATTATAGAAAGTGTCCACCATGGAAACCACCCGTTATAGAAAAATCCCACTATAGAAACCGCCTGTTACAGAAATCGCCCATTATAGAAACCCCCCTTATAGAAAACGCCCTTTAAAGAAATTGCCCGTTACAGAAACCGCCTATTATAGAAAGCGCCCGCTTTAGATACTAACCGTCACAGAAGTCGCTCAAACCTGACTGTTATAGAGACTGAACATTGTAGAAGTCGTCCATTATGGAAAGCACCCATTATAGAACCGTTTGTTACAGCAAATGTCCTTAATAGAAACTGACCATTATAGAAACCGACTATTATAAACACCGACCATTATAGAAATAGCCCATTATAGAAACCAACCGTTATAAAAACGGTCCACTATGGAAACCGACCGTTATAGAAACCACCCACTATGGAAACCACTTGATATAGAAACCGATTGTTATAGAAACCGACCGTTATAGAAACCGCCTGTCATAGAAACTGACCATTATAGAAGCCACCTGTGATAGAAAGCACCCATTATAGAAACTGACCGTTATGGATACTGGGCTTTATAGAACCCAGCTATTATAGAAACCGCCCGTTATAGAAACTGACTGTTATAGAAACCATCCACCATGGAAACCACCCATTATAGAAACTGACAGTTATAGAAAGTGTCTGCCATGGAAACTGCCCATTATAGAAAAACCTCGCTTTAGAAACCAACCGTTATAGAAATTGCCCATTATAGAAACCATCCTTTATAGTAGCCGCCCTTTAAAGAAAGTGCCCGTTTCAAAAACTGCCCATTATAGAGTCATAGAGTCATAGAAGTTTACAACATGGAAACAGGCCCTTCGGCCCAACATGTCCATATCGCCCAGTTTATACCACGAAGCTAGTCCCAGTTGCCTGCATTTGGCCCATATCCCTCTATACCCATCTTACCCATGTAACTGTCCAAATGCTTTTTAAAAGACAAAATTGTACCCGCCTCTACTACTGCCTCTGGCAGCTCGTTCCAGACACTCACCACCCTTTGAGTGAAAAAATTGCCGCTCTGGACACTTTTGTATCTCTCCCCTCTCACCTTAAATCTATGCCCCCTCGTTATAGACTCCCCTACCTTTGGGAAAAGATTTTGACTATCTACCTTATCTATGCCCCTCATTATTTTATAGACTTCTATAAGATCACCCCGAAACCTCCTACTCTCGAGGGAAAAAAGTCTCAGTCTATCCAACCTCTCCCTATAAGTCAAACCATCAAGTCCCGGTAGCATCCTTGTAAATCTTTTCTGCACTCTTTCTAGTTTAATAATATCCTTTCTATAATAGGGTGACCAGAACTGTACACAGTATTCCAAGTGTGGCCTTACTAATGTCTTGTACAACTTCAACAAGACATCCCAACTCCTGTATTCAATGTTCTGACCAATGAAACCAAGCATGCTGAATGCCTTCTTCACCACCCTATCCACCTGTGACTCCACTTTCAAGGAGCTATGAACCTGTACTCCTAGATCTCTTTGTTCTATAACTCTCCCCAACGCCCTACCATTAACGGAGTAGGTCCTGGCCCGATTTGATCTGCCAAAATGCATCATTATAAAACCTGACTGTTACAGAAACTGCCCGTTATAGAAACCGCTCGTTACAGAAACTGCCCGTTATAGAAACTGTCCACTGTGGAAAACACTCATTATAGAAACGCCCTGTTATAGAATTTGGCTGTCATAGAAACCCGCCATTACAGAAACCGACAGTTATAGAAACTGTCCATTATCGAAATATAGACTTCAAGAGGATATAGACAGGCTGGTGGCATGGGCGGACACGTGGCAGATGAAATTTAATGCAGCAAAATGCGAAGTGACACATTTCGGTAGGAAGAACGAGGAGAGGCAATATAAATAGAGGGCACAATTCTAAAAGAGGTACAGAAACAGAGAGATCTGGGAGATATGTGCACAAATCGTTGAAGGTGGCAGGGCAGGTTGAGAAAGTGGTTAAAAAGTATACGGGATCCTGGGCTTTGTAAATAGAGGCATAGAGTACAAAAGCAAGGAAGTTATGTTGAACCTTTATAAAACACTGGTTCGGCCACAACTGGAGTATTGAGTCCAGTTCTGGGCACCGCATTTTAGGAAAGATGTGAAGGCCTTAGAGAGGGTGCAGAAAAGATCTACTAGAATGATTCCAGGGATGATGGACTTTAGTTACGTGGATAGACTGGAGAAGTTGGAGTTGTTCTCCTTGGAACAGAGACAGTTGCGAGGTGATTTGATAGAGGTATTCAAAAACATGAAGGGTCTAGACAGAGTAGATAGAGAGAAACTGTTCCCATTGTCAGAAGTGTCAAGAACCAGAGGACATAGATTTAAGGTGATTGGCAAAAGAACCAAAGGTGACATGAGGAAAAACTTTTTTACTCAGCAAGTGGTTAGGATCTGAAATGCACTGCCCAAGGGGGTGGTGGAGGCAGATACAAACGTGGCCTTCAAAAGGGAACTGGATAAGTACTTGATAGGAAAAAATTTGCAAGGCTACAGGGATAGGGCTGGGGAGTGGGACTAGCTGGATTGCTCTTGCATAGAGCCGGCGTGGACTTGATGGGCCGAATGGCCTCCTTCCATGCTGTAACCTTTCTATGATTCTATGGTTCTATGATTATAGAAACCGACCATTATAGAAAGCGCCCTTTATAGAAACCGTCCCTTATGGAAAGCGCCCGTCGCAGAAACCACTAGTTATAGAAACTGCCCGCTTTAGAAACTTACCATTATAGAACCCGCCCGTTATAGAAACCGACTGTTATAAAACTGACCGTTATAGAACCTGCCCGTTACAGAAACTGCCTGTTATAGAAACCGTCAATTATAAAAGCAGCCTGTTATAGAAACTGTCCTCTATGGAAATGCCCCGTAGTAGAAAGCGCCCGTTATAGAAAATTCCTGTTATAGAAACTGCCCATTATAGGAACTGCCCTTAATTGAAAACTCCCATAATAGAAACCGTCCATTATAGAAACCTAGCATTAGAGAAACCAACCTTTATAGAAAGCGCCCGTTATAGAAACTGACCATGATAGAAACCCCGTCATAGAAAACTGCCATTATAGAAACCCTCGTTATAGAAAATGTCCACTATGAAAATCCCCCGTTGTAGAAAGCGCCCGTTATAGAAAATACCTGTTATAGGAACCGCCCATTATTGAAAACCCCAGTAATAGAAACTGCTCATTATAGAAACTGACCATCATGGAAACTGACCGTTATAGAAACCGTCCATTATAGAAACGGTCTGTTATAGAAACCGACCAATGTAGAAACCGACCATCATAGAAACCGCCCTTCATAGTAACCACCCATTATGGAAACTGATTGTCATAGAAACTGGTCGTAATAGAAACCGACAGTTATAGAAACCTGCTGTTATAGAAGGTGCCTGTTATAGAAACTGCCCATTACAGAAGCTGACCATTATCAAAACTGACTGTTATGGAAACCCCGTGTTATAAAAACTGCCCATCATAAAAAACCACCATTCCAGAAATTGACAGTTATAGAAACCGTCCGCCATAGAAACCGCCCGTTATGGAAACTGACCGTTGTAGAAACCGCCCATTATGGATACTGAATGTTATCTAAACCGTCTGTTATAGAAGCCTCTTGTTATAGAAACAGCTCGTTATAGAAACCACCTGTTACAGGAAACCCCATTATAGAAACCCGCCATTGTAGAAACCCCCTGTTATAGAAACCCCCTGTTATAGAAACTCGCCGTTATAGAAACCTCCATTTATAGAAGCAGGTCGTTACAGAAACTGCCTTTTACAGAAACTGACCGGTATAGCAACGGACCATTATAGAAATTGTCCGCCGTGGAAACCATTTGCCATGCAAATCAACCATTATAGAAAACCCCTGTTATAGAAACTGTCCGCTATAAAAACCCACCATTACAGAAACTGACAGTTATATAAACCATCCACCATGGAAACCGCCCATTATAGAAATTGACCGTTATAGAAACCATCGGTTATGGAAACCCCCCATTATGGAAACCGCTCGTTATAGAAAAAAACAGAGAAACATAGAAAATAGGAGCAGGAATAGGCCACTCGTCTCTACGAGCCTGCTCCGCCATTCAATATGATCATGGCTGATCCTCTATCTCAATACCATATTCCCGCTTTCTCCCCATACCCCTTGATGCCTTTTATGTCTAAAAATCTAGCTAGCTCCTTCTTAAATATATTCAGTGACTTGGCCTCCACAGCCTTCTGTGGTAGAGAATTCTACAGGTTCACCACCCTCTGAGTGAAGAAATTTCTCCTCATCTCAGTCCTAGATGTCCTACCCCGTATCCTGAGACTGTGAACCCTCGTTCTGGACCCCCCAGCCAGGAGAAACACTCTCTCTGCATCAAGTCTGTCTAGCCCTGTCAGAATTTTATATGTTTCAATGAGATCTCCTCTCATTCTTTCAAACTCGAGTGAATACAGGCCGAGTCGATCCAATCTCTCCTCATATGACAGTCCTGCCATCCCAGGAATCAGTCTGGAGAACCTTCGCTGCACTCCCTCAATGGCAAGTATATCCTTTCTTAGGTAAGGAGACCAAAACTGCACACAACACTCCAGGTGTGGTCTCATCAAGGCCCTGTATAACTGCAGTAAGACATCCTTGCTCCTGTACTCAAATCCTCTTGCAATGAAGGCCAACATACCATTTGCCTTCCTAACTGCTTGCTGCACCTGCATGTTTGCTTTCAGTGACCGGTGTACAAGGACACCCAGGTCCCTTTGTACATCAACATTTCCCAATCTATCACTATTTAAATAATACTCTGCCTTTCTGTTTTTTCTTCCAAAGTGGATAACTTCACATTTATCCACATTGTACTGCATCTGCCATGTATTTGCCTGTTCACTCAACTTATCTAAATTGCCTTGAAGCCTCTTTGCATCCTCCTCATAACTCACGATCCTACCTAGTTTTGTGTCATCAGCAAACTTGGAAATATTACATTTGGTTCCCTCATCCGAATCATTGATATATATTGTGAATAGCTGGGGCCCAAGCACTGATCCCTGCAGTACCCCATTAGTCACTGTCTGTCACCCATTTACTCCTGCTCTCTGTTTCCTGTCTGTTAACCAATTTTCAATCCATGCCAGTATATTACCCCCAATCCCATGTGCTTTAATTTTGCACACTAACCTCTTTTGTGGGACTTTATCAAAGGCCTTCTGAAAATCCAAATAAACCACATCTACTGGTTCTCCCTTATCTATTCTACCAGTTACATCCTCAAAAAACTCCAGTAGGTTTGTCAAACATGATTTCCCTTTCATAAATCCATGTTGACTTTGTCTAATCCCGTTGATATTTTCTAAGTGTTATCACATCCTTTATAATAGACTCTAGCATTTTCCCTACTACTGATGTTAGGCTAACCGATCTGTAGTTCCCTGTTTTCTCTCTCCCTCCTTTTTTAAATAGTGGGGTTACATTTGCCGCCCTCCAATCTGCAGGAACTGTTCCATAATCTATAGAATTTTGGAAGATGACAACTAATGCATCCATTATTTCCATGGCTACCTCTTTTAGTACTCTGGGATACAGATTATCAGGCCCTAGGGATTTATTGGCTTTCAGTCCCATTAATTTTTCCAGCATTATTTTTCTACCAATACTAATTTCCTTTAATTCCTCCTTCTCACTAGTACCTTGGTTCCCTAGCATTTCTGGGAAGTTATTTGTGTCCTCTTCCGTGAAGACAGAACCAAAGTATTTGTTTAATTGCTCTGCCATTTCCTTGTTCCCCATTATAAATTCTCCTGCTTCTGACTGTAAGGGACCTACATTTGTCTTCAATAATCTTTTTCTTTTTACATACTTGTAGAAGCTTTTACAGTCTACTTTTATGTTCCTTGCTAGTTTACTCTCATACTCTATTTTTCCCATCTTAATCAATCCCTTGATCTTTTTTTGCTGAATTCTAAACTGCTCCCAATCCTCAGGCTTGCTACTTTTTCTGGCAACTTTATATGATTTCTCTTTGGATCTAATACTAGCCTTAATTTCTTTTGTTCGCCATGGTTGAGCCGCTTTTCCTTTTGTGTTTTTGCGCCAGAAAGGAATGTATAATTGTTGCAATTCATGCATTCGTTCCTTAAATGTTAGCCATTGCCTATCCACCATCGTGCCTTTTAATGAAGCTTCCCAATCTATCATAGCCAACTCACTCCTCATACCTTCGTAGTTTCCTTTGTTTAGATTTAGGACCCTAGTTTCTGATTGGACTACTTCATTTCCATCTTAATGAAGAATTCTATCATGTTATGGTTACTCTTTCCTAAAGGGCCCCGCACAACAAGATTATTAATTAACCCCTTCTCATTGCACAATACCCAATCTAGGGTAGCCTGTTCGCTGGTTGGCTCCTCAACGTACTGGTCTAAAAAACCATCTCATACACACTCCAGGAATTCATCCTCCACAGTATTATTGCTAATTTGGTTTGGCCAGTCTTTATATAGATTAAAGTCACCCATGATTGCTGTAGTACCCTTGTTACATGCATCTCTAATTTCCTGTTTGATGTCATCCCCTCCATTACCACTACTGTTTGGAGGCCTAGAGACAACTCCCACCAGTGTTTTCTGCCCCTTGGTGCTTCTTAACTCCAACCAGACTGATTCTACATCTTGATTTTCTGAGCCAAAATCCTTTCTCACTATTGCTCTGATTTCATCCTTTACTAACAACGCCACCCCACCTCCTTTTCTTTTTTGCCTGTCCTTCCTAAATATCGAATATCCTTGGATATTCAGCTCCCAGTCTTGGTCACCCTGCAGCCATGTCTCCGTAATCGCATTTATATCGTCTCCGTTTACATCTATTTGCATTGTTAATTCGTCTGCCTTATTACGAATGCTGCGTGCATTCAGATACAGTGCCTTTAGATTTGTCTTTTTAACATTTTTAGACATCTTAACATTTTTCTGTACTATAGCCCTATTTGTCTTATTACCATTTTTTCTTACCTGGACCCTATTTGTTAGTGCACTCTCTTGTTTGTACGCTCTGTCCCTTCCTGGCAATCTAATTATCCTTACCCCAATCGCTTTCCTGCACTGCTTCTTTGTCTTTTCTCTTTAGCATTCTAGATTTCTCTCCACCGGGACTCTCCCTCCCCTTACTTAGTTTAAAGCCTTATCTACTTTCCTAGTTATTCAATCCAGAGATTATTACCTTTATGGTTCTGCTTTTTAATTTAGTCCCTTGCTGCTCAAACTCGCTCAGCAGAACCTTTATCTTAGTCCTACCTATGTCGTTGGTACCTACATGGACCACAACAACTGGATCCTTCCCCTCCCACTCCACGTTCTTCTCCAGCCCGGAGGAGATGTCCTTAACCCTGGCACCGGGTAGGCAACATAGCCTTCAGGACACATGCTCCTGGCTGCAGAGAACGGTGTCTATCCCCCTAACTATACTGTCGCCTACTACAACCACCTTCCTTTTTACTCTCCCCACTTGAACGGCTTCCTGCACTATAGTGCCGTGGTCAGTTTGCTCGTCCTCCCCGCAGTCCCCGCACTTGTCCACAAGGGTTGCAAGAACCTCAAATCTATTGGACAAGCACAGGGACTGAGGCTCCTGCAATACTACCTCCTGGATCCTCGTGCCTGCCTCACTTGCAGTCACACCCTCCTGTCCCTGACCACGTGTCAATTCTAAAGTATTTAATCTAAGGTGGCTGCCTCCTGGAGCAAAAGGTCAAGGTAGCTTTCTCCCTCCCTGATGTCTTGAAATGTCCGCAACTTGGACTCCAACTCCTCAACTCGGAGCCGAAGTTCCTCGAGCCGCAGACACTTATTGTAGATGTAGTCGCCCTGGACAAAAATGTCCACAAGCTCCAACATATTGCAGCAGCAACACATCTCCTGTTCTCCCATTATTTTATTTATTTATTTATTTAATTAATTAATTAATTTAATATTAATCAAATTATTTACCTTGTTTAAGTTATTAGATTAATTAAATTAAGTTTAGTTTTAAAAATTTAATTATATGTTAACTTAAAACTTAGCCAACCGTCACTACCAATAATTTATCAGTCTCACCTGTGTCGTCACTCTGCAGTTTTGTCTTGTTGCTGGTCTGCTGCTGTTTTTATCCCCACTCTCAGTCTGCAGCTGCTCAGGTCCGCCGTCGCTCTACGGAAAAAGTTAAGAAAAGCAAGGCAAAGCAGAAACTCCTTCCCCCACTTCACTGAACTCCCTCATTTACCAAACTCTCAAGTTGCTCACTCGGTGCCCGCTGCACTCAGTGCCGGTTGCACTTACTTATAGAAACTGACCTTTATAGCAACCGTTAGTTACATACACCACCTGTTACAGAAACCCCTCATTATGGAAATCCACCATTATAGAATATCCCCATTATAGAAAGACCCCATTATAGAAACCCCACCATGTAGAAAGCCAACATTATAGTATACCCCCGTTATAGAAGCCACCTGTTAGGGAAACTGGCCATTATGGAAGCCGAGCATTATAGAAACTGCCCTTTATAGAAGCTGACCGTTATAGAAAGTGAACGGTATGGAAACCGCCCATTATGGAAACCGACCGTTATAGAAACTGACCGTTATTGAAACCGTCCATTATAGAAACTGTCCGCCATGGAAAATGCTCATTATAGAAATGTCCCTTATAGAACCTGACCCTTATAGAAACTGTGTGTTATAGAAACTGGCTGTTATAAAAGCCGCCTGTTACAGAAAACGCCCGTTATAGAAAACACCATTTATAGAAAGAGCCCCTTATAGAAACCACCCTTTGAAGAAAGTGCCCGTTACAGAAACCGTCCATTATAGAAAGAACCCACTTTAGAAACTGACCGTTTCAGAAGCCACCCATTATAGAAACTGACTGTTATAGAAACCGTCCATTATAGCAAATGCCCGTGATAGAAGCCGACCGTTATAGAAACCGCCCGTTATAGAAAGAGCCTGTTACAGAAACTGTCTTTTATGGAAACCACCCACTTTGGAAACTGACTGTGAGAGAAACCACCCGTTATGGAAAACTCCCGTCATAGAAACCGACCTTTATAGAAACTACCACTTATAGGAACCGCCCGTTATAGATAGTGCCTGTTACAGAAACTGCCCATTATAGAAACTGTCCGCTATGGAAAACGACCATTATAGAAACGCCCTGTTATAGAAACTGAGTGTTATAGAAATCATCTGTTATACAAACCGCTCAATATAGAAACTGCCTGTTAAAGAAAACTCCCGTTATAAAAACTGGCCATTATAGTATCTGCCCGTTATAGAAACTCGCCATTATGGAAACTGCCTGTTATAGAAACCACCCATTATAGAAACCGCCCGTGAAAGAAACCGCCTATTATAGAAAACTCCCGTTATAGAAACCTCCATTATAGATACCAACTGTTATAGAAATCACCCGTAATAGAAACGCCCATTATAGAAACTGACCGTTACAGAAACCGCACGTTATGGAAACCGCTCATTATAGAAACTCCACCGTTATAGAGTACCCCCATTATAGAAAGCCCCCATTATAGAAACCCCAACTTATAGAAACCCAACTTTCTAGTACACCCTTGTTATAGAAACCGCTTGCTATAGAAATCCACTATTTTAGAAACCACCCGTTATAGAAACTAACCGTTATAGAATCTGCCCGTTATAGCAACTGCCCATTATAGAAACCATCTGGCATGGAAAACGGCCATTATAGAAACCCCATGTTATAGAAACAGACCATTATAGAAACCCCCACCATTTATAGAAGCTGGCCATTACAGAAACTGCCCTTTATAGAAACTGACTGTTATAGAAACCCCCTGTTATAGAAAACACCAGTTAAAGAAAGCACCTTTTATAGAAGCCTCCCATTATAGAAACCACCTGTTATGGAATGCGCCTGTAATGGAAGCTGCTTGTTATTGAAATAGCTCGTGTTAGAAACTGACCATTATAGAACCCACCCTTATAGTAACTGACTGATATATAAACTGACCGTTATTGAAACCGCCTGTTATAGAAACTGTCTGCTATAAGAACCACCTGTTATTGAAAACTTCCATTATAGAAATTGACCGTTATAGAAAGTGGCCATTACAGAATGCGCCTGTTATAGAAAATTCCCTTTATAGAAACTGCCCGTCATGAAAACCATCCATTATAGAAAACTCACGTTATAGAAACCCTCTTTATAGTAACCATCCGTTATAGAAACCGTCTGTTATAGAAACCAACCATTATAGAAACTGACCATTATAGAAACTGGCCATTATAGAACCCGGCCGTTATAGAAACACCCGTTATAGAAATTAACCATTATGGAAACTAGCCGTTGTAGAACAAGGCTGTTATAGAAATCGACCATTATAGAAACTGAGTGTTATAGAAATCACCTGTTATACAAACCGCTCATTATAGAAACCGCCTGTTATAGAAAACTCCCGTTATAAAAACTGGACATTATAGTATCCTGTTATGGGAAATGTCCGCTATGCAAGCTGCCCCTTATAGAAACGCCCTGTTATAGAAAATTACTGTCATGATGTGGAGATGCCGGTGATGGACTGGGGTTGACAATTGTAAACAATTTTACAACACCAAGTTATAGTCCAGCAATTTTATTTTAAATTCACAAGCTTTCGGAGGCTTCCTCCTTCGTCAGGTGAACGATGTGAAGGAAGCCTCCGAAAGCTTGTGAATTTAAAATAAAATTGCTGGACTATAACTTGGTGTTGTAAAATTGTTTACAATAGAAAATTACTGTTATAGGAATTCCCTGTTAAAGAAAGCACCCCTTATAGAAACCGCCCGTTATAGAAAACTCCTATTATAGAATCAGCCCGTCACGGAAACTGACCGTTTTAGAAACTGGCCGTTATAGAAACTAGCTGTTATAGTAATCGACTGTTATAGAAACCCACCATTATAGAAACTGACCGTTATAGAAACCGAACGTTATAGTAACCACCCATAATAGAAACCGTCCGCCTTTGAAACCGCTCGGTATAGAAACCCCCTGTTATAAAAACTGACCGTTAATAGAAAACCCCCGTTATAGCAAACACCCATTATAGAAACCAACCATTATAGAAACCGCCCCCCCCCCATCGATACCACCCCTTATAGAAAGTGCCCATTACCGCCTGTTATAGAAACCACTTTAGAAACTGACCATTATAGAAGCCGCCCGTTATAGAAACCGAATGTTATAGAAACTGATCTTTATTGAAGTCGCCTTTTGTAGAAACCACCCATTATAGAAAACCCCTGTTATCGAAACTGACCATTCTAAAAACCCCCCGATATAGAAAACACCCTTTATAGAAAGCGGACTTTACAGATCCAGTCCGTCATAGAAACCACCCGTTATAGAAACCGCCCGTTATGGAAACCGCCCGTTATGGAAACCGCCCGTTATGGAAACTGACTGTTATAGAAATTGTCCATTATAGAAACCCCCCGTTATAGCAACCGCCGATTATAGAATCAACCCGTTATAGAAATCGTTTGTTATAGAAACCCCCAATTGTAGAAACCCCTTGTTATAGAAAGTGACCATTATAGAAAGCACCCATTACAGTAACTGCCCATTATTGAATACGCCTATTATAGAAACTCCCCATTATAGAAACCGACCATTGTAGAAACCGCCCATTACAGAAACTAACCCTTATAGAAAATGACCATTAGAGAAATCCACTGTTATAGAAACCGCCTATTAGAGAAACCGCCCTCTTTTGAAACTGACTCTTATAGAATCCGCACATTATAGGAACCGACTGTTATAGAAACTGTCCGCTATGGAAACTGCCCGTTATAGAAAAGCCCTGGTGTAGAAACTGACCGTTTTAGAAATCCGTCATTATAGGAACTGTTCTTTATAGGAAACTCCCGTTATAGAAACTGACCGTTATGGAAACCCCCGTTACAGAAACCAACGTTTAGTGAAAATGCTTGTAAAAGAAACCTGGCCATTACAGAACTGCTCGTTAAAGAAACCCACCGTTACAGAAAGCGGCCATTACAGAAACTGCCCATTATAGAAAACATCTATTATAGAAACTGACCATTATGGAAACTGACCGTTATAGAAACTGGCCATTATAGAAAACGACAGTTATAGAAAATGTCCGCAGTGGAAAACGGTCATTATAGAAACCCCATGTTCTAGAGACTGACCGTTATAGAAACCCCCCCGTTATGGAAAAACCCCATTATAGAAAGCGCTTGTTATAGAAACCCCCCATTATAGGAAACTGCCATTATAGAAAGCGCCCATTGTAGAAACTGCCCATTATAGAAACTGCCCTTTATAGAAACCGCCCGTTATAGAAACCCCCCATTATAGAAAGCGCCCATTGTAGAAACTGCCCGTTATAGAAACTGCCCGCTATAGAAACCCCCCGCTATAGAAACCGGCCATTATAGAAACCGCCCATTATAGAAACCGCCTGTTATAGAAATCCCCTGTTAGAGTAACTGACCGTTAGAGAAACCGCCCATTGTAGAAACCAACCATTATAGAATCCGTCCGTTATAGAAACTGATGGTTATATAAACCGCCTATTATAGAAATTGACCATTATAAAAACCGCCTGTTATAGAAGCTGCCCTTTATACAAACTGTCCGTTATAGATACTGTCCAGCATAAAAACCCTCCATTATAGAAACCATTCGTTATAGAATCAGCCCATTATAGAAATCATTCATTATAGAACCCCCAATTGTAGAAACCCCCTGTTATAGAAAGTGACCGTTATAGAAAGCACCCATTATGGTAACCGCCTGTAATTGAAAACCACCTATTAAAGAAGCCGCCCTTTAGAGAAACTGTCCGTAACAGAAATTGACCGTTGTTGACAGCGACTTTTATAGAAACTGCGCATTATACAATCCACCCATTATCGAAAATGCCTGTTATAGAAATACCCCGTCATATAAACCACCCATTATAGAAATTTCCCGTCATATAAACCGCCCATTATAGAAATTCCCCGTCATATAAACCGCCCATTATGGAAACTGACAGTTATGGAAAATGACCATTATAGAAATCCACTGTTATAGAAAATGACCGTTATGGAAATCCATCGTTATAGAAACCGTCCGCCTTGGAAACCATACTTTATAGAAACCCTTGTTGTTGAAACTGAATGTTATAGAAATTCCCCAGTTATAGAAAACACCCATTACAGAAAGCGCCTGTCATAGAAACCGACCGTTATAGAAACCGCCCATTATAGAAACTGAACGTTATAGAAACCGTCCATTATACAAACCCCCTGTGGAAGAAATATAGATATTGACCGTTATAGAAACTCCCCATTATAGAAAGCGGCAATTATAGAAACAGCCCGTTATAGAAAGCTACCGTTATGGAAACTCACCGTTATAGAAACTGGCCGTAATACAAACCGACCGTTATAGAAACCGCCCGTTATAGAAACTGCCCATTATGGAAAACTCCCTTTATAGAAACCGACTGTTATAGCAAACTCTGTCATAGAAACCTACCGTTATAGAAACCTACCGTTATAGAAACCGCCCATTATAGAAACCGTCATGGAAACTGACCGTTATGGGCACTGTCCATTATAGAAAGCCCCTGTTATAGAAACCGCCCGTTATAGAATCAGCCCGTTATAGAAACCATTCATTATAGAAACCCCGAATTGTAGAATCCCCCGTTATGGAAAGTGACCATTATAAAAAGCGCCTATTATAGTAACCGCCCATAATTGAAAACCGCCTGTTAAGGAAGCTGCCCTTTAGAGAAACTGTCCGTTATAGAAATTGACCGTTATAGGCAGCAACTTTTATAGAAACCGTGCGTAATACAATCAGCCCATTATCAAAAACGCCTGTTATAGAAACTCCCCATTATAGAAACCGACCTTCATAGAAATTCCCCATCATATAAACCACCCATTATAGAAACTGACCTTTGTGGAAACCGACTGTTATAGAAAATGACCATTACAGAAATCCACTGTTATAGAAAATGACTGTTATAAAAATTCACCATTATGGAAACCGACACTTATAGGAAACTGACCGTTACAGAAACCGCTCATTATAGAAACTGTCTGTTATAAAAGAGTACATTATATTAACACCCCATTATAAAAAAACCCTGTTATTGAAATGAGCGATATGGAAGCATCCCATTACAGAAAAACCCCTGTTATAGAAACCCCCTGTTATAGAAACCGCCCTTTATAGAAACTGTCCGTTATAAAAAACGCCCATTAGAGAAACTGCTCATTATAGAAACCAACCTTTATAGAAACTGCCCACTATACAATCCTTCTATTATAGAAACCGCCTGTTATAGAAACCGACCATCATTGAAAACCCCCGTTATAGAAACAGACCGATATAGAAACCGTCTGTTATAGAAACTGACAGTTATGGAAAACGCCGGCGAAAGAAACCCTCTGTTATAGAAGCTTATCGTTATTGAAACTGCCCATCTTATAGTGTTATAGAAACTGACCGTTATAGAAAGCGACCGTTATAGAAACCGCGCGTAACAGAAACTGCCCGTTATAGAAACCGCCTATTATAAAAAGTGACTATTATAGAAAGTGACCTGTATATAAACCACTGTTATGGAAGCCGACCGTTATAGAAACCACCTGTTATAGAAACCAACCTTTACAGAAACCGCCCAATGTAGAAACCCCTGTTATAGAAACTGACCCTTAGCGAAACCGCCTGTTATAGAAACCCCACTTCATAGAAACTGACCATTATAGAAACCACCCATTATAGAATCAGCCCGTTATACACACTGACCATTATAGAAACCACCCGTTATAGAATCAGCCCGTTATACACACTGCCCATTATAGAAACCACCTGTTATAGAACCCGTCCATTACAGATAACGACCATTATAGAAAACCCCCCACCCCATTATAGAACCTGACCGTTACAGAAACTGTCTGTTATAGAAACCCCCCGTTATAAAAACAACCCATTATAGAAACCAAACACTATGGAAACCATTAATTATAGAAACCTGCCGTTATAGAAAATGACCGTTAAAGAAAGCGCCCATTATAGAAACCGCCCGTTTTAGAAACCCCCGTTATAGAACCCCTCCCTTTTTTTGGAAACCATTTGCTATGGAAAACACTCATTGTAGAAACCCCCTGTTATAGAAACTGACCCTTACAGAAACCACCCAATATAGAAACCCCCTGTTGTAGAAAGTGACCCTTATCAAAACCACACGTTATAGAAATCCCCCATTACAGTAACTGACCATTATAGAAAATGCCCATTATAGAAACCACCCGTTACAGAACCAGCCCATCATACATACCGCCTATTATAGAAAATACCCATTATAGAAACCACCTGTTAGAGAAACTGTTCATTATAGAAACCGACTATTATAGATACCAACCGTAATAGAAACTGCGCGTTATAGAAAACAACTGCGAATGAAACTGTCCGTTACAGATACCAAGCGTTATAGAAGCCTCCCGTTATATAATCCGCCTGTTTTTGGAAAATGTCCATGAAAGAAAACCCCTGTTATAGAAACTGACCGTTATAGAAACCGTCCGTTATAGAATATCGAAAATGAGAGTTACGCAAACCGCCTGTTATTGAAAGCACCTTTTATAGAAACTGACTATTGTAGAAACTGACAGTTATACAAACTGCCCATTATAGAACCTGCCCGTTATAGAAACTGCCCATTTTAAAAACTGACCCTTATAGAAACTGACCATTGTAGAAACACTCGTTATAGAAACCGCTCGTTATAAAAACTGACCTTTATAGAAACTGAGCGTTATGCAAAGCGCCCATTACGGAAATTGGCCATTATAGAAACTGACCTTTTTATAAACAGACCATTACAGTAAGCCCGCGTTATGGAAACTGACCTTTATATAATCTGCTCATTACAGAAATGGCTCGTTATAGCAACTGATCACTATAGAAACCACCCGTTACAGAAGCCACTCGTTATAGAAACTGACCATTACAGAAGCCACCCGTTATATAAAGTGACCCTTATAGAAACCGCTCATGATAGAAACTGACCATTATGGAAACTGAGCATTATGCAAAGTGCCCATTATGGAAACCAGCCGTTATAGAAATGGACAGTTATAGAAACCGCCCTTTATATAATCAGCTCGTTATAGAAACTGTCCGTTATAGAAACTGACCATTGTAGAAACTGCCCGTTGTGGAAACCACCCGTTATGGAAACAGCCCATTATAGAAACCCCCTGTTATAGAAAGTGACCGTTATAGAAAGTGTTTGTTATAGTAACCACCTGTTATTGAAAACCCCTGTTAAAGAAGCCGCCCTTTAGGGAAACTGTCCGTTATAGAAATTGACCGTTATAGACAGCAACTTTTATAGAAACCACATGTTATACAATCCGTCTATTATAGAAACCGTCTGTTATAGAAACTGACCGTTATAGAAATTCACTGTCATATGAACTGCCCATTATAGAAACCAATCATTATAGAAACCGACTGATATAGAAAACCCCCGTTATAGAAAACGCCTGTTATAGAAACTGACCGTTATAGAAAATGATCATTATAGAAATCCACCGTTATAGAAACTGACCATTATAGAAATCCACCGTTGTAGAAACTGACCGTTATAGAAATCCACTGTTATAGAAACTTACCGTTATAGAAACCGCCTGTTATAGAAACTGACAGTTACAGAAATCGCCTGTTATAGAAAGTGCCCGTTTTAGAAACCATACGTTATAGAAACCCCCCATTATAAAAATCTCGTTATTGAAAGTGACTGTTATAGAAGCACCCCATTACAGAAAACCCCCTGCTTTAGAAACCGCCCGTTATAGAAATTGCCTGTTATAGAAACTGCTTATTATAGAAACCGCCCATTATTGAAACCGACAGTTATAGAAACCGACCTTTATAGAAACCGCCTGTTATACAATTCACCTGTTATAGAAACTGACCATTATAAAAACGGACCATTATAGAAACAGACCGATTTAGAAGCCGTCTGTTAGAGAAACTGACAGTTATTGAAAATGCGAAATAAAACCTCTGTTATAGCAACTGATCATTTTAGAATGCGCCCATTTTAGAAACCGTTCGTTATAGAAACTGACCATTATAGAAACCACCTGTTATAGGAATCATTCATTATAGAAACCGCCTGTTATAGGAATCATTCGTTATAGAAACCGTTTGTTATAGAAGCTGACCGTTATAGAAACCACCCGTTATAGAAACCACTCATTATAGAAACTGACTGTTATAGGAATCATTCGTTATAGAAACCGTTTGTTATAGAAGCTGACCGTTATAGAAACCACCCGTTATAGAAACCACTCATTATAGAAACTGACAGTTATAGGAATCATTCGTTATAGAAACCGTTTGTTATAGAAGCTGACCGTTATAGAAACCATCCATTATAGAAACCACTCGTTATAGAAATTGACTGTTATGGAAACCATTCATTGTAGAAAACCCCCATTATAGAAACTGACCGTTATAGAAAGCGTCCGTTATAGAAACTGACCATTATAGAAAGCGGCCATTATAGAAACCGCCTGTTATAGAAGCCCCGTTATAGAAACCGGCCGTAATAGAAAGCGCCCATTATAGAAATCCCCATTAAAGAAACTAACCATTACCCAAACCGCCCAATATAGAAACCCCATGTTATAGAAACTGACCATTAATAGAAACTGCCCATTATAGAAACTGCTCGTTATTGAAACTGCCCGATATAGAAACCGTCCATTTTAAAAACTGACCCTTATAGATACTGACCTTTATGGAAACCGCCCGTTATGGAGGCCGACTATTATAGTAACTGCCTGTTATAGAAACCCACTGTTAAAGAAATCGCTCGTTATACAAACTAACCTTTATTGAAAATGAGCGTTATGCAAACCGCCTGTTATTGAAACCATCCGTTACAGAAACTGACTGTTATAGAAACTGACAGTTATGGAAACCGCCCTTTATAGAAACTGCCCATTATAGAAATGGCCCATTTTAAAAACTGATCCTTATGGAAACTGACATTTATGGAAAACGCCCATCATGAAGGCCAACTATTATAGTAACTGCCCATGATAGAAACCCCCCGTTATGGAATCTGCTCATTATAGAAACTGACCTTTATAGATGATGATGTGGAGATGCCGGTGATGGACTGGGGTTGACAATTGTAAACAATTTTATAACACCAAGTTATAGTCCAGCAATTTTATTTTAAATTCACAAGCTTTCGGAGGCTACCTCCTTCCTCAGGTGAACGATGTGGAAATGAAATCCTCGAAATGAAAACGCATTTATAATTCACAGAACAATGCTTGGTGATTACAGACAGTTTTTTCAACTGCCCGTTGCCAAGGCAATCAGTGTGCAGACAGATAGGTGTTACCTGCAAGGTCTCAGAATATACAAATCACCAAAAAAAACAACAAACAAAAAAAAAACAGAGATAGAGAGGTAGAAACATAGAAAAGACAGCAACTGACCCGTTATATTAAAAACAGATAACATTTGTTCGCTGGTGGGGTAACGTGTAGCGTGACATGAACCCAAGATCCCGGTTGAGGCCGTCCTCATGGGTGCGGAACTTGGCTATCAATTTCTGCTCGACGATTTTGCGTTGTCGTGTGTCTCGAAGGCCGCCTTGGAGTACGCTTACCCGAAGGTCGGTGGATGAATGTCCATGACTGCTGAAGTGTTCCCCGACTGGGAGGGAACCCTCCTGTTTGGCGATTGTTGCACGGTGTCCGTTCATCCGTTGTCGCAGCGTCTGCATGGTCTCGCCAATATACCATGCTCTGGGGCATCCTTTCCTGCAACGTATGAGGTAGACAACGTTGGCCGAGTCACAGGAGTATGAACCATGCACCTGGTGGGTGGTGTCCTCTCGTGTGATGGTGGTATCTGTGTCGATGATCTGGCATGTCTTGCAGAGGTTACCGTGGCAGGGTTGTGTGGTGTCGTGGACGCTGTTCTCTTGAAAGCTAGGTAATTTGCTGCGAACGATGGTCTGTTTGAGGTTGGGTGGCTGTTTAAAGGCGAGTAGTGGAGGTGTGGGGATGGCCATAGCGAGGTGTTCGTCGTCATTGATGACATGTTGAAGGCTGCGGAGAACATGGCGTAGTTTCTCCGCTCCGGGGAAGTACTGGACGACAAAGGGTACTCTGTTGCATGCGTCCCGTGTTAGTCTCCTGAGGAGGTCTATGCGATTTTTTGCTGTGGCCCGTCGGAACTGTCGATCGATGAGTCGAGCGTCATATCCCGTTCTTACTAGGGCGTCTTTCAGCGTCTGTAGGTGTCCATCGCGTTCCTCCTCGTCTGAGCAGACCCTGTGTATTCGCAGGGCCTGTCCATAGGGGACGGCCTCTTTGACATGGTTAGGGTGGAAGCTGGAAAAGTGGAGCATCGTGAGGTTGTCCGTGGGCTTGCGGTAGAGTGAGGTGCTGAGGTGCCCGTCTTTGATGGAGATTCGTGTGTCCAAGAAAGAAACTGATTCTGAGGAGTAGTCCATGGTGAGCTTGATGGTGGGATGGAACTTGTTGATGTTATCGTGTAGTCTCTTTAGTGATTCCTTGCCGTGGGTCCATAGAAAGAAAATGTCGTCGATGTATCTGGTGTATAGTGTTGGTTGGAGGTCTTGTGCAGTGAAGAAGTCCTGCTCGAACTTGTGCATGAAAATGTTGGCGTATTGGGGTGCGAATTTGGTCCCCATGGCTGTTCCGTGTGTTTGGGTAAAGAACTGGTTATCGAAGGTGAAGACATTGTGATCCTTTATAGAAACTGAGCGTTATGCAAAGCGCCCATTATGGAAATCGGCCGTTATTGAAACTGATCTTTTTAGAAACAGACAGTTATAGTAAACCCGTGTTATGGAAACCGACCTTTATATAATTTGCTCGTAATAGAAATGGCCCGTTATAGAAACTGGCCGTTGTAGAAACCGCCCGTTACAGAAACCGCTCATTATAGAAACTGACCATTACAGAAACCACCTGTTTTATAAAGTGACCATTATAGAAACCGCTCATTATAGGAACTGACTGTTATAGAAACTGAGTGTTATGCAAAGCGACCATTATAGAAACCGACCGTTATACGAAAGACCTTTTTAGAAACTGCCCGTTATAGAAACCGCCCATTGCAGAGACCGCCCGTTATGGGTGCTGACCTTTATATAATCTACTCACTATAGAAATTACCCGTTATAGAAACTGACCATTATAGTAACCACCGTCATAGAAAGTGACCGTTGTAGAAAGCGCTCATGATAGTAACCGCCCATTATCGAAAACCCCTGTTAAAGCAACCGTCCTTTAGAGAAACCGTCCATTATAGAAACTGACCGTTATAGACAGCGACTTTTATAGAAACCGTGCGTTATACAATCCACCCATTATCAAAAACGCCTTTTATAGAAACTCCCTGTTATAGAAACCGACCATTATAAAAATTCAATGACACATAAACCGCCCTTTATAGAAACCGACAATTATAGAAACTGACCGTTACAGAAATCGACCGACATCGAAACCCTCCATTGTAGAAACCACCCATTATAGAAACTGACCATTATAGAAAATGACCGTTATAGAAATCCACTGTTATAGAAATCGACCGTTATAGAAACTGACTTTTACAGAAATAACGCATTATAGAAACCGTCCATTTTTGAATCCGCACGTTATAGAAACCCCCCCTTATGAAAAAACCCTGCTATTGAGAGTGACCGTTATAGAAGCACCCCGTTATAGAAAATGCCCTGTTATAGAAACCGCCAGTTATAGAAACCCCCCTCTATAGAGACCGCCCATTATAGAAACTGCCCGTTATAGAAACTGACCAGTATAGAAACCAACCGTTATAGAACAGACTGATTTAAAAGCCATCTGTTATAGAAACTGACAGTTATGGAAAATGCGAAAGAAGCCTTCTGTTATAGCAACTGATCATTTTAGAACCCACCCATTTTAGAAACTGCCCATTATAGAAACCGACCGCTATAGGAGCCGCCCATTATAGAAGTCACCATTAAAGAAACTAACTGTTACACAAACCACCCGTTATAGAAACCCACTGTAATAGAATCTGCTTGTTCTAGAAACCACCTTTATGAAAAACGCTCATGAAAGAAAATCCCTGTTATAGAAACCGTCCGTTTTAAAAACCACCCGCTATGGAAACTGGTCATTGTCGAAACCCCCTGTTATAGAAACTGACTCTTACAGAAACCGTCCAATATAGAAACCCCCTATATAGAAACTGACCCTTATTGAAACCGCCCATTATAGAAAACCCCATTACAGAAACCGACCATTATAAAAACCAGCCATTATAAAAACCGACAGTTATAGAAACCGCCAGTTATAGAAACCATACGTTTTTGCAACCCCCCGTTATAGAAATTGACCGTTATAGAAACCCTCCATCATAGAAACCCCCTGTTAAAGAAACTGCTCATTATCGAAACTGACCATTATAGAAACCCCCTGTTATAGGAACTGACATTTATAGAAACCGATCTTCATTGAAACACCTTGCTGTACAAAAGCCTTATTATAGAAACTGACTGATATAGAAACCTCCCTTCATAGAAAGCCCCTGTTATAGAAACGGACCATTATAGAAACTGCTCATTATAGAAAACCCCTCTATAGAAACTGACCGTAATAGAAATCCCCCGTTACAGAAACTGCTTGTTAAAGAAACCGCCCGTTTTAGAAGCCACCCGTTACAGAAAACGCTCGTTATTGAAACCAGCCATTATACAAACCATCTGTTATAGAAACCGGCCGTTATAGAAACCCCCTGTAATAGAAACTGACTGTCATTGAAACCTCTCGTTATGGAAACCGCCCGTTATAGAAACCGCTCGTTATAGAAACTGTCCCTTAAGAAACCCCCTTTATAGAAACCATCCGTTATAGAAACCCACTGTAATAGAAACTGAGCGTTATAGAAACTGACCATTACAGAAACTAGACCGTTGTAGAAACCGCCCTTTATAGAAACAGACCGTTGGAGAAACTTGACTGTTATAGAAACTGACCATTATAGAAACCACCTGTTATAGAAACTGACCATTATAGAAACCGCCTGTTATAGAAACTGACCATTATAGAAACTACCCGTTATAGAAGTCGCCCGTTATAGAAACCCCCTCTTATAGAAACTGACCGTTATAGAAACCGCACATTATAGAAACCACTTGTTATAGAATCCCACTGTTATAGAAACCACCTGTTACAGGAACCCACCGTTGTAGAAACTGATCATTATAAAAACCCCTTGTTATAGAAGCTGATCATTATCGAAGACCCCCGTTATAGAAGCTGCCCATTATAGAAACCTCCCTTTATAGAAAGTGTAAACAATTTTACAACACCAAGTTATAGTCCAGCAATTTTATTTTAAATTCACAAGCTTTCGGAGGCTACCTCCTTCCTCAGGTGAACGATGTGGAAATCTGAGGAAGGAGGTAGCCTCCGAAAGCTTGTGAATTTAAAATAAAATTGCTGGACTATAACTTGGTGTTGTAAAATTGTTTACAATTGTCAACCCCAGTCCATCACCGGCATCTCCACATTATAGAAAGTGGTCATTATAGAAAAGCCCATTATAGAAACCATTCGTTATAGAAACGACTTGTTATAGAAAACCCCCTTATAGGAACCCATCATTATAGAAAACACCCGTTATAGAAACTGACCGTTATAGATACCGACCATTATAAAAATCGCATGTTATAGAAACTCCCATTATAGAAACCCTCCTTTATAGAATCTGCCCGTAACAGAAAGCTCCTGTTATAGAAATCCCCGTTGTAGAAACCATTCATTATAGAAACCCCCCGTTATAGAAATCACTCACTATAGAAATCGACCGTTATAGAAACCCCACATTATAGAAATCGCTCACTATAGAAATCGACCATTATAGAAACCCCACGTTATGGAAACACCGCCATTATAGAAAACCCCCGTTATAGAAACTGACCGTTATAGAAACCGTTCATTTTAGAAATCCCCCATTATAGAAACTGCCCATTACAGAAACTGCTCATTACAGAAACCGTTCTTTATAGAAACCCCCCGTTATAGAAACACCCCATTATAGAAGCAGCCCATTATGGAAACCGTTTGTTATAGAAACCCCCAGTTACAGGATACCCCGTTGTGGAAACTGATCATTTTAGAAGCCCCTCGTTATAGAAACTGATCGTTATCGAAGCCTCCCATTATAGAAACCGCCCGTTATAGAAAGCACTCATTATAGAAAACACCCACTATATAAACCGCTCGTTATAGAAACGACTTGTTATAGAAAGCACACGTTATAGAAACTGACCATTATAGAAACTGACCATTACAGAAAACGCCCGTTATTGAAACAGATCGTTATAGATACTGACTGTTATAAAAATCGCCTGTTATAGAATCTGAACATTATAGAAACCCCCTGTTATAGAAACTCCCATTATAGAAACCTCCCTTTACAGAATCCACATGTTACAGAAAGCCCCTGTTATAGAACTCGTCCGTTATAGAAACCGGTCATTATAGAAACAGACCGTTGTAGATTCCGACCATTATAAAAATCACATATTATAGAAACTGACCATTATAGAAACCCCCTGTTATAGAAACCTCTTGTTATAGAAACTCCCTTTATAGAATCCGCCCATTAAAGAAAGCCCCTGTTATAGAATCTGACCATTTTAGAAACCCTTCGTTATAGAAACCGTCCACTTTAGAAACCGTTCATTATAGAAACAGCCCATTATAGAAACCGCCCATTATAGAAACCCCATTATAGAAACCCCCTGTTACAGGAACCCCCCGTTATAGAAACTGATCGTTATTGATGCCCCCCGTTATAGAAACCACCCATTATAAAAGGCGCTCATAATGGAAAACACCTGTTATAGAAACCGCTCGTTATAGAAACGACTTGTCATAGAAGACCCCCTGTTAGAAATTCACCATTATAGAAAGCACCTGTCATACAAACCCCCTGTTATGGAAACAGACCGTTATAGATACCGACCATTATAAAAATCACATGTTATAGAAACTGACCGTTATGGAAACCCCCCGTTATAGAAACTCCCACTATAGAAACCCCCCTTTATAGAATCCGCCCGTATCAGAAAGCCCCTGTTATAGAAAGCATCCGTTATAGAAAGTGACCATTATGGAAACTGACCGTTATAGAAAATGCCCGTTATTGAAACTGATCGTTATAGATACTGACTGTTAGAAAAACTAACCGTTATAGAAATCACTCGTTATTGAAACCACCAGTTATAGAAACCACCCATTATAAAAACCGACTGTTATAGAAACCACCGTTATAGAAACCGTCCCTTAAGAAACCTCCGTTATAGAAACCATCCATTATAGAAACCCACTGTAATAGAAACCGAGCATTATAGAAACTGACCATTACAGAAACTTGACCGTTATAGAAATCGTCGGTTATAGAAACCGACCGTTATAGAAACCGCCAGTTATAGAAACCCCCTGTAATAGAAACTGACTGTAATAGAAACTGACTGATCTAGAAACCCTCCTTTATAGAAACTGCCTGTTATAGAAACTGACCTTGATAGAAAACCTCCTTTACAGAAATCAACCATGATAGAAACCGACCGTTATAGAAATCCAGTGTTATAGAAACCGCCCATTATAGAAACTGACTGTTATAGAAAATGACCATTATAGAAATCAACCGTTATTGAAACCCCTTGTTATAAAAACCGCTTGTTATAGAAATCGTCCGTTATAGAAACTCCCCTTTATAGAAACGCCTCGTTATAGAAACCGCCCGCTATAGAAATTGGCCATTATGGAAACCCCATGTTATAGAAGCGCCCCCGTTATAGAAACACCCCGTTCTAGAAACTGACTGTTATAGAAACTGCTTGTTATAGAAACCCCCCGTTATAGAAACCGCTCATTATGGAAACCGACAGTTATAAAAACTCCTTGTTACAGAAACCCCCCGTTATAGAAACCGCTCATTATGGAAACAGCACTTTATAGAAACAGCCGATTTTAGAAACTGTTCATTATAGGTACATCCTGTTATAAAAACCAACCGGTATAGAAACCGACCGTTACAGAAACTGACCATTATACAAACAGACCGTTATAGAAGCTGACCTTTGTAGAAACCCCCCGTCATAAAACCGACTGATTTAGAAACACTCATTTGAGAAACCATCCCATTATAGAATCACACTGTAATATAAACCGACCGTTACAGAAACTGACCTTTATAAAAACCGACCATTATAGAAACCGTCGTTATAGAAACCGCCCACTATAGTAACTGACTGCTATCGAAACTGACCATTATAGAAACCATCCCTTAAGAAACCCCCATTATAGAAACTCACTGTAATAGAAACCGAGCATTATAGAAACTGACCATTACAGAAACTTGACCATTTCAGAAACCGCCCATTATAGGAACAGACTGTTGTAGAAACTTGACTATTATAGAAACTGACCATTATAGAAACCGCCCGTGACAGAAACTGACCGTTATAGAAACCGACCGTTATAGAAACCGACAGTTATAGAAATGCCCTTTTATAGAAACTGACCGTTATAGAAACTGACCGTTATAGAAATGGCCCATTATAGAAACAGCCCTTTATAGAAACAGTTCCTTATAGGAGCCACCTGTTATAGAAAATGCCTGTTATAGACACCATCTGCTATAAAAAACGACCGTTATAGAAACCGCCGTTATAGAAACTGCCCACTATAGTAACTGACTGTAACCAACTGTAATAGAAACCGAGTGTTATAGAAACTGATCATTAAAGAAACTTGACCATTATAGAAATCGCCCATTATAGAAATGGACCGTTATAGAAACCGTCCGTTACCAAAACTGACCTTTATATAAACCCCTGCTATAGAAACTGATCGTTATAGAAACCGCTGTTATGGAAAGCAACCGTTATAGAAAGCGACCGATCTAGAAACCCCTTGTTGTAGAAACCGCCTGTTATAGAAAATGACCATTACAGAAATCCACCGTTATAGAAACTGACCGTTATGGAAATCAACTGTTATAGAAATCGACAGTTATAGAAACAGCCCATTATAGAAAATGACCGTTATAGAAAATTACCAGAGATATCCATCATTATAAAAACTGACCATTATAGAAATCCACTGTTATAGGAGCCGACTATTATAAAAACTGACAGTTACAGAAATTGCCCGTTATAGAAACTGCCCATTTTTGAAACAGACCATTGTAGAAACTGACCCTTATAGAAACTGACCATTAAAGAAATCCCCTGTTATAGAAACTGACTGTTATAGAAAATGACCGTGAATGAAATTTCTCATTGTAGAAACCACTCGTAAAAGAAATTGACCATTATAGAAACTCCCATTACAGCAAACCCCCTTAATAGAAACCGTCCATTACGGAAAGCCCATTATAGAAACGTCTGTTATAGAAACCGCTCATTATAGAAACTACCCTTTATAGAAACGACCCGATATAGATACCACCTGCTATAGAAACCGACCATTATAGTAACCCCACGTTATAGAAGCCCCCCCGTTATAGAAACCCCTTGTTATAGAAACTGACTGTTATAGAAACCCCCGTTATAGAAATCGCTTGTTATGGAAAGAGCACTTTATAGAAACAGCCCGTTTTAGAAACCGATCATTATAGGTTCAGCCCGTTATAAAAAATGACCGTTATAGAAACTTAACGTTATAGAAACTGACCGTTGTAGAAACCGACCTTTGAGGAAACCCCCAGTTATAAAAACCGACTGTTATAGAAACACCTGTTATAGAAGCCAATCACAGAAGCCAGTCTTCAGCCAATTCGATTCACTCCACATGATATCAAGAAACGGCTGAGTGCACTGGATACAACAAAGGCTATGGGCCCCGACAACATCCCGGCTGTAGAGCTGAAGACTTGTGCTCCAGAACTAGCCGCGCCTCCAGCCAAACTGTTCCAGTACAGCTACAACACTGGCATTTACCCGACAATGTAGAAAATTGCCCAGGTATGTCCTGTCCACAAAAAGAGGGACAAATCCAATCCGGCCAATTACCGCCCCACCAGTCTACTCTCAATCATCAGCAAAGTGATGGAAGGTGTCGTCGACAGTGCTATTAAGCGGCACTTACTCACCAATAACCTGCTCACCGATGCTCAGTTTGGGTTCCGCCAGGACCACTCGGCTCCAGACTTCATTACAGCCTTGGTCCAAACATGGACAAAAGAGCTGAATTCCAGAGGTGAGGTGAGAGTGATTGCCCTTGACATCATGGCAGCATTTGACCGATTGTGGCACCAAGGAGCCCTAGTAAAATTGAAGTCAATGGGAATCAGGGGGAAAACTTTCCAGTGGCTGGAGTCATACCTAGCACAAACGAAGATGGTAGTGGTTGTTGGAGACCAATCATCTCAGCCCCAGGGCATTGCTGCAGGAGTTCCTCAGTGCAGTGTCCTAGGCCCAACCATCTTCAGCTGCTTCATCAATGACCTTCCCTCCATCATAAGGTCAGAAATGGGGATGTTCGCTGATGATTGCACAGTGTTCAGTTCCATTCGCAACCCCTCAAATAATGAAGCAGTCTGAGCCCGCATGCAGCAAGACCTGGACAACATCCAGGCTTGGGCTGATAAGTGGCAAGTAACATTCGCGCCAGACAAGTGCCAGGCAATGACCATCTCCAACAAGAGAGAGTCTGACCACCTCCCCTTGACATTCAACGACATTACCATCGCCGAATCCCCCACCATCAACAACCCGGGGATCACCATTGACCAGAAACTTAACTGGACCAGCAATATAAATACTGTGGCTACAAGAGAAGGTCAGAGGCTGGGTATTCTGCGTTGAGTGACTCACCTCCTGACTCCCCAAAGCCTTTCCACTATCTAAATGGCACAAGTCAGGAGTGTGATGGAATACTCTCCACTTGTCTGGATGAGTGCAGCTCCAACAACACTCAAGAAGCTCGACACCATCCAGGACAAAGCAGCTCGCTTGATTGGCACTCCATCCAGCACCCTAAACATTCACTCCCTTCACCACCGGCGCACTGTGACTGCAGTGTGTACCATCCACAGGATGAACTGCAGCAACTTCCCAAGGCTTCTTCGACAGCATCTCCCAAACCTGCGACCTCTACCACCTAGAAGGACAAGGGCAGCAGGCACATGGGAACAAAACCACCTGCACGTTCCCCTCCAAGTCACACACCGTCTTGACTTGGAAATATATCACCATTCCTTCATCGTCGCTGGGTCAAAATCCTGGAACTCCCTTCCTAACAGCACTGTGGGAGAACCGTCACCACACGGACTGCAGCGGTTCAAGAAGGCGGCTCACCACCACTTTCTCAAGGGCAATTAGGGATGGGCAATAAATGCTGGCCTCACCAGCAACGCCCACATCCCATGAACAAATCAAAAAAAGAAACCATCCATTATAGAAATATACATTACAGAAACTGACCGTAAGAAATATCGATCATTATAAAATCCGACAGTTATAGAAACTACCCATTAAAGAAGCCGACCCTTTTAGCAACCCCCCGTTGTAGAAATTGACCGTTATAGAAACCCCCAGTAATAGAAATCCCCTGTAATAGAAACCGCCTGTTATAGAAACTGACCTTTATAGAAAGCTGCAGTTATTGAAATGGACCATTATAGAAACTGTTCGTTACAGAAAACGCCTCTTAAAGAAACTAACCATAATAGAAACCCTCCGTTACAGAAACCGCTCATTATAGAAACCGCCCTTTTTAGAAGCCGCCCTTTACAGAAAACGCTCTTGGTCGAAACCAACCATTACACAAACCGCCAGTTACAGTAACTGTCCATTATAGAAACCCCCTGTAATAGAAACTGAACGTCATTGAAACCCCTCCTTATAGAAGCCGCTCATTTTAGCAACCACTCGTTATAGAAACTGACCGTTATAGAAACTGTCCATTAAGAAACCCCCATTATAGAAACCATCTGTTATAGAAACCCACTGTAATAGAAACTGAACATTATAGAAATTGACCATTACAGAAACTAGACTGTTGTCGAAACTGCGCATTATAGAAACAAAGAGTTGTAGAAATTTGACCCTTATAGAAACTGACCATTATATAAACTGCCCGTAACAGAAACTGACCATTACAGAAACCACCCATTATAGAAGCTGCCCGTTATAGAAACCCCCTCTAATAGAAACTGACTGTTATAGAAATCGACCATTATTGAAACCCCTCGTTATAGAAACCGCTCGTTATAGAATCTGCTCATTTTGGAATCCCACTGTTATAGAAACCCCTGATACAGGAACCCACCGGTGTAGAAACTGATCATTTTAGAAATCCCTCGGTATAGAAACTGATCGTTATCAAAGACCCCCGTTATAGAACCAGCACGTTATAGAAAGCGATCTTTATAGAAAAAGCCCGTTATAGAAACCGTTTGTTGTAGAAACGACTTGTTATAGAAAACCGCCTCATAGAAACCCACCATTATAGAAAGCATCCATTATAGAAACTGACCGTTATAGAAACCCCCTGTTATAGAAACTCCCTGTTATAGAAACCCCCTTTATATAATCCGCCCATTAAAGAAAGTCCCTGTTATAGAAATTCCCCGTTACAGAAACCGTTCGTTATAGAAACCTCTTGTTATATTAAACACATGTCATTGAAACCGCCCGTTATAGAAACTGCCCATTATAGAAAACCGCCTTATAGAAACCCACCATTATAGAAAGCACCCGTTATAGAAACTGACCTTTATAGAAGCCGATCTTTATTGAAACACCTCATTATATAAAAAGCCCTATCTTAGAAACTGACAGATTTGGAAACCTCCCTTTTTAGAAAGCCCAATATAGAAATGGACCATTATAGAAACTGCTGGTTATAGAAGCCCCGAATTATAGAAACTGACCGTAATAGAAACCACCCGTTTCAGTAACCGTTCGTTTTAGAAGCCGCCCGTTACAGAAAACGCTCGTTATAGAAACCAAGCATTATACAAACCACATATTATAGAAATCGACCGTTATAGAAACCTCCCCTGTTATAGAAACTCCCTGTTGTAGAAACTGACCGTTACAGAAATCACTCATTATAGAAACCCATAGTTATAGAAATCGCCCGTTACAGGAACCCTCTTTAAAGAAACAGTTCATTATAGAAACCCCCCATTATAGAAAACACACGTTATTGAAACCACCTGTTGTAGAAGCTGCCCGTTATAGAGACCGCTCGTTATAGAAACCCCTCATTATAGAAACATCCCGTTATAGAAACAGCCCATTATAGAATGATGAAGCAGATAATGAAGCAGTCCGTGCCTGCATGCAGCAAGACCTGGATAGCATCCAGGCTTAGGTTGATAAGTGGCAAGTAACATTCGCGCCAGACAAGTGCTAGGCAATGACCATCTCCAACAAGAGAGAGTCTAGCCACCTGCCCTTGACATTCAACAGCATTACCATCACCGGATCCCCCACCATCAACATCTTGGGGGCCACCATTGACCAGAAAATTAACTGGACCACCCACATAAATACTGGTGGCCACAAGAGCAGGTCAGAGGCTGGGTATTCTGCGGCAAGTTACTCACCTCCTGACTCCCCAAAGCCTTTCCACCATCTACATGGCACAAGACAGGAGTGTGATGGAATACTCTCCACTTGCCTGGATGAGTGCAGCTCCAACAACACTCAAGAATCTCAACACCATCCAGGACAAGGCAGCCCACTTGATTGGTACCCCAACCATCACCCTAAACATTCACTCCCTTCACCATCGGTGCACCATGGTTTCAGTGTGTACCATCTACAGGATGCACTGCAGCAACTCGCCAAGGCTTTTTCGACAGCACCTCCCAAACCCCCGACCTCTACCACCTAGAAGGACAAGGGCAGCAGGCACATGGGAACAACACCGCCTGCACGTTCCCCTCCAAGTCACACACCATCCCGACTTGGAAATATATTGCCGTTCCTTCATCGTCGCTGTGTCAAAATCTTGGAACTCCCTACCTAACAGCACTGTGGGCAAACCTTCACCACACGGACTGCAGCGGTTCAAGAAGGCAGCTCACCACCACCTTCTCAAGGACAATTAGGGATGGGCAATAAATGCTGGCCTTGCCAGGGACACCCACATCCCATGAACGAGTAAAAAAAAAGAAACCGCCTGTTATGGAAACTGCCCTTTAGAGAAAAAGACCATTTTAGAAACCACTCATTATAGATTCCCCCAGTATAGAAACTGACCATTATAGAATCCGACCATTGTAGAAACCCCCCGTTATAGAAGCTGCCCATTAAAGAAAACGCTCCTTATAGAAACCATCCGTTTGAGAAACCGACCATTATAGAAATCGTCCCTTAAAGAAATCACTCATTATAGAAACCGACCGTTTTACAAACCGCCCGTTTTGGAACCCTTCGTTATAGAAACTGACCATTATAGAAACCAACCGTTATAGAAACCGCCCATTATGTAAACCGCCCATGATAGAAACCCCCCCATTATAGAAACTGACCATTATAGAAACCCCCCATTATAGAAAATCTCTGTTATAGAAACCGCCCGTTATAGAAACCATTTGTTATCGAAAACCCCGTAATAGAAACCCACCATTACATAAACCACCGTTGTAGAAATTGACTGTTATGAAATTGACCATTAAAGTAACTGCTCGTTATTGAAACCAAAGGTTATGGAAACCAACCACTATAGAAACCCTCCATTATAGACAACCCCGGTACAGAAACTGTGTTATAGAAACCGCATTTGTAGAAAATGACCATTACAGAAACCCTCTCGTTATAGAAACCCCCATTATGGAAAATCCACGTTATTGCAACCGCTCGTTATAGAATCCTACCATTATAGAAACCCCCTGTTATAGGAACCCCCGTCATAGAAACTGATCGTTATAGAAACCCCACGTTATAGAAACCGCTGGTTATAGAAACTGCTTGTTATAAAAACCGCCCGTTACAGAAACTAATTGATATAGAAACCCCCGTTATAGAAATGGATGATTATAGAAAACAGCCATCCGTGGCTAAGTAAAGAAATTAAGGAGAGTATCCGACTAAAAACAAGGACATATAAGGTAGCCAAACTTAGTGGGAGGATAGAAGATTGGGAAGTCTTCAAAAGACAGCAAAAAGTAACTAAAGGATTGATTAAGAAAGGGAAGATAGATTATGAAAATAAATTAGCAAAAAATATAAAAACAGATAGCAAGAGTTTCTATAGTTATATAAAAAGAAAAAGGGTGGCTAAGGCAAACGTAGGTCCCTCAGAGGATGAGACCGGGAAATGAGTGGTGGGAAACATGGAGATGGCAAAAATGCTGAACAAATATTTTGTTTCATTCTTTACGGTAGAGGACACTAAGAATATCCCAACACTGGACAAACAGGGGGCTCGAGGGGGGGAGGAGCTTAATAAGATTAAGATCACGAAGGAATTGGTACTCAGTAAATTAATGGGACTCAAGGCAGATAAATCCCCTGGACCTGACATCCTAGGGTCTTGAGGGAAGTGGCAGTAGGGATTGTGGATGCTTTGGTAATAATTTTCCAAAATTCTCTGGACTCGGCAAAGGTCCCAGCAGATTCGAAAACTGCTAATGTAACACCCTTATTTAAAAAGGGTAGTAGGCAGAAGGCTGGAAATTATAGACCAGTTAGCCTAACATCTGTGGTGGGTAAAATTTTGGAGTCTATTATTAAGGAGACAGTAGCGGAACATTTGGATAAACATAATCTAATCATAGAATCATAGAATCATAGAAGTTTACAACATGGAAACAGGCCCTTCGGCCCAACATGTCCATGTTGCCCAGTTTATACCACTAAGCTAGTCCCAATTGCCTGCACTTGGCCCATATCCCTCTACACCCATCTTACCCATGTAACTGTCCAAATGCTTTTTAAAAGACAAAATTGTACCTGCCTCTACTACTGCCTCTGGCAGCTCGTTCCAGACACTCACCACCCTTTGAGTGAAAAAATTGCCCCTCTGGACCCTTTTGTATCTCTCCCCTCTCACCTCAAATCTATGCCCCCTCGTTATAGATTCCCCTACCTTTGGGAAAAGATTTTGACTATCTACATTATCTATGCCCCTCATTATTTTATAGACTTCTATAAGATCACCCCGAAACCTCCTACTCTCCAGGGAAAAAAGTCCCAGTCTATCCAACCTCTCCCTATAAGTCAGACCATCAAGTCCCGGAAGCATCCTAGTAAATCTTTTCTGCACTCTTTCTAGTTTAATAATATCCTTTCTATAATAGGGTGACCAGAACTGTACACAGTATTCCAAGTGTGGCCTTACTAATGTCTTGTACAACTTCAACAAGACATCCCAACTCCTGTATTCAATGTTCTGACCAATGAAACCAAGCATGCCGAATGCCTTCTTCACCACCCTATCCATCTGTGACTCCACTTTCAAGGAGCTATGAACCTGAACTCCTAGATCTCTTTGTTCTATAACTCTCCCCAAAGCCCTACCATTAACGGAGTAGGTCCTGGCCCGATTCGATCTACCAAAATGCATCACCTCACATTTATCTAAATTAAACTCCATCTGCCATTCATCGGCCCACTGGCCCAATTTATCAAGATCCCGTTACAATCCTAGATAACCTTCTTCACTGTCCACAATGCCACCAATCTTGGTGTCATCTGCAAACTTACTAACCATGCCTCCTAAATTCTCATCCAAATCATTAATATAAATAACAAATAACAGCAGACACAGCACCGATCCCTGAGGCACACCGCTGGTCACAGGCCTCCAGTTTGAAAAACAACCCTCTACAACCACCCTCTGTCTTCTGTCGTCAAGCCAATTTTGTATCCAATTGGCTACCTCACCTTGGATCCCGTGAGATTTAACCTTATGTAACAACCTACCATGCGGTACCTTGTCAAAGGCTTTGCTAATGTCCATGTAGACCACGTCTACTGCACAGCCCTCATCTATCTTCTTGGTTACCCCTTCAAAAAACTCAATCAAATTCGTGAGACATGATTTTCCTCTCACAAAACCATGCTGACTGTTCCTAATCAGTCCCTGCCTCTCCAAATGCCTGTAGATCCTGTCTCTCAGAATACCCTCTAACAACTTACCCACTACAGATGTCAGGCTCACCGGTCTGTAGTTCCCAGGCTTTTCCCTGCCGCCCTTCTTAAACAAAGGCACAACATTTGCTACCCTCCAATCTTCAGGCACCTCACCTGTAGTTGTCGATGATTCAAATATCTCTGCTAGGGGACCCGCAATTTCCTCCCTAATCTCCCATAACGTCCTGAGATACATTTCATCAGGTCCCGGAGATTTATCTACCTTGATGCGCGTTAAGACTTCCAGCACCTCCCTCTCTGTAATATGTACACTCCTCAAGACATCACTATTTATTTCCCCAAGTTCCCTAACATCCATGCCTTTCTCAACCGTAAATACCGATGTGAAATATTCATTCAGCATCTCACGCATCTCTTGTGGTTCCGCACATAGATGACCTTGTTGATCCTTAAGAGGCCCTACTCTCTCCCTAGTTACTCTTTTGTCCTTTATGTATTTGTAGAAGCTCTTTGGATTCTCCTTTGCCTTATCTGCCAAAGCAATCTCATGTCCCCTTTTTGCCCTCCTGATTTCTCTCTTAACTCTACTCTGGCAATCTCTATACTCTTCAAGGGATCCACTTGATCCCAGCTGTCTATGCATGTCATATGCCTCCTTCTTCTTTTTGACTAGGGCCTCAATCTCCCGAGTCATCCAAGGTTCCCTACTTCTACCAGCCTTGCCCTTCACTTTATAAGAAATGTGCTTACCCTGAACCCTGGTTAACACACTTTTGAAAGCCTCCCACTTACCAGACGTCCCTTTGCCTGCCAACAGACTCTCCCAATCAACTTCTGAAAGTTCCTGTCTAATACCATCAAAATTGGCCTTTCCCCAATTTAGAATTTTAACTTTTGGGCCAGACCTATCCTTCTCCATAGCTATCTTAAAACTAATGGAATTATGATCACTGGTCCCAAAGTGATCCCTCACTAACACTTCTGTCACCTGCCCTTCCTTATTTCCCAAGAGGAGGTCAAGTTTTGCCCCCTCTCTCGTCGGGCCATCCACATACTGAATGAGAAATTCCTCCTGAATACACTCAACAAATTTCTCTCCATCCAAGCCCCTAATGCTATGGCTGTCCCAGTCAATGTTGGGAAAGTTAAAGTCCCCTACTATTACCACCCTATTTTTTTTGCAGCTGTCTGTAATCTCCTTACATATTTGCTCCTCAATTTCCCGTTGACTATTTGGGGGTCTGTAGTACAATCCTATCAAAGTGATCTCTCCCTTCTTATTTTTCAGTTCTACCCATACAGACTCAGTGGGCGAACCCTCGGATATATCCCCTCTCACTACTGCCGTGATGTTCTCCCTAATCAAGAACGCAACTCCCCCTCCTCTCTTACCTCCTGCTCTATCTTTCCTATAGCATCTGTACCCTGGAACATTGAGCTGCCAGTCCTGCCCCTCCTTTAGCCATGTTTCAGTAATAGCTATAACATCCCAGTCCCATGTACCCATCCATGCCCTGAGTTCATCTGCCTTGCCCATCAGACTTCTTGCATTGAAATAAATGCAGTTTAATCTAGACTTCCCTTGGTCTTTGCCCTGCTTTCTCAGACCATCTGTCCGGTCATGTTTTGTACACTCTCCCTTTCTGCCTTTTGTTTCTGTCACCACTTTACTTCCCACTGACTTCTTGCAAAAATAGGACAAAGTCAGCATGGCTTTATGAAGGGGAAGTCATGTCTGACAAATTTGCTTGAGTTCTTTGAGGACATAACGTACAGGGTGGATAAAGGGGAACCAGTGGACGTAGTGTATTTAGACTTCCAGAAGGCATTCGACAAGGTGCCACATAAAAGATTATTGCTCAAGATAAAGAATCACTGGATTGGGGTAATATTCTGGCATGGGTGGAGGATTGGTTATCTAACAGGAAGCAGAGAGTTGGGATAAATGGTTCATTCTCGGACTGGCAACCAGTAGCCAGTGGTGTTCCGCAGGGGTCGGTGCTGGGTCCCCAACTCTTTACAATCTATATTAACGATTTGGAGGAGGGAACTGAGTGTAACGTATCAAAGTTTGCAGATGATACAAAGATGGGAGGGAAAGTAGAGAGTGAGGAGGACATAAAAAACCTACAAGGGGATATAGACAGGCTGGGTGAGTGGGTGGAGATTTGGCAGATGCAATACAATATTGGAAAATGTGAGGTTATGCATTTTGGCAGGAAAAATCAGAGAGCAAGTTATTATCTTAGTGGCGAGAAACTGGAAAGTACTGCAGTACAAAGGGATCTGGGGGTCCTAGTGCAAGAAAATCAAAAAGTTAGTATGCAGGTGCAGCAGGTGATCAAGAAGGCCAACGGAATCTTGGCTTTTATTGCTAGGGGGATAGAATATAAAAACAGGGAGGTATTGGTGAGACCGCACCTGGAATACTGCATACAGTTTTGGTGTCCACACTTAAGAAAAGACATACTTGCTCTCGAGGCAGTACAAAGAAGGTTCACTCGGTTAATCCCGGGGATGAGGGGGCGGACATATGAGGAGAGGTTGAGTAGATTGGGACTCTGTTCAGAAGAATGAGAGGCGATCTTATTGAAACATATAAGATTGTGAAGGGGCTTGATCGGGTGGATGCGGTAAGGATGTTCCCAAGGATGGGTCAAACTAGAACTAGGAGGCATAATCTTAGAATAAGGGGCTGCTCTTTCAAAACTGAGATGAGGAGAAACTTCTTCACTCATAGGGTAGTAGGTCTGTGGAATTTGCTGCCCCAGGAAGCTGTGGAAGCTACATCATTAAATAAATTTAAAACAGAAATAGACAGTTTCCTAGAAGTAAAGGGATTTAGGGGTTACGGGGAGCGGGCAGGAAATTGGACATGAATTTAAATTTGATGTTAGGATCAGATCAGCCATGATCTTATTGAATGGCGGAGCAGGCTCGAGGGGCCGATTGGCCTACTCCTGCTCCTATTTCTTATGTTCTTATGTTCTTATTTTGTTATAGAAACTGCCATTATGGAAACCATCAGTTATAGAAACATCCTGTAATAGAATGTGACCATTATAGAAAGCGTCAGTTATACAAACTGCCCATTATAGAAACTGTTCGTAATAGAAAGCCCCCATTACAGAAACAGCCCATTATAGAATCCGCCCGTTATGGAAACTGACCATTACAGAAACTGACTGTTATCGAAACTGACCCTTATAGAAAACCCCCATTTTAGCAACTGCCCGTTATGGAAACCGCCCTTTATAGAAAAAGCCCGTTATAGAAACCACTCATTTTAGATTCCCCCCATTATAGAACCTGACCGTAATAAAAACCGACCGTTATAGAAACCCCAACTATTGAAACCCCTGTTATAGAAATTGACCGTTATGGAAAACCCGTTATAGAAACCGTTTGTTATAGAAACCGACTGTTATAGAAACCCCCCGTTATAGAAACTGACCATTATAGAAACCGTTCCTTATAGAAACCCCCATTATAGAAACCACTCGTTATAGAAACCCCCCGTTACAGAAATCCCCATTATAGAAACCACTCATTATAGAAACCCCCCGTTACAGAAACCCCCTGTTATAGAAATCACCTGTTATAGAAATCGCCCATTATAGAAACCACTCGTTATGGATACCCCTCATCATAGAAGCCGCCCGTTAAAGAAATCGCTTGTTGTAGAAACCAACAGTTTTACAAAGCGCCCGTTATAGAAACTGACCGTTACAGAAACTGATGGTTATCGAAACTGACCGTTACAGAAACTGATGGTTATAGAAACTGACAGTCATGGAAACCGACTGATATATAAACCGTCTGTCGTAGAAACCCCTTGTTATAGATACCGCCCATTATAGAAACCAGCCGTTATAGAAATGGCCCGTTATAGATACCGCCCGTTATAGAAACCCCGTGAAAGAAACTGACCATTATAGAAACCCCCTGTTATAGAAACTGACCATTATAGAAACCCCACATTATAGAAAATCTCCGTTACAGAAAACATTTGTTATAGAAAACCACCAATGTATAAACCACCGTTATAGAAACTTACCATTATTGAAAATGACCTTTATAGAAACCGTCCGTTATTGAAGCCCCTCATAATAGAAATCCCCAGTTATGGAAACCGCCTGTTATAGAAACCGCTCGTTATAGAAACTACCATTATAGAAACCCCCCTTATAGAAACCCCCCTTATAGAAACCCCCATTACACAAACTGACCATTATAGGAACCACCCATTATAGAAATTGCCCATTATAGAAATGCCCCGTTATAGAAACCGTCCATTATCGAAACCGCTTGTTATAGAAAACCCTGTTATAGAAACCCACCAATATATAAACCACCATTATAGAAACTTACCGTTATTGAAAATGACCGTTATGGAAACAGACCATTACAGAAATTGCCTGTTATAGAAACCGACTGATATTGAAGCCCCTCATAATAGAAATCCCCAGTTATGGAATCCGCCCATTATAGAAACCACTCTTTATAGAAACTACTGTTATAGAAACCCCCATTATAGAAACGCCCGTTATTCAAATTGACTATTATAGAAACCCCCCGTTATGGAAATCGCTCGTTATAGAAACTCCCCGATATAGAATCTGACCTTATTGAAACCACTAGTAATAGAAATCCCCAGTTATAGAAACCGCTCGTTACAGAAAGTACCGTTATAGCCACTCCTCTTTATAGAAACCCCCATTATAGAAATCCCCTTTATAGAATCTGCCTGTTATAGAAACTGCTTGTTATAGAAAACCCTGTTATTGAAACCCACTATTATAGAAACCCCCCATTATAGAAACTGACCATTATAGAAACCACTCGTTATTGAAACAGGGCATTATAGAAAACTGACCATTATAGAAACCTAGTGTTATGTAAACTGGCCATTCTAGCAACCCCCGTTATAGAAAATGCCCGTTATAGAAACCACCCATTATAGAAACCGCCTGTTACAGAGACCGCCCATTATAAAAGCTGACCGTTGTAGACTCGCCCAGGTATAGAAAACGCCCGTTATTAAAACTGACCGTTATAAAAACCGCCAATTATAGAAATTGGCCATTATGGGAACAGCACTTTATAGATACCATCTGTTATAGAAACCCCCTGTTATAGAAACTGACCGTTATAGAAAATCCATGTTATAGAAAATCCCCATTAAAGAAACCGACTGTTATAGAAACTGACAGTTATACAAACCCCCCATGATAGAAATCCCCTGTTATATAAACTGGCCGTTCTAGAAATCCCCCGCCACAGAAACCACCCGTTACAGAAATCCCCGTTATAGAAACCGCCTGTTCTAGAAACTGACCGTTATGGAAACCGCCATTATAGAAACCGATCGCAATAGAAACCCACCATTATTGAAACCGCCCCCTTTAAGAAACACCAGTTATACAAACTGCTTGTTATAGAAGACCCCCGTTATAGAAAGCCCCTATTATAGAAACTACCCGTTATAGAAATTGACCGTTAAAGAAATCGCCCGTTACAGAAACCGACTGTTATAGAATGCCCTCGTTATAGAAACTAACCGCTGTAAAAAACGCCCATTATAGAAACGGGCCGTTATGGGAACAGCAGATTATAGAAACCGCCTGGTATAGAAACTGACCATTATAGAGACCGCCCATTATAGAAACTGACCACTACAGAAACCGCCCGTTATAGAAACTGACCATTATAGAGACCGCCCATTATAGAAACTGACCACTACAGAAACCGCCCGTTATAGAAACTGATCATTATAGAAATTATAGAAACCGCTCATTATAGAAACCCCTATTATAGAAACCGTCTGTTATAGATACCTCTCGTTATCAAATCCACCCGTTATAGAAACCCCCATTATAGAAACTGACAGTTAGAGAAAATGACCGTAATAGAAACCCTGTGATAGAAACTGACCGTTAACATACGAACACACGAATTAAGAGCTGGAGTAGGCCATTTGGACCCTCGAACCTGCTCTGCCATTTAATAAGATCATGGCTGATCTGATTGTGACTTCAACCCTACTTTCCTGTCTACTTACTATAACCTTTGACTCCCTTGTTAATCAGGAATCTATCTAACTCCGCCTTAAAAATATTCAATGACCCTGTCTCCACTGCTCTCTGGGGAAGAGAGTTCCACAGACTCACGACCCTCTGAGAGAAAAAATTACTCCTCATCTCTGTCTTAAATGGGAGACCCCTTATTTTTAAACTGTGGCCCCTAGTTCTAGTCTCTCCCACAAGGGGAAACATCCTCTCAGCATCTACCCCTTCAAGACCCCTCAGGATCGTTTATATTTCAATAAGATCACCTCTCATTCTTCTAAACTCCAATATATACAGGACTAACTTGTCCAACCTTTCCTCATAAGATAACCCCCTCATCCCAGGAATCAGTCGAGCGAACCTTCTCTGAACTGCCTCTAAAGCAATTATGTCCTTTCTTAAATAAAGAGACCAAAACTGCACACAGTATTCTAGATGTGGTCGCACCAACGCCCTGTACAACTGTAGCAAAACATCTCTACTTTTATATTCTATTCCCATTGCAATAAATGACAACATTCTATTTGCCTTCCTAATCATTTGCTTTACCTGTATACTAACTTTTTGTGATTCATGTACTAGGACACCCAGATCCCTCTGTACCTATTCTACAATCTCTCTCCATTTAAATAATATGCTGCTTTTCTATTCCTTCTGCCAAAGTGAACAAGTTCACATTTTCCCACATTATACTCATCTGCCAAATTTTTGCCCACTCAGTAAACCTATCTATATTCCTATGTCCTCTTCACAACTCACTTTCTTACCTACCTTTGTGTCATCAGCAAATTTAGCAACCATACATTTGGTCCCTTCATTCAAGTCATTGATATAGATTGTAAATAGTTGAGGCCCAAGCACTGATCCCGGTGGCAGTCCACTTGTTACTTCTTGCCAGCCTGAAAATGACCCATTTATGCCTACTCTCTGTTTCCTGTTAGTTAACCAATCCTTTATCCATGCTAATATGTTACCCCCTACACCATGTGCTCTTATTTTGTGTAGTAGCCTTTGATGTGGCACCTTGTCAAAAGCCTTCTGGAAATCCAAGTACACCACATCCACAGGATCCCCATTATCCACGTTGCTTGTTACTTCCTCAAAGAACTCTAATAAATTAGTCAAACACGATTTCCCTTTCACAAAGCCGTGTTGACTCTGCCTGATTGCATTGAGATTTTCTAAGTGTCCTGCTATAACCTCCTTAATAATAGATTCTAGCATTCTCCCTATGACAGATGTTAAGCTAACTGGCCTATAGTTTCCTGCTTTGTCTCCCTCCTTTCTTGAATAGGGGAGTTACATTCACTATTTTCCAATCTGATGAGATCCTTCCAGAATCCAGGGAATTTTGGAAAATTAATACCAATGCATCTACTATCTCTGCAGGCACTTCTTTTATATCCCTAGAATGAAGTCCATCAGGACCTGGAGACTTGTCAGCTTTTAGTTCTAATATTTTTTTCAGAACCCTTTCCCTGGTGATTGTAAATGTTTTAAGTTCCTCCTTCCCTTTCACCTCTTGATTCACAATTAATTTCTGGCATGTTATTTGTATCCTCTAGAGTGAAGACGGACACAAAATATCTGTTCAATTCATCTGCCATTTCCTTATTCTCCATTATTAATTCTCCTGACTCACTCTCTAGAGGACCAACGTTCACTTTACTTTTTAAATACCTGTAAAAACTCTTGCTATCTGTTTTTATATTTCTGGCTAGCTTTCTCTTGTACTGTAATTTCTCCCTCCTTATTATTCTTTTTTTCCACATCGTTCACCTGAGGAAGGAGGAAGCCTCCGAAAGCTTGTGAATTTAAAATAAAATTGCTGGACTATAACTTGGTGTTCTAAAATTGTTTACAATTATTCTTTTAGTCATTCTTTGCTGTTTTTTATATTCTGTCCAATCTTCTGACCTGCCACTAATCTTCACAGAATGTTATGCTTTTTCTTTCAATTTGATACTATCTTTAACTTCCTTAGTTAGCCACAGATGGTACGTCCTTCCCCAGAGTCTTTCTTCCTCATGGGATGTATCTTTGCTGAGTGTTATGAAATATCTCATTAAATGTCTGCCAATGTATCTCTACTGACCTATCCTTTAACCTAATTTCCCAGTTCACTTTAGCCAGCTCTGTCTTCATGCCCTCATAATTGCCCTTATTTAAGTTTAAAACTCTAGTCTTAGACTTATTCTTCTCTCACTCAAATTGAATGCAAAATTCAATTCATATTGTGATCACTGCTACTTAGAGTCTCCTTTACAATGAGGTCATTAATTAATCCTGTCTCATTACACATTACCAGATCTAGAATAGCCTGCTCTCTGGTTGGCTCTAGAACGTGCTGCTCCAAGAAACTGTCCTAAAAGCACTCTATGAACTCATCTTCCAGGCTACCTTTGCCAATCAGATTCTTCCAATCTACATGTAGATTAAAATCACCCATGATTATTGCTGTTCCTTTCTCACATGCCCCCATTATTTCTTCCGGCATACCCTGTCCTACAGTGTGGTTACTGTTAGGGGGCCTATAAACTACTCCCACAAGTGACTTCTTGCCTTTACTATTTCTTATCTCTACCCAAACTGATTCTACATCTTGGTCTTTAGAACTAAGGTCAGTTCTCTCTATTATACTCATGTCATCCTTAATTAACAGAGCTACCCCTCCACCTTTTCCTAGCTTCCTGTCCTTCCGAAACGTCAAGTACCCTCGCATATTCAGGTTCCAGCCTTTGCAGCCATGTCAATGTAATATATTGTATATATTTATTTCTATTTGAGCTGTCAATTCATCCATTCTGTTACAAATGCTACGCACATTCAGATACAAAGCCTTTAGTGCTGCCTTTTTACTATTTTTGCAACCTCTATCCTTATCTGCTGGCACATTCTTAAGATGCATGTTAAAGAAACCCCCCATTATAGAAACCATTCGTTATAGAAATCACTCATTATAGAATCCGCCCATCATAGAAACTGTATGTTATAGAAACCATTCAGTATTGAAATTGCCAGTTATAGAAACTGATGGTTATACTAAACCCCCGTTATAGAAAACACATGATATAACCTAGCCATACTAGAACCCCCGTTATAGAAAACACCTGTTGTTAAAACTGACCGTCATGAAACCAACCATTATAGAAAGCCCTCATTATAGAAACCAACTGTTGTAAAAACCACCCATTATCGAAACCGGCCGTTATAGAAACCCCCATTATAGAAACTGACCATTATAGAAAATGACCGTTATAGAAAATGACCGTTATAGAAACCCCGTGATAGAAACTTACTGTTAAAGAAAACCCCATTATAGAAGCCTCTCATTATAGAAACCGACCGTAATAGAAAGCCCTTGTTATAGAAACCAACTATTATAAAAACCACCCATTATAGAAACCGGCCTTTATGGGAACAGCCCATTATAGAAACCGCCCATTATAGAAACGCCCTGTCATAGAAATTGACCATTATAGAAAATCGATGTTATAGAAAACCCCATTAAAGAAACCACCTGTTATAGAAACTGACCGTTATAGAAACCGCCGTTATAGAAACTGATCGCTATAGAAACCGTCCATTATAGAAAGCCCCCTGTTAAGAAACACCAGTTCTTCAAACTGCTTGTTTTAGGAGGCCCCGTTATAGAAAGACCCCCTTATAGAACCGCCCGTTATAGAAACTGACCATAATAGAAAGCCCTTGTTATAGAAACTAACCGTTATAAAAACCGCCCATTATAGAAAATGACTGTTATGGGAACAGCACATTATAGGAACCACCCGTTATAGAAACTGAACGTTATAGAAACCACCCGTTGTAGAAACTGACCATTATAGAAAATGACCGTTATAGAATCCCCGTGATAGGAACTGACCATCAAATAAACCCCCGTCATAGAAACCTCCATTATAGAAACCACCCATTATAAAAACCGTTCGCTGTAGAATCCACCCATTATAGAAACCGCCCGTTATAGAATCCGCCGTTATAGAAACCGCTCGTTATAGAATCCACCCGTTATAGAAACCTCCCGTTATAGAAACCTCTCGTTATAGAATCCATCCGTTATAGAAAAGATCCATCATTGAAATTGCCTGTTATTAAAACTGACCGTCATAGAAACTGACCGTCATAGAAAGCCCTCGTTATAGAAACCAACCGTTTTAAAAACCGGCCATTATAGAAACCGGCCATTATGGGAACAGCCCATTATAGAAACCGTCTGTTATAGAAACGTCCTGTTATAGAAACTGACCGTTATAGAAAACCCATGTTATAGAAAACCCCTGTTATAGAAACCAACTGTTATAGAAACTGACAATTATATAAACCCCCTGTGATAGAAATGCCCTGTCATGTAAACTGGCCGTTCTAGAAATCCCAGTTATAGAAACCCCCTGTGAGAGAAACTGACCGTTATAGAAACCCCCTGTTATGGAAACTGACCGAGATAGAAACTCCCATTACAGAAAACCCCCGTTAAAGAAACTGCCCGATATAGAAATTGACCGTTATAGAAACCGTCGTTAAAGAAACTGATCGCTGTAGAAACCGATCATGAGAGAAACTCCCGTTATAGAAATCCCTCATTATAGAAACCTCCCGCTATAGAAATGGCTTGTAATAGAAAACCCCGTTATGGAAACCCACCATTATGGAAACTGCTCATTATAGAGAGTCCACATTATAGAAGCACCCATTATAAAAACCCCCGGTAATACAAATTGACCGTTATCAAATCTGCTCGTTATAGAAACCGCTCCTTATAGAAATTGACCGTTATAGAAACCTCCCATTATAGAAACCGCTCGTTATAAAAATCACCATTATAGAAACCCTCTGATATAAAAACTGACCTTGATAGAAACCCCATTATAGTAAACCCCTGTTAAAGAAACCACCTGTTATAGAAAATGACTTACAGAAACCCCCCGTTATAGAAGCCGCCCAGTATAGAAACTATTCGTTATAGAAACTGCCCTTTATGGAAACCCCCGTTATAGAAATTGACCGTTATACAAAATGACCCCGATAGAAACCCCGTGATAGAAACTGACCATTAAAGAAACACCCCATTATAGAAACCGCCCATTATACGCACCGCTCGTTAACGAATCTGCCCTTTAGAGAAGCCCCTGTTATAGAAACTTCCATTAGAGAAACCGCCCATTATAGAAACTGACCGTTATAGTATACGACTGTTATAGAGACCCCATAATAGAAACTGCCCATTCATGAAACTGCCCATTAGACCCAAATGTAATATTTCCAAGTTCGCTGATGACATAGAACTAGATGGGATTATGAGTTGTGAGGAGGATGCAAAGAGGCTTCAAGATGATTTAGACAAGTTGAGTGACTGGGCAAATACATGGCAGATGCAGTATAATGTGGATAAATGTGAAGTTATCCACTTTGGAAGGAAAAACAGAAAGGCCGAATATTATTTAAATGGTGATAGATTGGGAAATGTTGATGTACAAAGGGACCAGGGTGTCCTTGTACACCAGTCACTGAAAGCAAACATGCAGGTGCAGCAAGCAGTTAGGAAGGCAGGGCTAGACAGACTGGATGCAGGGAGGATGTTTCCCCTGGCTGGGGGTTCCAGAACGAGGGGTCACAGTCTCAGGATACGGGGTCGGACATTTAGGACTGAGATGAGGAGAAATTTCTTCACTCAGAGGGTGGTGAACCTGTGGAATTCTCTACCACAGAAGGCTGTGGAGGCCAAGTCACTGAATGTACTTAAGAAGGAGCTAGATAGATTTCTAGACACAAAAGGCATCAAGGAATATGGGGAGAGAGCGGGAATATGGTATTGAGATAGAGGATCAGCCATGATCATATTGAATGGCGGAACAGGCTCAAAGGGCTGAATGGCCTACTCCTGCTCCTATTTTCGATGTTTCTATGTTATAGAAACTGACCATTATAGAAACCCCCCGTTATAGAAACCGCCCATTATAGAAATCACTCGTTATAGAAAACCCCTGCTATAGAAAATGCCTGTTATAGAAACCTCCCGTTATAGAAACCCTGTTATAGCAACTGACCTTGATAGAAACACGGTTATAGAAAACCCCTGTTAAAGAATCTGCCCGTTATAGAAACTGACCGTTATAGTAACCATTGTAGTAACCGTTCGTTAAAGAAAACCCCATTATAGTTACTAAATGTTATTGAAATTGACTGTTATAGAAACGGACCTTTATATTCACCCACTTTTATAGAAGTACCCATTATAGAAAACACCCGTTATAGAAAGCCTCTGTAATAGATACCGCCCTTTGTAGAAACCCCCGTTATAGAAACTTACTGTTATAGAAACTTACCATTATAGAAAACACTCGTTAAAGCATCCTCCCATAATAGAAACTGACCATTATAGAAACCGTCCGTTATAGAAATCACCCGTTATTGAAACCGACCGTTATAGAAACTTACCATTATTGAAACCGCCCGTTATAGAAATTGACCATTATAGAAACAGCTCATTATAGAAACCCCCATTATATAAACTGACCTTCATAGATTCCCCCCATCATAGAAAACCCTGTTAAAGAAACCAACCATTAACAAAACCGCCCCTGAAGAAACACCCATTATAGAAATTGACCTTTATAGAAACTGCCCGTTATATAAACCGCCTTTTCTGGAAATTACCAGCTATGGAAATTGACCATTCTAGAAATCCCCCGTTATAGAAAACCGGCCATTGTAGAAATCAGCTGTTCTAAAAATAGCTCGTTATAGAAACCCCCTGTTATTGAAACTGACCATTATAGAAACTGACATTTGGATAAATAGCCTGTTATCAAAACTGACCATTGTAGAAACCACCCGTTATAGAAACCATCCTTTATAGAAAGTTGCCATTATAGTAACTTACCATTATAGAAACCGTTCGTTATAGAAACTGACCATCATAGAAATTGAACATTATAGAAACAGCCCATTCCAGAATATGACCGATGTAGTAAACACCCATTATAGAAAACACCCGTTATAAAAACTGACTGTTATAGGAACCCCCATTATAGAAATTGACCATTATAGAAACTGCCTGTTATAGAAACTGACCATTATAGTAACTACCCATTATAGAAATCAACTGTTATAAAAACTGCCCGTTATAGAAAACACCCGTTATGGAAATCCCACGTTATAAAAACAAATGGTTATAAAAAAACGACCTTTACAGAAATCCCCCGTTAGAAAAAACGCCCATTATGGAAACTGACTGTTATACTAACCCCCCATTATAGAAACCCCCTGTTATATAAACTGGCCGTTCCTGAAAACCCCTGTTATAGAAACCGCCCGTTATAGAAAACGCCCTTTATAAAAGCCAACCATTATAGAAACCGCTCATAATAGAAAACTCCCGTTAAAGAAAACTCCCGTTATAGAAACTGTCCATGTTAGAAATTGCCCATTATAGAAACTGACAGCTATAGAAACCGACCATTATAGAAACCGTTTGTTATAGAAACCGCCCGTTATAGAAATCTTCATTCTCGAAATCCCCGTTATAGAAACTGACTATTATAGATACCCCCTGTCATAGAAAATCCCAGTTAAAGAAACCGCCCGTTATAGAAACTGATCGCTATAAAAACTGACCATTATAGAAACCGGCCGTTAAAAAACATCCGTTATAGATACTGACCTTCATAGAAACCGCCTGTTATATAAACCACCTTTTATGGAAACTGCCAGCTATGGAAACTGACCATTCTAGAAACCCCTGTTATAGAAACCGACCATTATAGAAACCACCCGTTAAGAAACATCCGTTATTGATAATGACCTTCATAGAAACCGCCCGTTATAATAACCAACCGTTATAAAGCCCAACCTTTATAGAAACCCCCTTTTGTAGAAACAAACCCTTATAGAAACCGCTTGTATTAAAAAAAAACGTTATAGAAACTGACTGTTATAGAAATTGACCGTTCGACTAACCCCCCGTTATAGAAACCCCCTGTTATATAATCTGGCCATTCTAGAAACCCCCCCATTATGGAAAACATCCCTTATAGAAAGCCCCCGTTGTAGAAACCAAACTTTATAGAAACCACCCATTATAGAATCTGGCCGTTATAGAAACCCCCCATTATAGAAACTGACCGTTATAGAAAACCACTGTTACTGAAAACCCACGTTAAAGAAACCACCCATTATAGAAATCAACCATTATGGAAACTGCCCGTTAAGAAACCCCCGTTGTAGAAACCATTCATTTTAGATACCGCTCATTATAGAAACTGACCATTATCGAAACTGCTCGATATATAAACCCCCCCACCACTCAAGAGGTTGTGACACAAGATTAGGGCTCGTGGGATTGGGGGTAAAATATTAGCATGGGTTGAGGATTGGTTAATGGACAGATAACAGACAATAGGAATAAACAGGTCATTTTCGGGTTGGCAGGTTGTTCCTAGTGGGATGCCGCAAGGATCAGTGCTTGGGTCACAGCTGTTTACAATATATACCAATGACTTTGATGAGGGGACCGAGTGTAATGTATCCAAGTTTGCTGATGATACAAAGTTAAGTGGGAAAGTAAGCTGTGAGGAAGATGCAAAGAGGCTGCAAAAGGATACAGACAGGTTATGTGAGTGGGCAAGACGGTGGCAGATGGAGTATGACATGGGGAAATGAGAAATTATCCACTTTAGTAGGAAGAATAAAAAAGCAAAATATTTTTTAAAAGGTGAGAGACTAGTAAATGTTGGTGCTCAGAGGAATTTGGGTGTCCTTGTACATGAATCACAGAAAGTTAACATGCAGGTAGAGCAAGGAATTAGAAAGGCAAATGGTACTTTAACCTTTATTGCAAGGGGACTGGAGTATAAGAGTAAGGAGATCTTGCTGCAATTATATAGGGCTCTGGTGAGACCACACCTGGAGTACTGTGTACAATTTTGGTCTCCTTACCGAAAGGAAGGGTATACTTGCTTAGAGAGGTGGAACGAAAGTTCACTAGATTGATTCCTGGGATGAGATGGTTGTCCTATGAGGAGAGATTGATTAAAATGGGCCTATATTCTCTAGAGTTTAGAAGAATGAGAGGTGATCTCATTGAAATGTATAAAATTCTTGGAGAGCTTGACAGGGTAGATGCTGAGAGGCTGTTTCCCCTGGCTGGATAGTCTAGAACTAGGAGTCGTAGTCTCAAGATATGTGGTCAGCAATTTAGGACCGAGATGAGGAAAAATTTCTTCACTCAGAGAGTCGTGAATCTTTGGAATTCTCTATCCCAGAGGGCTGTGGATGCTCAGTCATTGAGTATATTCAAGATTGAGATCGATATATTTTTGGACATTAAAGCAATCAAGGGATATGGGGATAGGGCAGGAAAGTGGAGTTGAGGTATAAGATCAGCCATGATCTTATTAAATGTCAGAGCAAGTTTGAGGGACCTTATGTCCAACTCCTGCTCCTATTTCTTATGCTCTTATGTTCTTAATCCATTACAAAAAATCCCTCTAAATACACACATGCACACAAGCATACATGCACATATATCAGGGTGCGCTCCTGGAGTGAAGGAGTCCTATTTTTCTGCCGTGCTCAAGTATGCTTTGGAGATTGTTTCTCATTGCAGTATATCAGACAGTACCTGATTACCGTGTTTGAGTAATGTCGACACCACAGACCAAGATACGGTATGAACACTTGCAACAAAGTATAGATGAAAGACTTTGGCCGCTAAATTGGGCCGTGTAGCGGCCGTTGTTTCGGCGCTACACGGCCTCTCCGACATCCAAAATGGCATCTTGGATGCACACGCATGTTTCCTGCGTGATGTGCGCCAGACGCCATCTTGGTATAGGAGTTAGCGCATGCGCAAATGCCGAACGCTGGAAGCATGTAAAGAAGGGAGAAAATGCGTGCAATCAGTGTGCAACACTGATTTAAAGTGATACACACCATTTTCGACCTTAACGCTCAACTCAATGCACAGTCTTATCCCCGACCATCTAAACGTGTCTTACACTGCCTGAAGGACCCCCACCTGTGCTATTTAAAGGGGTTTGCAGTTATTGCAGGTTAGTTGCTGGATTATTGCTTCTGGCTGCTGGAGGAGTAGAAAGTGTTTTATGAAGCTCCCTATTCTTATTGAGAGTTCCTATACAGTTTTGAGAGTGCTTTGGCAGGTACTGCCTTACGGGTTGGAAAGTTACAACTCTGGTTGAACAACATTCCTGCCAACCATGGGTGGTCTGCTAGGGCTCCCGCTGAGCATTGAGCGTGACTGGGAACATGCAGAGAGGCCACACATAACAGGTCAAGCTGTGAGGAGATGAAGGACGAGGAGGTGCAGGGCACTGAGCAGGAAGCTCTACCCAATGAAGGCCTTCCGGGACCAATTCTCTTACCTCAACATGACCGAGGAGAATTGCATCCGACGCCTGAGGTTCACCAAGGAAGCCATCACCGAGATCTGTCAACTGGTGCGGCCACAACTGCAGCCTCAGAGCAGGGCGAGGACAGCATTGCCTGTGGCTGTGAAGGTCACCGTGGCACTGAATTTCTACGGCTGAGTAGCATTTCAAGCCTCTGCTGGCGACTTGTGCAACATCTCGCAGTATGCAGTGCACTGCTGCATAAGGGAGGTCACAGATGCACTGTACCACATGAGGAGCAGGTTCATCACCTTCCCTTTCAACAGAGACAAGCAGAACGAGCGAGCATGGGAGTTCGCCCGCATTGCTGGCTTCCCCACAGTGCAGGGTGCCTTTGACTGCATACATATTGCCCTGTGTGACCCGCACGTCAACTCAGCCATTTTCATCAACGTGCAGCTGGTGTGCCACCACACGTATCGCATCATGGAGGTCGATGTCCGCTACCCTGGGAGTAGTCACGACGCCTTCGTCATGCGGCAGTCCAACGTGCCAGCTATCTTTCACCCGACTCGGCAAGTCAAAGGCTGGCTACTGGGCGACAAGGGCTATCCCCTCATGCCGTGGCTCATGACACCGGTCAAGAACCCACGCACACGTGCACAGCAGGCCTACAATGAGAGCCATGCTGCCACACGCAACATCGTGGAGCACACCATAGGCCTCCTCAAACAATGCTTCCGCTGCCTGGGCCGGTCTGGAGGAGCCCTGCAGTACTACCCTGAGCGGGTGGGCAGATTTGTGGTGGCATGCTGCATGATGCACAACCTCGCCATCATGAGGGACCAGCCTTTCCCACCAATGATTGCAGAAGATCCTGAGCCAGAGGTGGAGGAGGAGGAGGCTGAGGAGGAGGAGGAGGAGGAGGAGGGGGTGGAGCCAGAAGAGGTAGTGGAGGAAGTCGCAAGAGTGCAACAGGAACCACACGCCTTGTCTGCAAGGGCTCTGCATGTTTGCTATCCATAATTTGAACTACCTCCCCAAACTCACCAACAGCCCTACATTCCCCACCTTTTCGCTCACACAAGACAATCAAATCACTCTTCATCTGATTACACATTGGTGTCCCTCTCACCTCCATTGAATAAATAAAACCACCACCAAATGCAAAATCAAAGTCTCATTTATCGATGAATAAATGAAATTATGCAAACATAACAGAACTATTCACCCTTATGCATTCTCTTAGTGCCTTTTGTTCATGTGCCTTTACCTATCCTGGTGCTCCCACGAGGTGTTTCCCCAGTGGCTGGAGCATGGGTGGTGGAAGGCTGCTGGCCTTCAATGGAGGAACGTGCAGATGGCCTTGGAGGACGACCTCGAGCAGCTCTGGGCCAATATGGCCCGGCTTCAGACTGCACCATCTCAGCATAGAAACACAGAAACATAGAAAATAGGAGCAGGAGTAGGCCATTCAGCCCTTCGGGCCTGCTCCACCATTCAAAATGATCATGGCTGATCGTCTAACTCAGTACCCTGTTCCCGCTTTCTCCCCATATCCCTTGATCCCTTTAGCATTAAGAAATATATCTATCTCCTTCTTGAATACATCTAATGACTTGGCCTCCACTGTCTTCTGTGGTAGAGAATTTCACAGGTTCACCACCCTCTGAGTGAAGAAATTTCTCCTCATCTCAGTTCTAAATGGCCATACGCCGTATCCTGAGACTGTGACCCCTGGTTCTGGACTCCCCAGCCAGGGGCAACATCCTCCCTGCATCTAGTCTGTCTAGTCCTGTTAGAATTTTATATGTTTCGATGAGATCACCTCTCATTCTTCTAAACTCTCGTGAATATTGGCCAGGTCGACCCAATCTCTCCTCATACGTCAGTCCTGCCATCCCAGGAATCAGTCTGGTAAACCTTTGTTGCACTCCCTCCATGACCAGGACATCCTTCCTCAGATAAGGAGACCAAAACTGCACACAATACTCCAGATGTGGTCTCATCAAGGCCCTGTATAACTGTAGTAAGACATCCCTGTTCCTGTACTCAAATCCTCTTGCAATGAAGGCCAACATACCATTCGCCTTCCTAACTGCTTACTGCACCTGAATGCTTGCTTTCAGCGACTGGTGTACAAGGACACCCACGTCTCGTTGCACCTCCCCTTTTCCCAATCTACCAACATTCAGATAATAATCTGTCTTTCTGTTTTTACAACCAAAGTAGATAACCTCACATTTATCCACGCTATACTGCATCTGCCATGTTCTTGCCCACTCACCCAACTTGTCTAAATCACATTGGAGCCTCTTTGCGTCCTCCTCACATTCCACCCCAGCTTTGTGTTGTCTGCAAACTTGGAAATGTTACATTTAGTTCCCTCATCCAAATCATTGATATATATTGTGAATAGCTGGGGCCCAAGCACTGATCCCTGCAGTACCCCACTAGTCACTGCCTGTCACCCGGAAAAAGACCCATTCATTCCCACTCTCTGTTTCCTGTCTGTCAGCCAATTCTCAATCCATGCCAGTATATTCCCCCCAATCCATGTGCTTTAATTTTGCACACTAACCTCTTGTGTGGGACCTGATCAAAAGCCTTCTGAACATCCAAATACACCACATCCACTGGTTCTCCCCTATCTATTCTACTAGTTACATCCTCAAAAAACTCCAGTAGATTTGTTAAGCATGATTTCCCTTTCATAAACCCATGCTGACTTTGTCCAATCCCGTTAATGCCCTCCAAGTGTTCTGTTATCACATCCTTTATAATAGACTAGCATTTTCCCCACTACTAATGTTAGGCTAACTGGTCTGTAATTCCCTGTTTTTTCTCTCCCTCCTTTTTTAAATAGTGGGGTTACATTTGCCACCCTCCAATCTGTAGGAACTGTTCCAGAGTCTATAGAATTTTGGAAGATGATCACCAATGCATGCACTATTTCCAGGGCCACTTCCTTTAGTACTCTGGGATGTAAATTATCAGGCCCTGGGAAATTGTCAGTCTTTAGCCCCATTAATTTCCCTAGCACTATTTTTTTTTACTAATACTGGTTTCCTTCAGTTCCTCCCTCTCTCTAGACCCTCGGTTCCCTAACATTTCTGGCAGGTTATTTGTGTCCTCCTTTGTGAAGACAGAACCAAAGTATGTGTTTAATTGTTCTGCCATTTCTTTGTTCCCCATTATAATTTCCCCCTTTTCTGACTCTAAGGGACCTACATTTGTCTTCACTAATCTTTTTCTCTTGACATATTTATAGAAGCTTTTACAGTCAGTTTTTATGTTCCTTGCTAGTTTACTCTCATACTCTATTTTTCCCCTCTTAATCAATCTCTTTATCCTCCTTTGCTGAATTCTGAACAGTTCCCAACCCTCAGGCTTGCCGCTTTTTCTGGCAATTTTATATGTCTCCTCTTTGGATCTAATACTATCCCTAATTTCTTTTGTAAGTCACGGTTGAGCCACCTTTCCTGTTTTATTTTTGCGCCAGACAGGAATGAATAATTGTTGCAATTCCTGCACACGTTCTTTAAATATTAGCCATTGCCTATCCACCATCATCCCTTTTAGTAATGTTCCCCAATCTATCATAGCCAACTCGCACCTCACATTTCATAATTTCCTTTATTTAGATTCAGGAACCTAGTTTTGGATTCAATTATTTCACTCTCCATCTTAATGAGGAATTCTATCATGTTATGGTCGCTCTTCCCTAAGGGACCCTGCACAACAAGATTGTTAATTAATCCTTTCTCATTGCACAATACCCAGTCTAGGATCACCTGTTCTCTAGTTGGTTCCTCAATATATTGGTCTAGAAAACCATCATGTACACACTCCAGGAATTCCTCCCCCACAGTATTATTGCTAATTTGGTTTGACCAATCTATATGTAGATTAAAGTCACCCATGATTATAGTTGTACCCTTTTTGCATGCGTCTCTAATTTCCTGTTTAATGCCCTCCCCTACATCTCCACTTCTGTTTGGGGGCCTATTGACAACCCCGACCAACGTTTTCTGCCCCTTGGTGTTGCTTAACTCCACCCATACAGATTCTACATCGTGATTTTCCGAGCCAATATCCTTCCTCACTATTGCATTGATTTCCTCCTTTACTAACAACGCTACCCCACCTCCTTTCCCTTTTTGCCTGTCCTTCCTAAATATTGAATACACCTGGATGTTCAGTTCCCATCCTTGGTCACCCTGCAGCCATGTCTCCGTAATCGCAACTATATCATAACCGTTAATATCTATCTGCGCTGTTAATTCATCAAGCTTATTGCGAATGCTCCGCGCATTAAGACACAATGCCTTTAGACTTGTCTTTTTAAGATTGCTAGTCATCTTAGTTTTATTTTGCACTATCGCCCTATTTGTTTATCGCCCTTGTTTTCTCTGCCTTCCACTATTGCTTCTTCCCTTTCTGTCTTTTGTGTCTATCCTTGTTTCCCCCTCCTCTGTCTCCCTGCTCAGGTTCCCATCCCTTGCCATTCTAGTTTAAACCTTCCCCAACAGCACTAGCAAACACCTCCGCGAGGACATCGGTCCCGGTCCTGCTCGGGTGTAACCCGTCACGCTTGTACAGGTCCCACCTTCCCCAGATCCGGTCCCAATGTCCCAGGAATCTAAATCCCTCCCTCCTACACCATCCCTGCAGCCATGCATTCATCTGGTCTATTCTCCTGTTCCTATACTCACTAGCACGTGGCACTGGTAGTAATCCTGAGATCACTACCTTTGAGGTCCTGCTTTTTAATTTATCTCCTAACTCCTTAAATTCACCTTGCAGGACCTCATCCCTTTTTTTACCTATGTCGTTGGGCTGCAGCAGTCTGGCCTGGCTGGCCGAGAGGCAACAACAGGCACACTGGCGGTGTGGCAGGGGTGGGAGCAGGAAGGCTGTCATCCTGAGAGATGACAGCAAGTCCGATTGCCATGGCGCCACTGCCACTCTCCCGGGGCGGCGCCTCAGCAATCCTGGTGACCAGCTGGAAAACAGATTGCTGGAGTGCTGTGACAACCTGGAAGCCCCTTTCCACAGTGGTCCTCAGAGCCATGATAGCAGCAGTCTGAGCTTCCAAGGCAGCAGTCAGACCTTGGATGGCAGACGTTAGTGCTGCAATGGAAGCTGTGACATCAGTCATCAGACGTTGCATCATGGTGGGTTCCATAGGTGCGCTGATGGAGGTGACCACCCGTTTCATGTTGGAAAGGATGGGCTCCAAGCTCCATGCAAAGCCCTGTGCCATTTTGGAGCTGGACTCCTCCATGCCCCTTCTCATTGTGTGCAGGCTTTCTGGCAGGCTTTCCAGTACCCCAAGCATTTGGTAGCGTACGCCCAACATCTGACTCCTCTGCAGCAGAACTAATGAGTAACCTGGCCCTCCGGCGAGCTGGCAACTGTGGGATCCATTCCCCCTGCCCCAGCTCCTGCGCACTTGTGCTCGGTATCTCACCATGTGCAGATCCCTCCTCTAACCTAACCTCTAGAGGACGCACAGTGTCAGTCTCTGAGCTGGTGGGAGCAAGTGTCAGATCGAGTGACGGTGAGGCTTCAGTGTCCTCCTCCTCCTCCTCCTCCTCGGGTGCCAACACGTGTTCTTGGGTATCTGCAATGACAAAGGGTAACAGGTTGAGTTGTGGAATGGGGAGAGGAGCAAGTAAGAGGTATGTGCTGACAGCATGTGCAGCACATGAGTCAGAAAAGATTGTGGGAGGAGGGAGATGTGGAAAAGGAGAAGAAGCATTAGATATGCAGAGACCCCCTTCACCAGGACCTCCAGCGCGGCATGTTGTGAAGGCTGCAGCGACGGCCCACCCAATGATCCTGAGCACTGTCTCTTCTAGGGAGGATTAGGAGGTGCAAATGAACCCGTTTACCCTCAGATCCCTCCTGCTGCCGGGTGTTATGCGCACCTTCTCCTGCAAGACAGAGGAAAGTGTGTCAGTGAGTGTCCTGCAAGGTGTCTGGATGATGTGCCTGTCATGGTTGAATAGCTACCAGTTTGTGTGACTTGTGCATGGTGGTTGTGTGGCCTGCAAGTGTGGTACTATATGCGGGTGAGATGCAGCATGCCGAGTGCAGCATTGCGTATGGATGTGCAGTGTTTGTTGGTGGGTGGCTGACAGGAGGTGTCGTGCGTGGAGCAGTGGTGCAGTTGGTAGGATGTACCACTTGACACTTGTATTCACTCATCTTGATCACTCGTGTCAAATCATTGAACTTCTTCTGGCACTGCACCCACGTGCGTGGTGCAATGCTCCTAGCGTTTACTGCCTGCGCCACTGCCTGCCAATGCCTGCGGAGCTGGAGTCTGGAGGATCTCTGGCCACCCTGCGGGTACATGCTGGCCCTCCTTTCGTCCACACCTTCCACCAGGGCCTCCAGAGCATCATCGGAGAAGCGTGGAGCCCTCTCTCGTGCCGGTTCAGCTATTCTTAAGGCCATCTTTCCCTCCTGCAGATAAGCTGAGTACCTGCTATTTGAAACTTGCCTGCACCTTTAAGAAGTGCAGGCTGCTGATCACGTGGGCTGCGCACACCCCATTTCCAACTTCCTCATTCTCCGTGCAGCCTCTCAGCAGTGCGGGTTGCGCTGACTGCACGGAGATTTCATGGTAAGTAGCAGGCAGCACAAAGTTGATGTGCTGCCTGCATAGGGTCCATCAGGCGCGGTGTGGTAGCGCCTGATGGCATCGTGCTACCACCGCCCAAAACAGACCATTATCCAATTTTTTCCCCCTTTGTGTCCTAAATCCATGAATATTTATCTGAACTAATTTTTAAAATTATTTTTCCCACCCTTCCATTTAGGTCCCAACCTTTTCTGCACACCTCCTTCTTCTTGACTCCAGTATGTTTTAATGCAGTGATGGGGCCTTGTTGTATATCACATTAGAGTATGAAGTGGTGATTGTTTTGGGTATTTGGGTAGGAGCACTTTGGTACTCCATACTTTAACGTGGAGGGGTAGGATGGAAATTTGAGGCCACGTTGCTCACATAAAAAGCTCCTAGACTTGACTGTGACGTGCAGGGGAAGCAGTGTGTGAAGATTGGATTCTTCCTTACTGTGAGAGAGGAAAAATTTCCTACTGGTGGAATGCCTCAAGAGTTGAATTCATGGAGAAATTGCAGGACACAGGTGCCACCTGATCAGGATAGAACAATACCTGAAAATAAGGCAAAACAAAGGTGAATAACATCTTTTAAAGTGCTCTAGGTTTTATGAAGCATTGAAAAATATAATAAACAAAGCTTACACATGGTGCCATTTCTTTCATATGCTCTGCATATTATTATTTCCCTGTTACTATGCTGTCTTCGTTACTGACGTGCACACCTCAGTATAGCAGCAGAGGCGTCTAAATATTTGCTGGAACTTAATCATTTCTGAATGAATTTTGCACAAATGGGAGGGATCCTTAAATCACATAGGTCTCAGTCAAATGAAAGGGCACTTTTAGTCAGTCACAAAATAGGGAATCATTCTGTGGGATTTACTTAGTGTGAAATTTTAGTATTAATTAATAGATTTAGAAAAAGACGTTAAAAATGCCGCATAAAGCTTTTGAGTAGAATTAACACTCATTTAAGATAGTACTTAATGGCTCAGTAAGTAAATGGTGTGTTACTGAGCTATGGAGGGGAGATTTTGTAGCCTCCCGCTCAGCAGAAAGGGGGGGTGGTAGTGCCTCAAAGATGGTGGGAAGTGATTTACCGCCAAGTTTCCATCGTCATTGTGGCTGCCACAGTCTTCCCCTGGCCTATCGCTAGGTGGCTGAAGCCCCCACCTGAATCAAATGATAGGCCCATTTAAAGTTCAATTGGGGTCCTATGATATACATAGGACCCTGTTTCCCATTTTAGGACAATACTGGGCGGAACATGTGCTGTGTATGCACCGCCTAGTTTCAGCTTGCAGTCCAGCTGAAGAGGAATCCAAAGATGTATTCTACTATTTTTTGGGACCAGTAGGAGCAGCATCGCTCCTCCAGAATCCACAGAACCCACCTGGACAGCTGCTATTTCAGGTTCCCTCCCCCATCCCCCTCCACCTGAGATCGGACCCCCAGCCCTACCGACCGATCTACCTTCTTCTGGCCCAAATGTTAGCTAAGCCACCCGATATTGCAATGGCTCAGAGCAGGAGGGCTGACCTAGGGTGCTCATTTTACACTCGCAGCCCACCAGCCAAATGCTAATGAGGCCCAGTCTCCCTCCGGGACTATTGGGCAGCCAGCAGGCCTAATCCGCCAGCTGACTGCCCAAAGTCTGCACTGGAGCAAATTCTACTGCCATCAGTCTAAGAAGGCCCTGGTTCAGCCTGTGGTCTGTACTGAGTTAGCCTATCTCAGTTCAAGCAACAACTGGCATGTTGGAATTGACCTCAGCATCCCTGGTAAGATTGGAAAAATTTATCCAGAACTCCTTTTCCTGCTTGCTATCCAGTATCTCCTGTTGGAATGTTCCCGTATGTGAATACTTGATTGAGCTCATTAGTGATGCTATACATAGTTGAATCACCAGGCATTGTCTAGGTTTGCACAAGAAAAATAACCACTTGGGTGAGATGCCTGAGGGCTGGCAGTACACATGGAGCCATACCCCCAACATAATTCAGTCTCTCAGGAAATGAGGGGAGAGAATAGGAAAAATATATTAGAATAATAACTTGCATGTAAGTTGACATGTGCCCATTGGCAAAGTGATAATTCACTTCAAGCTTTACGGCTTTTATAAGAAAGATCAGATACGTGTGAACATGAGGCAAATAAAATAAACTCAGTATGAAGCCAATATTCTCACCGCTATAGTACGATATCTTCTGTTTAATGGAGTGAGTAATATTCTCGCTGCAAATGGGACATATCCTGCATCTTAGAGGTAATTAGAATCTCAAAAAGGACAGAAATAAATATCTGAAGAAATAAAAACCTTGTTGAATTTCCTGTGCAGGAGATGACCAATGTCTTTGGCTAAGGGACAATGTTGGCTAATAGTGGCTAATGACTCACAGTTCTTTACTAGATTGGTATGTCCAATAATTTATTTATTATACCTGCATAATAAATTTCTAAATTCAAAGGTGATAAATATTAATATGGAAAAAGTATCAACCTATGGTTAGTACCTATGGTATAAGTAGGGAGCATACAGTGAAGAATAACGGGAAACCAAGTTTAGCCACACAAGTGAGAAAGGTCTCACAACACTCATACAACCAGCTTTTGAGAAAACTTTGATTAAAATAAAGTTCATCTGAATTGGAAAGTTTTCAAGTGTCGGAAATGTTTTAAAGACACTCCAAACTGAACCATTTGAATGAAAACAGGAAGTTCTTCTGGTTCCTTGGCTAATATTCCTCCCTCACCTAATACTACCAAAAGCAGATTATCTGGCCATTTATCTCATTTCTGCTGGTGGGACCTTGCTGTGCATAAATTGGCTGTTGCATTTGCCAATGTAACAATAGCGACGGCATCCTGAGCAGCAAAAAGCAGTATATAGTTACAAGTTCTTTCTGTTGTCTGTATTACACTGTCTCGTCATGCCTAATAATATCAATTTATATAATTATTGTCACCTTGCAGTCTTTAGAACTGAGGGTTAGCAGCCTTCTAGAAGTAGTTTTGTATAAAGGTCTTCCCACTATGATATTTTATGAAATTTTCCTCCAATAACAACATGAATTGTAACAATGGGCTGTGGGCAGAATTCTTTATTCATGGTATCACTGGTGTAGAATTTTATGATGACACATGGAGGGTGTGTATTAAACGTCTTCTCCCAGGCAGCCTTGAAGCAGCAGATCTAAAGTGACAAGCATTGTAACAAAGGGCAGTTGGGAGATTCCAATAAATGTGCGGGGCATTTCTCTTTAAAGCTATGAAGAAAGAAATTAATGGATTGGGGAAAACAGCAGAGAAACAAGATTAGAGTAGATACCAATAGAGGAGCTATCACCAGCACATGCTCGATGGGCTGAATTCTGAACTCTGATTCTGTATTAATGTTTAGGGATTGTGGAAAAAAAATTCAGTAGCAAATCATTAGGGCAAGTGATCTGGTATAGTATGACTCAAAATCCAGTGACAATTCCTACAAATTGCTACACTTACCACAAGTAGTGCAATTTGCTGTTAGAGTACCAGAATTTTGCATAAAAAGTCCAAGACTGAGTGAAAGTGCAGGTTTCTGAGTGAGTCTGGCCGATAAACAAATCACTTGTTGCAATCAATCACTCGCTTGAATAATAATTCCTCTTTAAGTAAAAACTAGAATTTAGAAGAAAAACAAAATAGGCAAAAGAGTTTGCTGTGAATCAGATTTAGCAGCTAGAACTTAACTGGCCCAAAAACTCCCACCCAAAAATTTGTCTCTCAGCAAAACCCTTTACCGCTGTTACTAAACAAAAAAGTGAAATATATAGTCCCACAGTGCTGTCACCTCTAACTTGATGACGACAACATTTGCCAAACAGACCAGTCCATTGAATGATAAAGCATAACGTACATCAGAATGAATCGCACATTGGTAGAAATGTACGGTGACTCCACATCGTCTGAAGATCATTCCAGACCTTACCTGACTTCTACTAACTGGATAGTTAAATATTCCTGACTGAGACACAAACCACAATTTGTGTTTCTCCCATTTTGTGTTTAATTCAGCCCAAGGGTCACAAGTCCTTGCTATAGGATTCCATAGATAAACCTTGAAGATGGGCAAACTGTTTTCCATTGAGTGGGCCAAATCTGAACCATTAGAATAGTTATTCTCTCCTTCATTTCTATGGAAAAATGAAAACTTGGCTTCATTTCAAGTTTTGCATTAGGAATTAGAAATAGAATCTAGTAACAGACCTAGCAAAGTTCAGCTTTGGCTTAGTTCTGTTGAACCAGTTAAGTTTGAATAAGCTTGGATTTCAGGCCCAGATTTATACATATATTCCTGTACAGGTAGACAGCTATAAAGCTGAGATTGTTGCTTGATTGCTCTATTAAAACATTTTTTCCTTAGAGAGTCATAGGAAGAAAGAGCAAAATTACCCAATAAACAGATGTAGCTAATATAACCTAAGACCCACACACTCACACACTCTCACTTTCTTATTTATATCCTTTTAATGCCTACAGAAGCCCATCTGCAGGCCAGTCAATGCACTCAGCCAGCCATTATGCAGCATAACATAGCAGGTAAATAATATAGCAGCTCTACATAGGGATTGCGCTGTTATAAAAGAGAAGTTCATTATAGTTACTTTATCAGCAGTGGGTTTATTGGTGAATCCATGGGAGATATTCTGGTGAAACAGGAGCAGAAAGAAGCACTGCATCTTTCCATTAATAAGCTCTCTTCTGGGATCAGGCATTAGAGAGATTCAGCAGATCATAGAGCACCGGGGTATCATTTTTACATGATTACTCTAAATTCTTAGACCAGAGACTTAAGAGAAGGGTTCTTGCAAAGGCAGCTGTGGGAATTGTTAAATGATTGGCCTAGCACTTAATTCAGTAATTTCTTTTTTTTTCTCTCATTGATCAAGCTGGTTTGAGAAAAGTGATACTTTGCATATCTAGCTAAGTGCTGTTAACAGCCTCGGTCTGCGGTTTGTACAAAAAAAAAATTGTGAGATCTTGCTGGAGAAGTAATTTGCTTCTCTCTAACCAATGATGGCTTGCACTTTATGCAAATTGGTATCCAGGGAAAACAAATCCCTTTTAATACATATGCATAGTTCATAAAAAAGACAAGGCAGAAAAAAAAGAGATAAAGCAACGAGTCAGCAAAAGCCTTGGTTCTATGGAATTTTATCATCCCAAATTAGATATTTGTAACAGATGATGTGTACAAGTGTTAACTTTGTTTTCAGCGGCTCCTGGCGTACCATCAGTAGACATCACACAGATTATGTTTTAAGGAGCTGAACTGTAATAATAAAAAAAAAGTGTCTGTGGGCTTCAGAGTGTTGTGTTCCATATGGTTAGGGAAGTGCAAAGTTATTGCGACAAGCATCTTGTGAAGCTCATTACCCGCCATGGTGTTAGATGCGAATAGCTGCGTATTGCTATAGGGTATGTACATGACATCCCACAGTCTGCAGATAGCAACTGGAAATGAAAGATATGAAGGCAAAGTACAGCTTCGGGGAACATGTTAGACAAAACATCTGCTGGTATCAGAACACTGAATTATCAGATCATTCTGGCCATGAATTTTTTATAATAACACAATTTAAAGTTCGAAGTTTCAAAGTGACATTTGTAAAAAGTTCTTTTTTTTAATTGAAGGAAGTATATGGGGAGAGTGCACAGAAATCCATACACAATCCTTGTGTATGACGCGTATCAAACAACCATGTGTCCCAATGACAGGAAGCTTCATTCACTCACTTAAAAAAGCCTCCGTTTAACAGACTGTTTTCATGTGGCGATGCTTGATGTTGTGGTTAGTTTTACTGAGATGATGATTTGTTTTACTTAATAAAACGGATCATGGATTTTACATCCTTACATTACTTTTACACCTGAAGAAGGGACCTCAGTCGTCATGGAAACCGCCTTTTCAATAAATCTTAACCTAATAAAAGTCATCACCTTTGTTCTCATTTTTAAAGGGCTCTTCAGGATTGAAACTGATCACAGAGAAAAAAAATTACTGATGAATTATTTTTACTTATTTTCAGAACCCTTTTTTTCTGATGGGACATTAAAAACCCACAAAGCTTTTCTTCTGGAGGTGTTGTTGTAACAGGACTGAGACATGCTTTACTGTTTGTGGGCTGAAGTTCTGTTACATTTTGCAGAATGTGGATAGATTTTTTTCATCATCACTGTAGAATGCTATGATAGAATGTATTATTATATCTTTAAAATTGTCAAACAATATTAGAGAATACCGTTGATCTTGTAGCTTCTCATGTTCAGAAATGATAAAAGTTTAATTTTTTTTTCCACGAATCTAATTTCTGTTGCTCCCCTAGAATTGTAATATGATTCATAGTTTATCATTATTATGATAAAGGAAAAATAGACAGTGCTGTGGGTTTAGCATGTCATGATATATCATTCCATAACATTTGAATATCCCTATGGGCTGAATTTTCCAATTTAATGATGCTGGTGCAATCCCCAGTTTGAATGCAATGTCAAAGCTTTGTACTTGCAACGTGCAGCAAAAAATGGCAATCCCCCAAATCTTATACTAACCACTCTTTTAAATTTATTCGAATGACATGGTTGTACGGAAGCTGAGCTTTTCCTGTGCATTGAAGATCGTGCTGGAAATGGTGGTGAAGGAAACTTGGATGTTATGAGTAGGTTAGGATTTCAACATTTGGGAAATTCTGCATTTCTAAAAATTATTTTCATTTTTGTCTCTATATGGACTCCTGTTGAACTAGGTGCAGATGGCCACTAGTTAAAAAACAAACATTATTTACAGAATTTCATTTTTTTAATGCATTATCAGGTTAACCACACTCAGGGGTAATATTTATGGCCTGGGGAGAAGAGAAATCAGGGAACCAGTGCAAAGAAAGCTTACTGACCCTCTTTCAACCACTCCTTTCCCCACACAGTGCAAAGGCTAGCTTCTTACTACCAGGTAGCCACATGTACAATCATCACTGAAGCAAACCTTCCATATTCCCTTGTGTCAGGCCTGACAATATGTTAACGCTGGCACACACTGCGTTGCGATGTTGCACAAAGCCAAATACTTTGCTCATTCTGAAGCTATGATATGTTTTTTTAATGCTTTAAAAGATAATAAACACAAAGCAAACAACCAGCCACATTTTACACTTATATGACAGAACTTGGTTAAACACTACAGTTGTACCTGTATGTACCTTTTGTTTATTTAACATGGAAAGGATTAAGATCCAGTTGAATTTTTTATTTGTTAACACTGAATTGATTTTGCTTGGATCAAAAATACTATTGTAAACATGAACTCAAAAATAATAGTCACATTTTGTCCTTTAATACATGCCCAAAAGCCACTAATTTCTCAAAACCTTTATATTTTTGGAAGATTTAAAAATGGTATGGATTTTTTTTAAGTAAGGAGTACTTCTACAACAGAGTATGTGATGATTACAGGTCAACATTAAATCAATATTTTAATGATTTTATTTTAATGATTTTATGGGTAGATTTTACAGTATTTCTTCTAGCCTCCCCTAACGATGTCAACAGAAAGAAAATAATATATTGCGAAGAGATGTGTTTTTCCAAATATTTGCATTGTAACAGCCAAAAATTAAATGAATAACTCCATTACTTCATCATCTAAGTCCAAACCCTCTTTTTCTGCAGCGAGGAGCTGACAGCTCTGCTTTGCTTTGTCCTCCTTCCCAAAAGTGAGAACATACATTACCTCAGGTGATGGAGAGATCTTCCCTGTTTATTATATACTGCTTGGACATTCCATTTAAAACGTTGCTGATAACAAACAATCTTGTAAAGTCTTCGATTAATCACAGCTGGCAACGCTGAGCTGTTTGATGTTAACTGACATGCCTCCAGAAGCTCTCTTCACACCAGCAGTTCCACAAGCAGCCCAGAAAACAGATTGTCTATGTGAATTAATCAGATGTTTCTGCATGTCATTAATGATGAGCAATATTTTTTACAATGTAATACTTACTCTCTTATTACATGGAATTAAAACAATTAGGCACCTGTATCACAATATAAATCTTTATTTTTTTTGAGGAAGGAATAACTACCTAGACCCTTGGAAAAAAAACAGTATTGTTGATGAATTTTAGCCCTCCACTTGCTTTATTCTGAGTGCACTTGTCCCTTGCGGTTTTACTCTGGGATGATTTACAATGGGAAAGGTGACATTAAACACGTCATTGAGCATGCAAAGATGCTGCACTCAAAGCAGCATATGCTTGACTTTGTTAAAAGATGAATGCTGCCAAATCTGCAGGGCCCAATGTGATCCGGCCTCTTTTCTTTGTAAACTTTCTGATGGATGCCGAGGCTTGTCTTTAATCTGAACAACACAAGCAAATCTATTCATGATTCATGCCTGTACAGCCAATCTAAATTAAAAAGGGGCAGTATGTAAACTCTATTGTCTCCCCCCACCCTCTGCCTCTCGTTAATACCTGTGCTCACTTTCTCATTTTGCGAAAAAAACAAAACAAAATGCTAACTCTCCTAATACATATAAGATTGAAGTTAAAAGTGCAACTAAGGAGCAAAAGGTTTCAGATGTTTTATTAAAATATTTATAATTATATTCTGCATGAATCTGCAGGTAAATGGCAGATTTCTATCTTTATTTGCTGGTTGTTGTGTTGATGCATGGCTGCAGAGCTAAGTTTTCTTTTTCATTTTACTGGAGCTGCTTTGACCTAGATTCATAGGATAGTGCTGACATTGATGTCTGGACAAGACATGGGCAGCCTCCAGTTGCATTGGTTTAAGTAGTTATAAAATATGACCCTCCCCCCGCCCCCCCCCCCAACTGCTGAATATGCAAATGCTGACAGAACAGATCCCTGCCATTTATGTGATTGCTACAAATCAGTGCACCTGGAATTATTTTTATTTTTTTTCCCGGAGTTTTATACATTGTTGAGCAGTACATTTTTGGCGTCTTTCTTGCTACTGTTATTTTTATTCCAATTATTCTGAATGTTGTAATGCTGTTCTGTGATATAACTGTCAGCTTCTTCAAAGGTGCATAATAGATTATGCCCCACTACTAATCTTTAAATTCCTTCACAATCTTGACATGTATAACACAAAAATACATTTTCGTTATGTTTATTTGGTTTGTTTGAATGCCAGACCAGTGCCTCATAGGTATGAAGTAACATTTTGTAGTTATCCTGAAAATCCACAATAGTTGTAAGCAAGCTATAAACAAACCTCTATTAAGACAGTTCAGGCCTAATTATTTTACTTGAGTTTTATTTTCTGCCAGTTAAAGTTTGGAAACATTTAGAATGAACAGTCCCGTTCACAATGTGCATGCATAATAATGTAACTTTTAAAATTATATAGCATCATTCCTTAAACATGTACATTTTATTGTCATAAACTTAACTAGTAATCTCTAAAATATTCCATTTGGAAAAAAGTCCATTTTCTTTATTTAGTATAGTAGAATTAATAGATGCCTACAACCACGGATTATTTGTCATATACAACACATATACCTATAAAAACTTTCTGTCCTGCATTGGATATATGAGTGCATAGAGCATATGAATACACATAAATGTATTTTTGTACATAATATATAGTATATTTGAATAATATATATATTAGATATACAGAAAAATAAATCATCATACAGACATCTATAAAAATACACAAACAGACACATATATATTATATTATATATATTCTTGGGTATTTGTATAGATATATTTGCATGTCGATTTATGTATCTATATTTATATATGAATGTTACTTTGTTTCTTGCTCACAATGTGTATAAACCAGGAGAGTAAAATCTTCACGTTCCCTTCGCACCTTATCCAGCTATTCATAGTATGGAAAAAAAACATTTTGTGGAGAAAAGCAATTCATACTGTTTTGAAATACATGAATTTTAATGTACAAAAATAAGCAACAATCTACTATAAAATATAAATGTAAAGGGAAATATTATTCATATTTGTAAATGGCAGGTAATATAACATGCCCTCAAGATAAATTAACCTTCTGAGTACTAAATTACTTTGTAGTGTTCAAAATACATTTTTAGTCATTGGGCATCTTCAAAAATGAATTTCTGTACATTTCTCACACTGACTTGTTATAAACTTGATTTAAGAAAACATAGCGGACCAAATAAATGCATATATTTTCTGAAAAACTGAAAACAAATCATAAAATTGGCATGTATCATCCTGGTGCAGAAATGCTAGTGCAGTCTTTAAAGGGTTAACAAATAAAATGCTTTTTTTAAAATGTTGATATGAACTAAAGGTTTTGTTAACCTCTGGTAGTTCAAGAATAGTTTAACGTTTCGTAATTTATTTAGGTAACGAGGGCATGTTTTGTTCAGTTTTCCCCGAGATACTGTCATTGAGGGTACACTACAAGTATTTATCAAATGATTCCCCTTATATTCAGCCTAATACGTCAATGCACTTATCAGTGTGAATGTGATGTAACAGAGAAAATGTATTGCACCCCACAAGGGAATTATCAAAGAACTTTCACCAGTTATTTCATAGGATTCCATTAGACGGTGGGATCTATAACATTGAAGATGCTTTAAAAATTATGGAACATTTTGATTTTTTTGAAGGAAGGGGAGCATCTGGGATCAAGTTCTGAAAGAATTAATATGTCACTGCGCACATACCTTATCTCACCACTGATGATGTAACATTCCTCATGCTATCTTCATCTTGAATTTACCAGAGAGAGGATCTCACCCTATGCTGCCATAGTCTGTTCATTTATAATCCATCACTGTGCATTATAACCCTGTGTGTTTACAGCACTGCAATTTTATTGCAGCATGATGTTTGGAGTTGTTTGAATTCATTTGGCTTAAAGATTTTAATTAGAAAAGAAAATGAATTGCATTGCTTTCATTTACATACAATGTCAGGAATAATTTCTTGAACAAAAAAAGCATAGAATTATATAGAATTTACAGCACAGAAACAGGCCATTCGGCCCAACTGGCTTATGCCGGTATTTATGCTCCACACGAGCCTCCTCCCACCTTATTTCCTCTAACCCTATCTGCATTTCCTTTTATTCCTTTCTCCCTCATGTACTTATCTAGCTTCCCCTTAAATGCATCTATGCTATTCGCCTCAGCTACTCCATGTGGTAGTGAGTTCCACATTCTTACCACTCTCTGGGTAAAGAAGTTTCTCCTGAATTCCTTATTGGACTTATTAGTGACTGTCTTATACTTATGACCCCTAGTTTTGGACTCCCACACAAGCAGAAACACTTCGTAATTTTGAAGACCTCTATTCTGTCACCCCTCAGCCTTCTCTTTTTTAGAGAAAAAAGCCCCACCCTGTTCAGTCTTTCCTGATAGTTATAACCTCTCAGTTCTGGTTTCATCCCTTTTAAATCTTTTCTGCACCTTCTCCAGTGCCTTTATATCGGTATGACCGATAAAAAAAAATCAGAACAGAAACAGAAGTAAAGTAATAGAAACATTTACTTTAGATTATAAATAGTTTGGTAGGAGGTGTAATATCAGTCGCAACATTTTGACTGTTTTTCACACAAAATAAATAAAAGGAGCCCATATTAATTACTTTGTTTTGTTAGGTACAGTAATTCAGGTCAGCAGTATACATCTTTGAGTGCCATTCACAGAAACACAGACAGTGCAATTGTCTACTGCAGCAACAGCCGACACAATTACTGCCAACATGGTACAAGGGCTGCTTCCTGCCATTGCCTGAGACAACTGGTGAGCTGGTGCCACTGACCCCTGCCTGCCTGGCTGCTGCCAGTGGGGCTGCTCCGAGCACACTTCCCTCATCCCCATCCCTGCCTGTCATCAATCTTGCTAAAGTGACAGCAGACAGATGTTAGCCTTTGCAAAGATCAAATCCATGGCTTTAGGGCTGTTCACCAAGGAGCAGCTTAGTCTGCACCAGGCGCGGGCAGCAGCAATCACCTCTGTTACATCACTCTGGCTCTCTTCATTTGTATAGCCATGACAGTCAGAACATTTTCACTGCACTGTGCAAAGGCCAGTGATTTTTTTTTAAATATTAGTTGTGACTGGCTTTAATCAATTATAACTGAACTCTTTCCTATGTGGAATTCCTTACTCCCCTTTGAGAACCGTTAGCATTCTTGTACATTAACAAAATATGACATGGTAGGAGATATATCATTAATAAAGAAATGTTCCTTCTCGCATCATTTTTTAAAAATGGGCACTGTCATCGGGGAGTGTGGCTCCAATGTATGAATAAAGTCTCTGCTGTGCGCTGTTCAAGATGATGGTGGTCTGTGAGTGTGTTGTGAATTTTTCCAGAAATAGGTAATCTTCCTATAGAAACTGTTACACAAATAGCGCAGCATTTAAAATAAAATTATTGAAAAGACTGAGGTAGAATCACAATTCCACCATCTTGGATGGTGCTGTCATTATAACAGTTAATATTGCTGTGAGCTTATATTCTACAGACCACCTCATAGTGAAAGGGGAGTGGAGGAAGAAATATGTAGACAAAACAATGAAATGAGTAAAAAACATTGATTTCAACTATCCCTAAATAAGCTGACAAGAAGAGGTAGGGAAAGGAGAAAGGGGATTGGAGTTTTTACAGTGTGTACATGACTCCTTTCTTACCCAGTATGTAAGAAGCCCAGCTAAGAGGAATCACTGCTAGATCTAGTAATGGGAAATGAACCAGAACAGATAAGAGAAGTAAGCATAGGGGAATATCTAGGCAATAGCAATCATAACATCATAAGGTTTCAAATAATGATTGAGAAAGACATAAGTAGGACAAAGACCAAAGTAATAGACTGGAAAAAAATCTAATGTTGAGGGGATGAGACTGGAACTAGGGTAGGTAAACTGGGGGAAAAAATTGACAGACAAAGAAATAGAACAGCAGTGGATAATATTCAAAACAGTGATCAATAGAGTTCAGGAGAAATATATCACACTAAAAAGCAAGAACAAACTAGCTAGTAATGACATACCATGGATGAGTAAGGAAATAAGGGCAAAACTAAAACTAAAGAAAAAGACATACTCTAATTACATAGACAACAAAGGAAAGGATGACAAAAGGGAACACGTAGAGGTTTGGAAAGAAGTAAAAAAAAACAATTAGGGACGCAAAGAGGAATAACAAAATTAAATTATCAAGGAATATAAAAATAAATAGTAAAGTATTCTACACCACGTAAATAGCAAATGAAAAATCAGAATAGGGATAGGGTTACTAAGGGATGCACAGGTAATGACAGTGAAATGGCAGAAATATTGAATAGTTACTTTGCCTCCGTTTTTACCAGGAAGACAAACAAGGTGGGCAGGACATTAGAAGGTGGGATTGAAAATGATATTAAAACATTTAGGATAGAAAGGGGGAAGATAATTGATAAACTAATCAAACTAAGGGAAGATAAGACCCCTGGTCCGGATGGATTGCTTCCGCGAATATTAAAAGAAATTAGGGAGGAGATAGCAGAGGCACTATTACATATATATAATAATTCACAGAAAAAGAAAAAGTGCCCAAGGACTGGTGGACAGCTAATGTGATTCCTATATTTAAAAAGGGAGATAGAATAAGTCCAGGGAACTATAGGCCAGTTAGCTTAATGTCGATGTAATAGAAAGACATCTAGAGAACGAACATATAATAAAGAACAGTCAGCACGGATTTCAGAAGGAAAAGTCATGCTTGACCAAATTTATTGAATTCTTTGAAGAAGTAACAGAAAGAGTAGACAAGAGTAATGCAGTAGATATAATGGGCTCGATTTTAGGGTCGGGTTACCTGCGGGTTTCCAGCGGGGGGGCCCCGAAAATCCCGATCTCCGATCACGTGACCGGATTCGGACGAAATCCCGGCCACTTCCGGGTACCGCGCTGACGTGCGGGGCTGCGCGCGCAAGCCCCGCTGGTGGGAATCCCGCAGGCAATTAAAGCCAGCGGGGTTCCACTTGAGAGTACTTAACTTGCTCGTTGTGGTCAGTTAATGAGCTGAAGCAGCTGTCAAAAGAGGAAGTGTGGGATTTTACGGTCAAAGCAGTCAGTTTCCCACACTGGGGGAAACAGGACCCTTCAAACCAGGCGTGTTGCAGCCAGCAGCCTGTGCCAGGTGCCAAGGTGCGCTCCACGGGGGAGCGCCCTCACCCACGCAGGAGGCCACCGCGTCACATAGGGCAACCCCTGCCCTCCACCAACCCCCGCCAAGCCAGAGGACAGACCGACACGAAACCGCAGCCCCAGTCCGAGGACCCACCCACCTACCCTGCACAACCCCTCACACCAACACCTGCCAGATGGGTGGTGCGTTGACATCGTCGGAGGACGAACAGGATGACCAGCCCCAGCAGCCTCGCAGTCCACGCCGTCCGCCTCGGAGAGGTGGGGCCCCCCAACACGGTGCTGCGGCACACCCACCTGCACAGCAGGAGGGAGGGCAACCGCAGAGAGATATGCGTCGCAGGAGGCACTACCCTCCGCACAGGGTGTACAGAGCGAGGCTCAGCTTCATGGACCTCTCCGAGGAGCAGTGCATACGGAGGCTCAGAGTCAATCGCCAGGTAGTCGCCGACATCTGCAGCCTCCTTAACGACGAGCTGCTCCCTGATGGACCAAGCAGCATCTTCTTACCTGTCGCCATCAAAGTCACCACTGCCCTCAACTTCTTCGCATCCGGTTCCTTCCAGGGTGCCACCGGGGACATCACCGGGGTCTGTCAGTCCTCTGCACACAAGTGCATAAGGCAGGTCACCGATGGGTTGTTCCGCAGGGCCTCCCACTACATCAACTTCGCCATGGACGAGCGCAGCCAGATGGAGAGGGCGGTTGGATTCCATGCCATGGCCGGCTTCCCACGGGTGCAGGGTGTAGTCGACTGCACCCACATCGCAATACGGGCACCTCCACATGAGCCAGGGCTGTTCATCAACAGGAAGGGGTATCACTCCATGAACGCCCAGCTCATCTGTGACCACCGCCAGAGATTCCTACACGTGTGCGCCAGATACCCCGGCAGCTGCCACGATGCCTTCGTCCTCAGGGAGTCCGCCGTCCCGCCCATCCTGCAGGCACCCAACGCCGGCAACGGCTGGCTCCTCGGCGACAAGGGGTATCCCCTCCACACGTGGCTCATGACACCTCTGAGGAACCCCATCACCGAGCCGGAGCGTCGGTACAATGACAGCCACACTGCTACCAGGTCTACAATTGAGCAGACCATAGGGCTTCTCAAGATGCGCTTCAGGTGCCTTGATCGTTCTGGGGGAGCGCTCCAATACACACCATTCAGAGTGGGACGAATCATAGTTGTCTGCTGTGCCCTGCACAACATGGCCCAACAGAGAGGGGTGCCGCTGGAGGAGGCCCCATCCACACCCGCCACCCACATTGAGGAAGGCGAGGGCGAGGAGGAGGAGGAGGAGGAGGCGGAGGCGGAGGAGGCGGAGGAGGAGGACGCGCCCGAGGATGTTGGACGACCCATGCGCCGAGCCGCGACTCACCGGGATGGTCGCCGGGCCAGGGACGCACTCATACGTCAACGGTTCTCCTAGAGTCAGACACTGCGAGGCGCTCGCATCTCCTCACCTGCACATGCGAGCAGCCATACCAGCCCCCTCCACTGAAGAGTGCTGCCAGTAATCCTGCACCCACAGCAGTGTGCCCAATGGGTGGCAGCAGGTGTTCGCCGTCATGATGGCCTCCACGGAACGCAACTACTGCACAAGCCGCGGAAGAATGGACGAGAGGTGGCAGGAGTGGTGAGAATAGACTATTTAATATGTGGAATGTGACATCATTTAAGAAACAAAGTACAAAATAATAAACACCCTGGTGTATTCCCTTTGTGATTATAAGGCCTTTGGAATTCTTCTCCGGGAACCCCTACGTGGTGCTACCCCTGTGGCTCCAGCAGAGGTAGTGGCAGGTTGCTCGTCTTCTTGCCTTGACCGGGTAGATGCTTTTGGCGGACGGCCCCTGGGTTTCGGTGCCCGTGAGGGCACCTCCACAGACTGCTCCTCCTGCACCGGGGCAGGGGCAGACTCGGCCACCTGGAGAGGAGGCACCATTGCGGGTGCTGGTTGAGAGGTGGGCGACGGGTGGGACGTGGGGACGCCTTGAGAGGCGTCCCCGCTTCCATGTCCCCGGTCACCATCATCCCTCTCTTGGCCTCGGCCCACATCACCCCTTCCACCCTGCTGGACGGCAGTTTGGATGGCATGTGTGAGGCCTTGCAAGGCCACCCCTAGTGTATCCCTCAGCCTGTTGGTGGCGTCGGAATGTTGCTCACCCTGAATCCGTACAGACGTTGTGAGGGCCTGCAAGGACTCGAAGTGGAGCTGTGCGTGACGCTCGAGGGAGGCCAGCCTGTCCTCCACCGCAGACAGTCCCGCACCTACCCGCGACACTGTGTCGCCGGTACCCTCCTGTGCCTGCGCCACCAATGCCCACATGCAGGAGGTGGACTCCTCCATCGCCTGCGCTATTGTGGACAATGCGCGCGGCACCTCTGCCAGCACCTCAGCAATTAGCTGGTGGCCCTCGACGACTCTCCTTTTCTCTGGTGGCCCCCTGGGTTCAGCATCTGGGTCCGGCTGAGCAGAGCCTAGAGATGAGTGCTCCCTCCGTCGCGGACCCTCCGCGGCTGCCCCTGCCACCAGGGTCTGCTCATGCTCACTCGTGCGCAGTGACTCACCAAGTGCTACCCCAACTAGTTGGCGAGGGGGACCCACCGAGGTGCGTGTCTCTGCGCTGGTGGATGGTTGGCTCTGATGTGACGATGCACCCTCAGAGACCGCCATGTCCTCTGAGGAATCGCCCTCCATGCTCGCTTGATCCAAAGACGCACCTGCAAGAGAACAGAGGGCACTTTGAGGCATGTGGACCAACTTGACAGTGCGCCTGATGGCAGGTGATGATACGGTCACTCGCGATCATGGGTGTTGAGTGTCAGCTTTCCCTTACCGGCCGTTTCGGCAGCGACACACTCGCCATCGGCCACCGACAGGCAATGTCGCGTGCGGGCGAGGTCGAGCGCCTCCACCTCTGCGTCGGTGAGCTCCACCACTTGCGGCGGCCCACCTCCGGTGCGTGCCCTTTCGCGGTTGTTCTTGCTCCTCTTCTCCTGTGAAGGCAAAACACAGATGTGTGAGTGGGTGCGTCTTGCATCGTGAGACGCATCGAGCATCGGTGTGGTTGGGTTGAGCGTGGCGCGGAACGGATGGGAGGAAGTGTGGGCCACGTGCCCATCCCATTGCATGGGGATTGGGGTGTGTGGTAGTGTTCGGGTGGGGTCAGGGACGGTGGGTACTTGCGTGCACGGCGAGGATGGTGAATGAGTGGCTGTGAGGATTGCTGATGGAGCGCAGTGGTGGCTGTGCAGGAGGGGGTTGTGATCTGCTTGGCGTGATGGTGGGGACGGGATGTGGGAGGGTGCGTTGGTGTACTCACCTTGCCAGACCTAGTCAGGTCATTGAAGCGCTTGCGGCACTGCTCCCAAGTCCTTGGGGTGTTGCCCCTGCTGCTCACCTCCGCCGCCACCTCTGCCCATGCCTTCCTGGTTGCGGCGGCAGGGAACTTGCGCCCATCCTCAGGGAAGAGTGTTTCCCTCCTCCTCCTCACGCCCTCCAGCATCAGCTGCAGTGCCAGATCTGAAAAACGGGGCGCAGCCTTTCCCCTTGGTTGAGCCATTCTCCCAGACCTCTTGCTTGCAGCAGGAGGGGCTTTGGGAGACTGCCCCTTTAACTGGAGCTCCTACATCGCGTCGACGGTACTGCGCATGCGCAGCCGGCCGGCACGCAGCTGGGGAGCGCAGAACCCGGAAGCAGGCCTTAATGGGTCCAATTATCCCGCGATCGCGTGGGGGACCCACACAATTACCCGTCCGCGTTTTCGACGCTCCCGGAGGACCACCCGCTGGGAACCCGCAGGCCTGCTAAATTCGAGCCCAATATATCTGGATTTCCAAAAGGCCTTCAAAAAGGTACCACAATGTAGATTCATGGCTAAGATCAGAGCATGTGGAGTCAGAGGACAGGTAGCAGAATGGATAGCAAGCTGGCTTCAAAACAGAAAACAAAGAGTAGGGGTGAAGGATAGCTACTCAGACTGGCAAAAGGTAGAAAGTGGTGTATCATAGGGATCAGTGCTGGGACCATTGTTGTTCACAATTTACATTAATGATTTGGATTCGGGAATTGGAAGTACAATCTCAAAATTTGCAGATGACACCAAATTGGGGGGTATAGTTAATACAAAGGAAGAATGCATCAAAATGCCAGAGGATATTAATAAACTTGCAGAATGGGCATGCACTTGGCAAATGCATTTCAATATAGATAACTGTGAGGTGGTACATTTTGGTAGGAAGAATAAAGAGGCCACATACTGCTTGGATAATAAGAGTCTAAATGGGATAGAGGAGCAAGGGGATCTAGGGGTGCAGATACACAAATCACTAAAAGTAGCAATGAAGGTTAATAAGGCCATAAAAAGGCAAATCAAGTGCTTGGGTTCATTTCAAGAGGGATAGAATTGAAAAGCAAAGAAGTTATGTTATGTTATGTTGTATAAAACCTTGGTTAGACCACACTTGGAGTATTGTGCACAGTTCTGGTCTCCATATTATAGAAAGGGGGTAGAGTCATTGGAGAGGCTTCAAAAAAGATTCACAAGGATGATACCAGAACTGAGACGAGATTCTTATCAAGAAAGGCTGAACAGGCTGGGGCTCTTTTCTCTCGAAAAGAGAAGGCTAAGGGGTGACCTGATAGGGGACTTTAAGATAATGATAGGGTTTGATAGGGTAGATGTAAGGGAGTCCAAAACTAGAGGTCATAAATATAAAATAGTCGCTAATAAATCTAATAGGGAATTCAGCAGAAACTTCTTTACCCAAAGAGTGGTGAGAATATGGAATGTTCTACCATAAGGAGTAGTTGAAGCAAATAGCATAGATTTAAGGGGAAGCTAGATAAGCATATGGGGGAAGATGGAATAGAAGGGTATCCTGATTGGGTTAGATGAAGTAGGGAGGGATGGGGCTCGTGCGGAACATAAACGCCGGCATAGACCAGTTGGGCCGAATGGCCTGTTTCTGTGCTGTAGTTTTGATGTAACTCGATTTAAGCCTCTACCATGATTTCTCACTTCCTCACTCTTCCAGGCAGGACAACATATCTAATAATTAAGTGATCACATCCATTATGAGATAATGTACAAAGAAATAAAAAATGCCCATGCTTGATAAATGTGGAGGTCAAAGGCCAAAGTAACAATACAATAGTATAGGAGGTTTTTATATTGAGTAGACTACTTCATGGCAGCCGTTATTGTACTCATACTGTATCTTTTCTGAAAGGAAGGGGAGAAATGCTTTCTAACACATCTGTGACTTGTCTATCATTGGAAACAATGGGAGAATGAGAGGGCAGGAGCACTACACCCTGCCCCAGGCTGGATGACTAACATGTGCACTATCAGCCCTACAGTAGGGAGAAGAAAAGACTTCTCCCAACTGATGTGAATGTGAACTTACTTCTCCAATCCCACAGGCAATCCCATCAACAATGAAAATAGTTCATTTGTTTTAGAATAACTTCTAATTGTATTTCAACTGCTGTTACTTTGAAGCTATTAGGACAGTCACCAGGCAAATGGATGCTGTACATGGCTAAAGAAAAAGCAATAAAGGTAGGTGTTGAAAATAAAATCTTTGTCAATGGTAGTTTAATCGGGAGAGTGCACCATCTGATTCCCTGTCAGTTTAGTGGTGGTCTACACATGATTCAGTGCCGGTCTAGTAAGGAGTAGGGATCTTATTCCCTGATGGCCCATTTGTGGTCTGTATCTGATTACCTGGCAGTCCAACAGTGGGGATGTATCCGTCCTCTCTGGTAGTCTCTGTAATAGTAGGTGGCTGAGGGTCTGCACCCAATCCTAGCTGTCTGATGATGAGCATTCAACTATGTTTTCTTGTGGTCTATTGGGACATGCGATCATATTCCCTGGAAGTTTAGGTGGGCTAGAATGTGAAGTTACGCTGACGGAGCAGGAACAGCTCCAAGGAATTTCCTGGCATTACAATCGTAGAATTCAAAAGCACAGAAGGCCATTTGGCCCATCATGCCTGTGCTGGGTCTCTGAAAGAGCTTTCATTCCCCTGTCCTTACCCCATACCCTGTTAATTTTTTATTTTTCAAATATTTATCCGCTTCCCTTTTAAACATTATTATGGATTTTGCTTCCACCACTGTTTCCAGTGGGGCATTCCATGTTCTAACAATGCTCGGCATAAAAAAATTCTCCTAACCTCTCTCTTTGTTCTTTGTTTAAACAGGGTAAACAGAAATGATAGAAGCCAAACCTAGTTTTTGAAAGTGTGTAAAGGGTTAAGGCTGCGATTTCCAGGTGTGATTCTTTGTTTTGTTCTTAACTATGAATCTACTTCATTCTTTTCAAAATGTTCATATTGTGATTCTTAATAATCACATTTACCTAAAGTGTAAGTTTAAAGGTCTGACTAATGGAAAATTGGAACTTAATACAATTAGCAAGTCAAATAGAATTTCCAGCTTGTTACAAGATTATCTTTTTTTTAACTTTTAAAAAGATGGGGACTCATAGGAAATGCATTCTGGGCACATAGAATACAGGAAGCAAACATTTTGGAATGTATGAATCATATACCATAATTAGAGCTGGCTGACTGCTATAATCATTATATAATCACTTAAATAATAAAATTATTATTTAATCATTTAGATATTTTTAGCCTTGGAATCGTTGCTAATATAAATAATATAGTGATGTTAGATTTTGGCTGTGAGCATAAATATGAGAAAATGTATTCTTCTTCACAAGAGATTGGTAGTATAAAAGGATTACTAAGCCGACTTTGAAAATTTGGTGGACCATTGCTTGTAAATAAACAAATGAAGAGCCATGCAGAAGTGTAAAGTAATTTCTGTCCCAGTCCTGGTCTAACTCAATAATCACCTATTCATAGGCACTTCAGACTTCATTGGTCACTTGGGGCTTATTCACATGTACATTCCACACTTGTGATTTATTACTTCAAAGAGATCTTTCACTATAATCACAACTAAACTGCAGCAAGAATACGTGATGAAACAGAGGGTAAATATTAAAGTAACAAATCAAATAAATACACAATTATCGTTAGGGAATGTGTATTACAAATAGTAAATGACAAACTTAAAAAAGTAAAATTATACCAGTGCCTGCCTGTCTGGGTTCCCCAAATTATAAATCTGGCCCTTGCCCCCTGCTTTGGATTAAATGTTTGGATGGGAATACAATACTTTACAGGAGAGGTTTAGCATTCGCTGACTTGGTCTAGAAAAGTGATTACTTAAAATGACAATGGGATCTGTATTCTGTTTTCTGTGGGGTAATATAAAACATTTTGCAATCCTATGGCTGCACTGCTGTTTTTGTCCAAAAACAAAACCTATTTGAATGGAAAATAGGTTCTCAAAGTCAAAGGGTCAGGAGGAAAGAAACCACAGGCCTGATTTACACAAAGGTTTAACTAATTAGGATGGTCATACATTTTACCTGATGACAAAGATTAAACTATAGATTGCTAAACAATGTGCTTCCTCTGAATCATAAAGGAGATGTAGAATATGTTTGAAAAAGTTCTACCTATCTATAATGCAAAATTAGAAATGCCAAAATAACATAAAATGTTTCTCACTAAGAAAAAAGAATCAGGAAGGATGTCTTTGCCTTCAGATAGACATTGAAAAGACCAGAATACACTAAGTCATTTTTTCAACCTCATCATTTCATATCAGGATGTCCCACTAGGCATCTACCTTAGTGAACCTTACAAAATTCATATTTGTAGTATGCCAGTTACATCTGGAGGAAGTCTTGGCATTAGGCCATACAGTTTGCCTGCAGTTAGTCTGCAGGGCTATACTTGAACATGACTCCTGCAGAGACCAACACTCCGAACTGTCTGCCACAAGTGCGATAAGTTTAGTCAATTGTCATTTATAACCCTGTGCTCCTCAAGAAAACAATGATGATAGTCTCCCTTTTACCCATTAGTATGTGCATGGCATGTAGTGAACTCCACAGCAAAGATGGTAATGCTAACTTTGCTAAAAGGCAACTCATCTGCAGTAGTAATTCTATTCATGTTGTCATTGCAGCCCATTGTCAAACTCTGTACAACATTAAAAATAATGCTAACTGACTTTTTTTTGGGTGGTACAACCATGGATTGGAGTGGGAGAGAATGAATTAATATTCATCTTACAACTGGTAATTGCACTGCGCAGCTTTCATTGGTATTTGAACTATTGAATGAAGGCAACTGAAAAGAGACCTTATAGAAGATTATAAGATATTAAACAGCATAGAAAAGGTAAATCTGGAGCATTTATTTAAGATATGGCATGAAATGAGGTCAGGTTCAATCAGGTGAAAAGTACATTTAGAACTGATCTAACAGAAGTTCATTCAAGGAGCAATCAACAATTGGAATGGACTTCCAGGTAAGGCTTTAAGGGTAAAAACCTCGGAAACAATGAACAGATGGTTGGATATTGTAACAGGGTCCTCTGTTGGTTGTTCTAGATGGATGAGCTAAGAAGGGTCAAATGACTTTCTTGGTTCACATTTATCTTGTGATCTTATGAATAGCAAAGGCTGAACTTCTGTTCAATCATTCTATAGGCTGGTGTTCCTTAGTGAAACTTGAGAATATAAGAAGTAAATTGGAGTTTCCATCGAAAGAAAATGGGGATTTAAAAAAAATAACCAAACAAATACAATGCCTTTAGTTTGATTTAACTTAGCTCTGAGCTGGTTATATAGTCCTCTAAGCACTGAAGGAGCAATCTTACCAACACTTTACTAGCTATATAAGTGTCCATCACTGTTTTAAGTTTAAAAATTTATAGTTATTTTATAGCCAAAGGGTACCTTAACCATCTAAGGCTCTCAGGTTCTGAGGAGAGTCAATATTTCACCCATCTTCAGGTTAGAAAAAAGGCTGCTTTCTTTGTTGAATAAGAAAAAATAGCAAGAGGTTATCAAATCGAATCGGTAGAACTGAAGCAAATGTTCACCTCAGAAAGACTGTAATATAGACTGATGTGTGTGTTTAAGAATTCCTTGGAGATTCCTCTTTGGGTCTCTATCTTTCTGTAGGTTTCTGTTTTGAAGTAGTGTCATTCTCTTGGCCTGATAGTCGTGGCAAATAGAATTTGGTATATTCACTGGCAGGTCTTTGAAAAACTTGTGTCTAAACATTTGTATTATGGTTTTTTTAGTAACTGCGCTGTTAAACATTGAATATACAAATAAATTAACATATAAGAATAAACCTGAGAATGTACACCTAAAATATTACATATCTTCTAGGCAGTCAGAACCATTGATTTCTTGCTGGTCATCAGGGTCCGATTCTGTGTTTGAAAGAGCCATGTTATATTTGGGAAATTGTGTGAATTGGAGAGTGAATGAAATACATGATTGAAGTCCAATGCTGGACCCAGCTTACTAAGAAACTCTTAGTCTGCTATTGCTCAACCACATTCATATCACTCCAGAGTGCCTTCACTTGTGACAGTATAACTTGAGAGTCAGGTTAGAAATCCAACTCCCAAGCACACTAAAATAAATTATCATACTACCTCCATAGATAGTCTTCCACCGATTGGGCTTTGCACCGGGTGCAGTATAACTTCAGCCTGGTGAGAAGCTACATTTAAAGGTGACAAGGTGGTGCACTAGAGGACTTGGAACTTACATAGAATTACATAAAATTCACAGCACAGAAACAGGCCATTCAGCCCAACTGGCCTGTGCCGATGTTTATGATCCACACGAGCCTCCTCCCACCATTCTTCATCTAACCTTATCTGCATATCTTTCTATTCCTTTCTCCCTCGTGTACTTATCTAGCCTCCCATTAAAGGCATCTATGCTGTTCACCTCAACTGTACCGTGTAGTTTACAGATCTAGTTTTGATTCTTTAATTTTAGGAATGAAGCTATACATCATACATAATGTGAAAAATTAGCAGTCCAAGGCACAGAGCTCAACCCGTGTCTAAGCACACAAGTGCCATGCTCCTTTGTCATTGAGATCAAGGCAAGGAGCAGCTGACAGTATAATTTGTGGCTGTTAACAGCACTGTCTGAGACCAGTATCTAAAATATAGCAGTAGCCTTAAAAAATCGACATTTCTTTACAAATAAATGCATTTGTTCAGGAATCATAAAGCATCAGGGTGAAAGGTTAAAGTATAAACTCTCATATAGCATCTGCCTGCTTTGCTCATTCTGGCATATGTGTATTATTTAAAATGGAATCGAATGCTTACCCCCACACCTATAATAAAGGAAATACTCTTAATTGATACACAGTGGACAGATAGTCTATCTCAGATCTTTCTGGCTAGTTAGCACGAGCATCTCCAGTAAGGCTTCTTTTCCCACCCCACACCATTACCTCCAGAGTTCCCCAAAGATCTATCCTTGGTCACCTCCTCTTCCTCATCTACATGCTGCTCCTTGGAGACATCATCTGCAGACATAGGGTGAGGTTCCACATGTATGCTGACTACACCCAGCTCTACCTCTCCACTATCTCTCTCAACACCTCTACTGCCTCTGTGTTGTTGGACTGCTTGTTCAAAATTCAGTCTTAGATGAGTCTCAATTTTGTCCAGTTAAACATTGGGAAGACCGAAGCCACAACTCCATACCCTCGCTACCGATTCCCGTTCCAAACATTTTTCTCTGGCTGAACCAGACTGTTCACAACTTCGGCGTCTTGTTCGACCACAAGTTAAGTTTCCAGTCCATGTCCTCTTCATCACAAAGACTGCCTATTTCCACCTTCTTAACATTGCCCAACTGTTAAGATAAAAAAACGTATTTATGAAACAGTCAGATTTGTCTCATGGTAGATCGTCCAGATGTGATGTTGCACATTCAATTCATCCACAGAGCTCAGGTTAGGTTTTGGATCATAGAAAACTCAATCGGCTCGTGGAAATCGTCTTTTTGCTGAATTGCACCATTGATTATATTTATGTCCTTTGCTACACCCAAATGCATTCATATCCTTTGCTACACCCAAATAGAAAGGGCTAATACTCTATCAATGTACAAATGGTATGTGACCCCATCAAAAGAATCGAGTATTCAATTGAACAGTTCCTGGCGAGTATGCATGATGCTTACATCCAAAGGCAACCAAACATAACACATCTCTTTGATGGAGGGCTGGCCCCTTAGGCAAGAATTATGGCTGATGTGTGTTAAATATTGCACAATATCACCATGAATAAATATTAACAAGAACTTGGATGGGGAGCAGAAACAAGCTTTGGGAAACACAAAGGATGATAGTGAAAATTAACATGCTCATCATAGATTATAGGATTATTATTGGGCATACCAGGATATCTGCACACCCTCGTGAGGCCCAATGCTTGGAGCATCTCCCTCTAAATGAATTGCACAATCCTGACTTCCTGACTCCCTCTAAATGAATTGCACAATCCTGACATCTTTTCTTGGCGGTGTCCTCAACCTGTTGCAGATCTTGCTCTGGCATTATACAGCACTTTGTCTAGAAACTAGGTGCTTCTACATATCATTCATAAATCTTTCATTCACAGGATTGAATAACAGGTGATCTGGTTATTTTAAATTAGTCTCCATAAATGATCTTCAGCACCAATTGTTGAAAGTGGCCTTTTATAATTAGTCATTCATTGACCTTTTCCACTAAAAATTAAATTTGCTACACATATTATAGGAACATAGGAACGTAGGAACAGGAGTAGGCCATTCAGCCCCTTGAGCCAGTTCCGCCATTCAATGAGATCATGGCTAACTCAACTTATCTGCCTTGGCTCCATTTTTACCTTTGGCTAGCAAAAATCTATCGATCTTAGATTTAAAATTATTAATTGAGCAAGCAGCTACTTCTTTTTTGAGAGAGAATTCCACACTTCTACCACCCTATGTGTGAAGAAATGTTTCCTGACTTCTCTCCTGAATGGCCTGGCTCTGATTTTAGGGTTATGTCCCCTTGTCCTAGACTCCCCCACCAGCAGAAAAAGTTTCTATCTACCCTATCAATTCCTTTCAAAATCCATAAGCCTCAATCAAATCACCCCTTTACCTTTTATATTCCAGGGAATACAAGCCTAGTTGATGTAATCTCTCCTCATAATTTAACCCTTGGAGCCCTGGTAACATTCTGGTGAATCTGTGCTGCTCTCCTTCCAAGTTCAATATATCCTTTCTAAGGTGTGATGCCCAGAACTGTACACAGTGTTCCAGATGTGGTCTAACCAGGGCTTTGTTTAACTGTAACAAAACTTCCTTCCCTTTATATTCTAGCCCTCTAGATATAAAGGCTAACATTCAATTAGCCTTTTTGATTAGTTTTTGTACCTGACCACTACATTTTAGTGATCTGTGTGCATGGACCCCTTAATCTCTTTGGACCTCCACTGTTTCTAGCTTTTCACCATTTAAAAAATACTCGGATCTATCTTTTTTGGCCCAAAATGGATGACCTCACACTTATATATGGCTCTTTATTTTGTTATCTAAGCTATTAATAAATATAGTGAACATCTGAGGCCCGAGCACAAATTCTTGTGGGACACCACTAGTCACTACCTTCCAATTCGAGTACTTACCCATTATCCCAGTCTCTGCCTCCTAACCAATCCCCAAACCAGGTCAATAATTTGCCTTCAATTCCATGAGCTTTAATTTTAGCTAACAGTCTCTTATGTGGAACCTTATCAAATGCCTTCTGGAAGTCCATATAAACTACATCCATAGGCAATCCCCTGTCTACTACTTTAGTTACTTCCTCAAAAATTCAATTAGGTTCATTAGACATAACCCACCCTTTGCAAATCCATGTTAGCTCTCTCTAATCAGCTCAAATTTCTCTAAGAGCTCAGTCACACTCTCTTTAATTATAGATTCCAATAACTTCCCCACAACAGATGTTAAACGAACAGGTATATAATTTCCTGGTTTCTCTCTCACATCTTTCTTAAGGTTTTCTTTTCATTTACAGAAAGTGTTCTGATTCAATTATGCATTCATTCATTGTTCTTTATCACAGAGACAAATTAGGGTAAAAAACTTTCAACTTGCATTCCATATTGGCTTTCATCAACGTTTTCAGAAAGAATGCTGTAACAATTGTATATTCTTTCACAGCTCAGAACGAACATAAAATACAGCAGGCACAACGCATACCAATTTCTACCCTAAAGTATTTACAGTCAGGAGTATCTGAATCAGAATACAATAGAAATTGTTCAGTCAAAGCATGTCTTTACAGTTTGCTTCTTTCATACTGTAATGCATATTACAGTGTCTAGCCTGTCACTGGATATGGAGAAGCTACTGTCATCTGAGGCCCATCACATTCCTAGTCCTTTTATGCATGACACTCCAGCACTATGTTAATTGCCCCACTGCAGATAGACTATCAGCTTGATCTGTCATAGATTTACTGATTGCAGACGTGACCCGTCTGGCTGAGTAATCACGCAAAGGTTGTGGTTCTCCAGACGTGGGTTCAAGGGCACAATATGGTGCATACTCCTGAACAGAGACTGGTCTATCTGGAACAGAAGGACATAGGTTATGATCAGGGCTAATAGAGCAACAATAAATCTGTGTTAGAAATTAATACATGTTTTAGCATAATAGGAATCTGATGTCTACTGATGGATCAGTCAATTAATGAGACTGCCTTGTGTTTTGAGGTCATTTAATGACCATGGAAACAGTTTAAATAAATTAGTCTCCATATGTCCAGTGTTACAACTTTAGGTTGAGCTTCTTATTTCCCTTGTTAATAAACAGAATTTTCCACAAATACCAAATTTTACTTTAATGACTGTCTGAAAAAGTGAAAATAATGTTTAATTTTCAAACTATTTTAATTGGATGCTATTTATGTTTCTTTCATTGTATACCACCTCTTAATATTGGCAAAAGATAATAATCAAACATGTTTAGCATTGGAAAAGCTGCAGAATTCATAGAAAGTCATTGTTAAAGTAACAACTTTGAGTTTCAGTGGATCATAAACATGAGACTATGGGCGGGAAGTTCCTCGGAGCTGCTCTCCCTCCACCGGCGCTACTTCGCCGGATGTGCAGTGGAAACTCTATTTACATCATACTTCCATCGGAGAGGGAGCAGAAATAAGGAATTACCCAGCCAATATGTCAATAAAGAGGTATGTAAAGTATATCGTTTAATTGTATGTTCGGAGCTATGAGATTTTTTTTAAGTCATTTTATTATATTTCTATTTTATATTACAGTTTAATCTGTTCTTTTCATTCTTCAGCATGATTCCACAACCTCCTATGATCTTCTCACTAACATTTCTTTGAGAGCTAAATAAAAGGCGTAATATGATAGTGAGTGTTTCACAGAGAATAGCTTTTATATACAATAGTTTTCTGTTAATGAGGGAGCCATAAACAATGTGTTAAATAGGTAGAACTAACATGTCAAAGAATGTTGCGATGCCAGTCACTGTAATAAAGTTTTTCATGGCTGGTTAACTTAAATGTGCTCTGAAATGTAAATAGTGCTTACATATCAGCTGCTAATATAAATACAGCACCTGACCCATGAAAAATTTATTTGAATCCATGATGTGCTTCAATGGGGCCTTTATAAGTAGATGAAGTACCTCATGAGACTCTTATTATGTTTGTAAACATGTATGTGTATCTTGTCTGTAGCTACTAAATGTCCCTTATTGCCCAGGACAGCACAATTCAAGTGGCCAAAAAATAAACACGTGTTCCGCTTTCACTGACTGCTCTAGAAAACCTTGGTTGAATAAGTTATGCAATATTTCCATTTCATTCTCTCATTCTGCAGTTAGAGAAATAGAATACTGTTCGGAAGTGGTCCTAGCACAGTATGCATAGTATTAGTGAGAGAGCTCCGTTAGGACCCTATCCCTTGCATTATGGATGTTGGGATAGTCCTGCTTCCTAATAGCATTCTTTGATTCACAGCAAGAGAAAAGGTGCAGGGTCCTGGCAGTGGCAGCCAATCCCATAGCCAGGAAAGGTTTGAATAGACAGATAGAAGTTAAAAAAGAAAGTAGAGAAGTTAAAAAAAGAGAGGGAAAAGTGCAAAGGAGAGAAAAGGAGTATATATATTCCACTTTTATAATGCACTGGAAGCATTGGACCATCATTGGGTCTTTTCATAGAGATTGTAAGCATAGAACCATAGAATGGTTACGGCACAGAAGGAGGCCATTCGGCCCATCGAGCCTGCGTCAGCTCCTTGCAAGAGTAATCTCCACTCTTTCCCCATAGCCCTGCAAATTTTTCTCCTTCAGGTACCTATCTAATTCCTTTTCAAAAGCCACAATTGACCCTGTTTCCACCACCCTTTCAGGCAGAGCATTCCAGATCCTAACCACTCGCTGTGTAAAAAAGTTTTTCATCATGTCGCCTTTGGTTCATTTGCCAATCACCTTAAACTTGGTTCGCGACCCTTCCACCAGTGGGAACAGTTTTTCTTTATTTACTTTGTCTAGACCCTTCATGATTTTGAACACCTCTATCAAATCTCCTCTCAACTTTCTCTGCTCTAAGGGGAACAATCCCAGCTTTTCCAGTCTATCCACGTAACTGAGGTCCCTCATCCCTGGAACCATTCTAGTAAATTATTTTCTGCACCCCCTCTAAGGCCTTCACATCCTTCCTAAGTGCAGTGCCCAGAATTGGACACAATACTCCAATTGTCTCCGAACCAGTGTTTTATAAAGGTTCAACATAACATCCTCGCTTTTGTACTCTTTGCCTCTATTTATAAAGCCCAGGATCCCATATGCTTTCTTAACCACTTTCTCAACCTGTCCTGCCACCTTCAGCAACCCATGTACATATACCCCAGATCTCTCTGTTCCTGCATCCCCTTTAGAGTTGTACCCTTTAGTTTATATTGCTTCTACCTGTTCTTCCTACCAAAATGCACCACCTCACACTTTCAGCATTAAATTTCATCTGCCATGTGTCCACCCATTCCACCAGCCTGTCTATGTCCTTTTGAAGTCTATCACTATCCTCCTCATTGTTCACCACACTTCTAAGTTTTGTGTCATCTGCAAATTTTGAAATTGTGCCCTGTACAGTCGAGTCCAAGTCCATTAATATATATCAAAAAAAGCAGTGGTCCCAGCACCAACCCCTGGGGAACACCACTGTATAACTTCCTCCAGTCTGAAAAACAGCCATTCATCACTACCCATTGTTTCCTATTACTTAGCCAATTTCATATCCATGTTGTCACTGCCTCTTTTATTCCATGGGCTTCAATTTTATTGACAAACTTATTATGTGGCTCTTTATCAAACACCTTTTGGAAGTCCATATACACAACATCAACCGCATTGCCCTATCAACCCTCTCTGTTACCTCATCAAAAAACTCAATCAAGTTACTCAAACACGATTTGCCTTTAACAAATCCATGCTGGCTTTCCCTTATTAATCCACACTTGTCCAAGTGATTATTAATTTTGTCCCTGATTATCATTTCTAAAAGCTTCCCCACCACCGAGGTTAAACTGACTGGCCTGTATTTGCCGGGTTTATCTTTACACCCTTTTTTTAACAAGGGTGTAACATTTGCAATTCTCCAGTCCTCTGGATTGGAAGATTGTGGCCAGTAATTCCGCAATTTCCACCCTTAATTCCCTCAGCAAACTAGGATGCATCCCATCCGGACCTGGTGACTTATCTATTTTAAGTACAACCAGCCTTTCCAGTACCTCCTCTTTAACATTTTTTTATCCCATGCAGTATCTCAACTACCTCTTCTTTTACTGTGGCTTTGGCCGTATCTTCTTCCTTGGTAAAGACAGATTCAAAGTATTCATTTAGTACCCCAGCCATTCCCTCTGCCTCCATGCAGGCAGCCATGTTTTCACTGCTCGATTGCACCATTGTAAAATGGGCATATATGCCAATTGTCCATATTTGATGTGCTCTCAAGTTCCTAGTTGTTGGCAATCCTGCTGTAATTGATGGCCCTATGCAATGTGTGTGGGAATTGACTTCAATGGAAATGAAAATCGGGAGAGATGTATACCGAGAGGCTGAATCGATATTGCCTGTTTTACACTATCAGCCAAACTCAAAATTACCCCCGTTGTGTTTACCTTTGAAAACTTACCTTTGATGGTGGGACTTTGCACTCTGGTTGCTTTCGTACGACGCATCCTTCCTGTTGTGAGACTACCCTTTCTTTCCAGGTGGCCTTGCTAACAGAACGTGCAATGCAGTAATGGAAGCTACTCACTAGTGCCAAGCATGATGTGCTCTTGCTCAGTTTATACTGCACTTTTGCTGTTAGGTAAGCATCTGAGAGCAAATTGTGTCAACGGCAAAAGAGCAGATCAGAAGCATTATATCTGATATAATACATGAACCTCGCTGGAGCTGGGGTGGGGGGGGGGGGTTAAGAGGTGAGTTGCTAGCCTGCATAAAGATGTGAAAATTGGATTTTAAATTATCCAAAAACAAGTGATTTTGGTAATTATCCATGACTTTTGTAGATTGTATCTCTGATTGGCTGTTTCAGACCTATGAACATGTTTTAGTGTACATGGTCGCAATGTATTAGGATAATTTTTTTCTAATTAAAAAAAAATTATCAGGAAATGTGAATACACAAGTTGGAAGCCTGGATCTTCTGCATGATTCTCATCCCAGTGGAGGTGTGCTGGGACAGGATTCATCTCGGAGCAACAATGCACCCTGGACCCTGCCCACTTTTCTGGCCTAAGGGTTATTTAAATAATTTTAGTTAGCTCCCCAAGGAGGACATTGGCTGCAGCAGGCCTCAGAGACACAGCATAGATGGTAGCTTCCTGGGTTAAATGGAAGTACTAAACATTTCTCTGATTTTTTTTAAAAGCACCTTTCCTATGAAATGGATCACTCTGTAATCGATTGTGTAGGCTTCTGGTCCCTTTAATTTTTAAATGCCCTCTCTGCCACGCATAGTAAAATTGTACACAAGGAACAACTGTACTCTTTCCCATCATTTCCAGCAGGAAATCCTGCAAAAGGCAGGGACAGGCGCAAAGCTAGCAGAGTGGCTCAGAGAGAAAGTTTCTGCCACATTTTGGAATAACTCCGATGGAAAATCAAGGCCCTAATATCTTTCTTCCATTTTCCCCTTCCTCTTCTGAAGGCATCGATCCTAACTAGGCTATAGTTTCTACAGTTTTTAGCAGCCCTCCAGTACCTCACTCAAGTGGATATTCTTTACATGTCACTGTAGGTGGTGAGTGCAGCAGACTATTCAGCTATGGGGGTGGGGGCGGGCATCGTGGCCAAGCCTGATTCTGTCCTTACCCAACATCCACACAAATGTACCTCCTCTTTAAAAAGTTTAACATATTTCTAAAGATGTAAATGCAGTACCAAAATGTAATATAAACTGACATAGACTAGATTAAGAAAGTATTTATCAGAATGGACATTCATAAAAATAACCTCAATCACATCATCAACTGTAAATCCTTTGCTGATTTACTCATTATACTCTGTAGTCTGCCTGTAAAAGGTGGGTTAAAATGTTTGTATGCAGCCTACTAGTTTTGTGTAAATCAGAGAAATGACAGCACACAAGGAGACCATTTGGCCCATTGCCTTGGTGCTAATGGTAACTCTTCACCTGGAGCTATCTAATCCTACTTCCTTCCTCTTCTCCAATTTCCTTTTACATTTTACTTTTTTCAAAAACTTATCCAAATCCTTTTCAAATAATGTTATAGGTTCTGCCTCGATCACTACTTATGGTAAAGCATCCCATGTTCTAATAACCTTCCCTGTGAAAAAAGATCTTCTAACTTCCTCCTTCAGTCTTCCAGTGATAATCTTGAGTATGTTGGCAATTTGCCAAACAGGGGAAACAATCCTTCACTATTTACCTTTCGAAACCTTTCGTGATGTTAAAAACCTCTATTAGATTGTCATCCCTTAATCCACTGAAAAAATCTTCAACTTTTCAAGCCTTTGTTCATAATTGTAATCATCTAATCCTAGTATAATTTCCTAGAATTTTCCTTTTACATGGTTTGACAATCTTTCCTATACTGGAGTTCTCAGAACTGCACATAATACTCCACTACTACTTACAGTTTGCCATGTCTCTGATTTTACTCTCATCAGCAAACTTCAATATCATTGTCTATGTTCAAATTGTTTATATAAAAGGGAAACAAAAGAAGTCCCAGCAATGGTCCATGGGGTACGCCTCTAATGGGAGAAAACATTAATTCCTGCTTTCTGTCCCCCAGCCAGCCATCTATCCATGCGGCTAAGCTCGCTTTCATACTATAACTAGAACTTGCTGCCTTGACAGAAACCTAGGATGAAGTTGGCGGAGCTGACTTTGCACCTATCTGATCTGACTTCTGCTGACTCTGGTGAATTATCCAGGGTTAGCCGAACTTAAATAATTTTAGAAGACTTCCAGTGGAATTCCTGCCTGTGCTGAGGATGCTGCCTTGGGATGGTGGCTGCAACTTGCCTAATTCATGTCTCGGGAACCTGCAGCAGAAGTGGGGCAGTGGCTGCCTGCAGGGCAGCTGAGGAGGCGGGCCAGTTTTTTTTTAAGTGTTTAAAAACCATGTGGTTGTGGAATGCAATCTATTGCCTGGGACCTTTTAACATTTAAATCCTCTCCCACACACTGTAGCATCACTGGACACCAGGAACAGGCTGGCGTTCTGTTCTTTGCATCCAGCATTTCTATGGCAGACATGATGGATAAGGTGATGTATCATGTCACTCTCATTACCATAATATTTGAATAAGCCTGCCCATATTTGGGTAGAAGTATTCAATAGCCGCCAATTTGTCCAGTGCAAAATCGTGGAAGTGACAGCAATAGGCAAGGAGCCAGTAGAACTGCTCCCTGGCTGGACAAGTTGAGAAGGCTGTTAATAAAGCATTTGGGGTCCTGGGTTTAATTAATAGAGGCATAGAGCACAAAAGCAAGGAAGTTATACTAAACCTTTATAAAACATTGGTTAGGCCTCAGCTGGGGTATTGTGTTCAATTCTGGGCACCACACTTTAGGAAGAATGTGAAGGCCTTAGAGAGGGTGCAGAAGAGATTTACTAGAATGGTGCCAGGGATGAGGGACCTCAGTTATGTGTAAAGACTGGAGAAGCTGGGGTTGTTGTCCTTAGAACAGAGAAAATTAAGAGGAGATTTGATAGACGTGTTCAAAATCATGAACAATTTTGATAGAGTAAATAAGGAGAAACTGTTTCCAGTGGCAGAAGGGTCGATGACCGGAGGACACAGATTTAAGGTGATCGGCAAGAGAGCCAGAGGTGACATGAGGAAGCATTTTACACAGCGAGTTGTAATGATCCGGAATGCACAGCCTGAAAGGGTGTGGAAGCAAATTCAATAGTAATTTTCAAAAGGGAATTCGATAAATGCTTGAAAGGAAAAAATTTATAGGGCTATAGGGAAAAAGTAGGGGAATGGGACTAATTGGATAGCTCTTTCATGAGCCAGCATAGGCACGATGGGCTGAATGGTCTCCTCCTCTGCTGTACCTACTACAATACAATGAAATCCCACCCCTGCCTGTTCCAAATCCACCTAAAATCGGAAAGTCCATATAGACAACATCCACCATGTTGCCCCTATCTACACATTCTGTGGCTTCCTCAAAGTGTCAATTACAAATCAATGCTGACTGTTCCTGATTACCCCAAACCTTTTTTTTATTCAATCTTGGGATGTGGGCGTCGCTGGCAAGGCCAGCATTTATTGCCCATCCCTAATTGCCCTTGAGAAGGTGATGGCGAGCCTCCTTCTTGAACCACTGTAGCCTGTATGGTGAAGGTTCTCCCACAGTGCTGTTAGGAAGGGAGTTCCAGGATTTTGACCCAGTGATGATGAAGCAACGGTGATATATTTCCATGTCAGGATGGTGTGTGACTTGGAGAGGAACATGCAGGTGGTGTTGTTCCCATGTGCCTGCTGCTCTTGTCCTTCTAGTGGTAGAGGACGCAGGTTTGGGACATGCTGTCGAAGAAGCCTTGGCGAGTTGCTGCAGTGCATCCTGCGGATGATACACACCGCAGCCACAGTGCACCGGTGGTGGAGGGAGTGAATGTTTAAGGTGGTGGATGGGGTGCCAATCAAGCGGGCTGCTCTGTCCTGGATGTGTCGAGCTTCTTGAGTGTTGTTGGAGCTGCACTCATTCAGGCAAGTGGAGAGTATTCCATCACACTCCTCATTTGTGCCTTGTAGATGGTGGAAAGGCTTTGGGGAGTCAAGAGGTGAGTCACTTGCCACAGAATACCCAGCCTCTGACCTGCTCTTGTAGCCACAGTATTTATGTGGCTGGTCCAGTTAATTTTCTGCTCAATGGTGACCGCCAGGATGTTGATGGTGGGGGATTCGGTGATGGTAATGCCGTTGAATGTCAAGGGGAGGTGGTTAGATTCTCTCTTGTTGGAGATGGTCATTGTCTGGCAATCGCGTGGCATGAATGTTACTTGCCACTTATCAGTCCAAGCCTGGATGTTGCCTGCTTCATTATTTGAGGGGTTGCAAGTGGAACTGAACACTGTGCAATCATTAGCGATCATCCCCATTTCTGACATTATGATGGAGGGAAGGTCATTGATGAAGCAGCTGAAGATGATGTTGTTAAATATTCACACTTCCATCCTGGCTGCTGAACATTTTTAGCTATTACTGTTTCTGTTCAAGTCATTTTTAAATGTTAACTATTTTAACCATTTTAAATCACCTTCATCACTAGTGTAGCTCAGTACCCCATGTAGCTGCCACCAATCGGATCTGCCATGCATTCCTTCATGGGTTCATTGGGGTCGGTCACTCCTGTAAGTGGTCTCAGCATCTTACTTTTATGAAAGTTGGCATACGCTGCCCTATGTCTGATGAGCACAATATCGTAACCCAGGGGTGTAGCAATTATACCCCATTGTGACCAGAGCCGATTGTTGATGTCCTTCGCACGTGTACAACTTCAGCCTCTCCAAAAGCGGATGGAGCAAACACTTGGTGAGACAAAGCTTGATATAAATCATTAAACTGCTTCATTTCACAGTGAGTGGACATACAGAGCAACAGTCACGATCAGATTCACTTAGTTCAATCGGTACAACTTTTCTTCACAAAAATAAATAAACAAACTATGCTTCTCCACATCAGTCAGTCATCTAGGTTGACTTAAATAAACTAGTTTCTAACTATCCCCTGCATGGTATCTTTATATTATTTTGCAGGGCCTCACTGCTTTGCAACATTCTCTTTAAAAATTCTGACTGCCTATGCAGCATCCTGTTTTAAAAACCTCTATGTGCCTGTGTGTTATATCTCTCACTGTTCACATCCAAAAATTAAAGACTTGCCAGGCCTTTTGCCAAGCACCTGGGCCTAGCAACTCCCCAACACAATGGGTGGAGGTGTTTATCGATACAGAGACAAGCTAACAAATTACTTGTTATTTACAGTCTATGAGGAAACAATGTCAAAGTTGGTTCATTTGCATCCTAACTGCTTCTTGTCTCAGAACCATTCATTTAGTTTGCATGAATACACCATGCTTTGAAACACAACTTTAAAGTAACTCTTTTTCCATCTTCTTTCTGTTGGAAAATGGCTAAAAGATCCTGAAACGTGATACCCACCAAAGTTTCCATATGGACTACGATCAACCCTCCCAAAAATAAATAAATCCCTTAAGATCATTGTCACTTGAACTTTGATTTGGTGCAATTTGTGAAAGCTTATTTAAGGCATAAATGTGTTGTACAGCAGAATTTGTGCCCTGCATTTCCTTTGCTGGTATTTGATCTGCGCAGGATATGAGTTAGTATGTGACAAACTGTAAATTTGTTGTTTCATTCAGTATGAATACCTGACACGTACGTGAAATAAATCACATTAACATATGCAAATAACTCAGGCTGCATTCCATGCCTTTCTAGTTTGATTGACATTTGTCCCTTTTCTGTCCTTCTCAAGGTCTCCTGCGTCCATGCATGGATAAATGGTTTACAGGCTTCTGTGCAGTTTCTGACACCAATACTGTACTGCTGGATGCTCAACTGACAGTGCAGAGTGAGCATCTCTGCTGCTGTGTATGAGGCTGGTGCATTCAACTAATCTTGGAATGTGCAAGGAATTGTGGAGCCACAGCAACATAAATACACAGTGTAGGTAAAAGGGAGGAAACAGCTAATGCTGGAAATCTAAAATAAAAACAGTAAGTGCCAGAAATACACTGCGGGTCCATCATCACTGTGAAAGAGAAGAGACAGGTTAATGCTTCAGGTAAAGAGCTTTCATTGGAGCAGTTCTGATGAAACCAGCACACCTGAAACATTAACCAGTCCCTTCTCTTTCACAATGCTGATGGACACGCTGTGTGTTTCTGGCATTATTTAGTTGTTTATTTTTTATTACAAATATATGCTGCACTTTGATTCTGGTAAGGCAATGCATTTACTGTGGGGATAATCAGCCACTTCATCTATTGTGTACCCCCACTTTACTTTGTTTAACTCTGAAAGTGTTTTCAAAACACAATGGAATAAAATCAATTTCGAAACCTATCAAAGCCTAGAGTTTTTACTTTATTTTTCCTCGATGCGGTTCTTGGAAAAGAATGCCATGCCATGTAGTGTTAAAACGGTTCTAATCTGTATGATCGCTCATACCAGAATCTCTAGTGAAGTTCCCATCAGGAGTATGTTGTAACTATTGATCCATGTGTCTATATTTCTACAGCAGAAAATGATGGTGTTATAAAAGCAGTGCAGAGGTGTAATAAAATGCCCTCAAGTATACAAAGAAATAAAGATTAAAGCCACCCTACTGATCTCCTTTAACCCTTAAAACCTCCAGTGTGTGGCTTTCTCCACACACATATACACAAGCATGCACTGTTGAAATCAATTGGAACAAAAATGAGAAACCAAAACACTTCTACGAACTGTTTACTTCTTCTAGATCAAAGCAAAATATTTCTGAAGTTTACAACAAACTGCAGAATTTTTCAATGGCTACAAATCACTACAGAAAAGCTTTTCTAAGACAGTAGAAAGGTGTTATAACCCACCCTAGTCATTAAGTAGTTCTATGATTTTCTAATATAAATGAGGATAATGGCTGGTAGCCCACAAGCTAAAGGCTCTTGTATTGCTGCAGTGCTCTTGGCTCTCGACATGTGGATCTCACACAGTTGATGGTACTTGCAAATATAATGTTATAAATAGCAGTGGAGACCTTTTCATGGGTCTCCAGATCTGCTGCTACATCCCCAACACATTTCCTAAATACATGTTGGCATTGCAACGTAAAATTGCTCAACAACAATTTGCATTACTGTGTCACTCCTTAGGTACAGAAAGGCATTTCAGAGCACCTTATGGAGCAGAGGAATAAGCGGACACCAAACAGAAGGGGGCAAGAGAAACAGTACAATTTGGAGGCAAAAATATAGAGACGGCTTTTGAAAGTAGGGAGGGAGCTGGTCGAAATTCTGGATTTAGGGGAAGTTCCAGAGGACACGGGCATAGTGGCTGTAAGAAGAGCCACTGATGGTTGAGCAAATGAGTGAGGAAGGAGGGATAAACCAGTGTCAGACAAATGATGGGTGAGTACAGGGCTGTATAGCTGGTGGAGATTACTGATGTAACAATTCAACAGCTGTAATTGTTCTACCCCTGTGGGCCTCCTACTCTTTTTTTTTGCATGCAATAACATTTAGGTAAGAGCAGAGGTGGGTCTAGTTTTAGACACTGCAGTCAAATCTGCAAGCATCAAGTATATTTCATCCTGTCAATCCTGGTTTTTACCTCTCCATTTTTTGTCCTATGACCAGTATTACATGACAATTTCTGCTGTTGCCCATCTTTGAGTGATTTCAATTTTGTCTGGTCTCAGACAAGTTTACAAGCATTGTATCAGGGTTCTTGAATAAACATATTGGCCACTTACCCAAGGCAAGCTCATCTGATCTCCAGGGTAGCTGAAATTTGTCCTGTATTTGATTAGTTCGATGATGGCCCCAAAGGCTGAACAAAGCATCCAAAATGTTGCTGATTTTTGAGTTAGACACAGGGCTGAGTTCCACATGACTTAATGGGTAAACGTGTAATGGTACTGAGACATACTGATGACTAAAGTGCTAGATTTAATTCTTGGTATGTGTTGAGTTAGTTGGGGAGCTGGACAATGGTGGGGCACACTAATTGGTCTCAACTACCTTGGTCTAGGGAGGATCAACTCCAGGGAGAGTTCCTGCTCATTGTCCTGTGAAAGTGTATGTGGGTGTCAGATGAGGACAGAATTGGGCTCAGCTGTAAAATGCCCTCCTATGTTAGAATAGCCACCTGGGTAAGGTTCTGGTAGCTGCCATCATTATTGAGGTATAATCCAGCATTGGTCATTGAATTCAGAAATAAATTGGGGGAAAAAGACATGGGGCTGAATTGTATTATTTATTCATGTTTCAGTGCCCACACAGATGCATTTTCTACGTCTTTCTATTCTGTGGCAGAGAGCAACATTTCACACATCTAAATAAATATTCATGAGGCCATTATGATCACTTTTTGAATCAGTGTGCAGGAATAACTTCAAAGTGTTATGGTGCAAATAGCCTTTTATGGCATATTTAAAATATTCTGGATAGATGGTGGAGCAGGAAATTAAACCTGAAAGGGAAAAAGGCATTACATCTACTGTAACACCCAAGCCATTGGGGTCATGTGTGACTATGCCAAAAAGAGGTACCTAAGTGCCACATGTACCATTCCATAGCATACTTTTCGTCATGGTGGCTTTACATTACAATAGTCAATAACCCTCATTAATGCATTTCCTACATTACAACAGTGAGTACACTTCAAAAGTACCTCATTGGCTGTAAAGTGCTTTGGGGCGCCCTGAAGTCGTGAAAGGCACTATATAAATGCAAGTCGTTCTTTCTTTCTATAGGTGAAATTAAAAAATCCAATCCAATAAAATTCTGAGCCTACTTCAAAGGTAATGGGGTAATGGATTAATAATGTCTCTTCCCCCTATTAGTGTCACATCACAAGTTAAATGTGGAGCTGTAAATGGTGGTGGCTAAGTATGAATTGGCATTGCTTCAACTTGGATTCATAGCAAAGAATGCAGGAGGATGCAATTTTATCACAATACAAAATAAATTCAATCTAACCTATTGGTGACCATCTGAGGGCATATGATCTAGTTCAACTCTATTGTATCCTAATGATTACTATCTGTGACATTTTTTTAGGTAAGTTTTTTTTAATCTCTTCTTATGGTATTTATTAATTGTGCCATACTTCAGAAAACATTGGGGCTCTATTCTTATGGGTTAAAGCATACATTAATTTTGAGGCCCCGTCTGTAGATCTGTACTGTAAGGTAATTAAAAACAAACCTTGGTGGTCTTCCTTTATCTTAACTGAAGATTCTCAAGACCCTGATTTATCTATTTTATTCAGCTGGGCTAGACAACGTTTTGCATCACTGAATATTCATGAGGCTATTACAATCACTTTCACCAGAATTACATCAGGGTGGCAAGGTGAAATAGCCTTGTATGGGGCATATATAAGTCAAGACAGTCAAAATTGCACATATAAAGGAGTGCTCTGCAATGTCAATGTCATTGTTTATAAACCATCAACGATCATGTGGGCTTTGGCAAATACTCTAACATTATGAATGCTTGAGTCCCTCTAGAGCCGAATTGTAAATGCATTCACGTTGACAAGCAGAATCCCGCTAATCAAATGTTAAGTCTCAAAAAAACCTAGGAAAAGCAACTTTTCTTTCTGAATTTATGTTAACAGTTAAGCCCTAAATTGTAACCAACCAGATTCAAACTGAAGATTCTCAAGACCCTGCTTTATTTATTTTATTCACAGCTCCTCTAGACCCATCTTTTGTTTCTTTACTTGTTCCATTATCACCCTCCTTGCCTTGCATCATCCCATTTGCCATTTAATTACTCCTACCCTCCACCCCATCATAGACCATATTCTTTTGTTCTTTCTTCCCCTCCCCCCTCTCCCCCCCCAACTTTGCCTGGCTCTGTACTTGTTTAAAAAATGTTAGATCTTTAAATTCTTCCAGTTCTGACGAAAGGCCATCGGCCTGAAACGTTAACTCTGTTTCTTTCTCCACAGATGCTGCCTGATTTGCTGAGTATTTCCAGCATTTTCTGTTCTTATTTCAGATTCAAACCAGAGTTAATTCACTCATCTTCTGTTAAATTTACTCTTCATGCTCAAGTTAATTTATATTCCTTAAGAAAATCAGCAGATCGTATTGACAGAGAAATGAAGCATTCCTTAACACAAGCGTTCTGCTACAATCTCTATCCATCAATAAGTTTCTTTTGAGTTACTGCAACAAAGGAAAATACTTATTATAAAATTTATTACAGCCTAATGGTGATCATACATCTATTCATTCTCTAGTAACCTGGTGGGCGGGGCAGAGGGTGGACTAATTCATGCCTGTCCTCTTTAATGTGGGTGAAACATACTTTGACACCCATACAAAGTGATTTCATCTTGGCCAAGAAAGAACTTCTCTAAATTAACCTTTGTGTCATGGCCCTCAAATTGAAGTTTAGGATCACTGAAGCCCAATTCAAATCCCAGTTCCAAATTATTCTGAACACTCATACCTCTTATTGAAAATGAGAACATCTTTTTTTCTTTGGTTTATAATTAGGGCATCGTAAAACCAATCTGTGCAAGTGAGTTGGTAACTTTACACATTTTTTCCCTAATTTAGAGGCAAGTATGTTAACTGTAGTAATTTTGACTTTTCCTACCTAGGCAAATGTTAAGTTATGAAAGCCTTTATCAAATTTATCGCATATTTTCCCTTGCATTGGTGCATACTTCACTTCTATTGAGAAACTAAGGTGGGGACCATCTAATGAGGAATGGACAGGATGGTGGTGGCGATACCTTTAAATTGTATTTAACTAAAAATTGTTGTTGTTCTTACTCCTGCTTGTTAGAATCATTTCCTCTAAAATAGTTGAATAAAAACAGTGCCTAAAAGGATCAGCAGGATTTAGATAGGAGGATGTTGAGTGTAAGAAAAGGCATCTAAGTGTGGGCAATGGCAAGGTCCAGGTGGGAGCTTTCTGAGTAATATAAATGGTCAGATCTAACAGGAGGTGTCTAAGTGTGGTCAATGTTGGATCCAGGTTAAAGGTTTTAATTGTGGCCAATGGTTGTATCTAGATAGGAGCACGGTCAATAGTATAGTCTGAATTTCAGTTTTCCAAGGCTAGTAAATGGTGTTAACAAGTGTGAGATTTCTGGCTATGGTTAACAGGGAGGTTTCTGAGAGTGATCAATAGATCTAATTGGGAGATTTCTTAACTTGGTGAGTAAAGGAATCTAGCTGGGAAGTTTCTGAGCCTGGTCATTGGTCAGATTAAGATTGGAGGTTTCTAAATATGGGCAATGGTTTCTACATATGGTCAACAGTCAGATCTTTATGGGGAACTTCTTAATGTAGTCAATGCTGATATCTAGATGGGAAATTTCTGAATGTGGTCAACAATGAGATCTAGAGGGAGGTTTCTGAGTGCGGTGAATGGTCAGATTTAGGTGCAAGGTTTCAGAGTATGGTCAATGGTAAGATACAGATGTGAGGTGGGTGGTGAGATTTAGAAGAGAGATATCTGAGCATGGCCAATGGTCAGATCTGTAAGGAAGGTCTTCTTAGTCACTGATGGGAACTAACTGAAAGGTTTCTGACTGTAGTCAGCAGTGGGATTTCAATGGAAAATTTGTAAGTGCGAACAATGATTGAGCAGTCAGGTTCCTGTTACGTTTCATAATGCTTAAAAACTCTGAAACTGCCAAAGCCACAAGTTCAACTAACAGGTTCAAATGGGCAGGCAGCTCTGGAACTCCAACATATGATCATAAAGTTTTTAATTAAGTGTACATTGGATTACAAAAAAACCATCACAATACTGAAGGGGAATTTTTTTAAAAAAGTAACATAAGGGTAAGTTAAAAAAACTTACAAGATTCTGGGTTGCTGAGTTACACTGTTGGTTCATGGGTAAAATCGTCATGGTGTGGCACTGAGCTATACTGAGTAGGAAGATCCTCAGTTTGATCACTGATCTGTCCTGAGTAAGTTTACGTCAGCTGGTTAGTGGCAGCAATGTTACAATTGATTTCAGTATCCCTGAGTTACATAAGGCAAAAATTAGTCACAGTTGCACTTCTGACCACTATCAAGTGACCTTTGCAACAAAAAGTGCTTAAGTATGGATGTCAGGTGAGGACTGGCCAGTCTAAATGACCTCCTTCTGTGCTATGAACTTCTGTAGTTTTATGAAGCTGAGGTCATTGTATCTTTTTAAGGGAAAAATGGATAAGTAAAGCAAAGGAAAATACAGGGCTATGGGCTATTAGTTTTAGATTGCTCTAGCAAAGAGCTGGCATAGACACAATGGGCATGATTTTGACTCCGAGCCTGGAAGGGGGCAGAGGGTCAAATTGCGGACGGGAAAACCGGAAGTACGGGTTTCCCAGATGTACTTATGATTTTGACGTAAGGACGTCTTTTATTTTTTTTGTCGGTTTGCCGTCCAACTGACCGGCCTGATTGACAGGCTGGTCGCAGTCAGACGGGAGAGCAGCCAGGGAGAGGACGTGTTCAGGTACGTCTTCATGTAAGTCTTTGTTTGTATGAATGGGGGTGGCATGGGGGGTACAGGTGGGCACAGGGGCATGGGCGGGCATGGGGGCAGTGGGCGTTGGTTGGCACATGGGTATGGGTTGGCGAGGGGCATGGGTTGGCACGGGGCACTGGAACATGGGGGCACAGGGGCATGGGTTGGCAAGGGGCATGGGTTGGCATGGGGCACTGTGGCATGGGGCACATGGGCATGGTTTGGCATGGGGGCATGGGTTGGCATGGGGATCACAGAGGGAGTCAGTCATGAGGGGAGGGATCGGAGGTCAGTCAATAGGGGTGCAGCGTTGGGATCGGGGGTCGTCATGGGGGTCTGCAATCATCGGGGGGGGTCAGGGGTCCGCGATCGATTGTGGGGGTGGTCGGGGATCTGGGTTGGGGGTCCGTGATTGATGCAGAGGGGAGCGGGGATTGGGGTCAGGGGTCTGCGATCATTGTGGGGGATCAGGGCTGGGGGTCCGTGATCGTTGTGGGGGGTCGCTGCAGGTAAGCTTATTGGGCCTGGGGCAAGCACTCCTGCTCCTCTGGGCCCACAAGCTGTGCCGGAAAGGCACCTACATGTTAGTCTCGGGCCTTCTTGCCTCCTTTCATGAGGCGTGAAAGAGAAGGCCCGGGAATCCCAGTCCTCGGGGTTGAAATCGGAAACTGTGGGAAAATGGAGGCCCGCAGACTCCTTGAAAGGTTTTAAAGCCTGACCTGCCTCCTGGGAGCGGGTTGGTCGCCAGTGAAAACTGGAAATGGGCGGGTTGGAGGCAGGTCTGAAATGGTTGCAATTTTGAAGCCCCCGCCCCAACCCACTCGTTTTTCACTTTTAAAATCGTGCCCAATGGGCTGAATGGCCCCCTTTTATGTAAACTTGTATGGGTCAAATACTGCTTCCCCATGGTGCTGCACTACAAGGTTGGACAGCTTGCTGACATTTGCTGATCCGTTTTAAACATGGAAAATGGGTGAGCTACTGGAGACCTTACTCCAACATGAGCCGATGCTTTCAAGAAAGAAAGGGAGAAAAGAAATAAAATAAAGAAAAGTGATTCTGACCTGTTGCATCAAATACTGACTGTACCAGTCTGCCGTGAAACTTTCTAATGTAATGTATTGTCAAATCAAGTGTAAATCTTTTGAATTCTACCTCATAAATACCTTTCTGTAGCAATGCCATAACATTTTAATTTTGCTAATATAACTACAGTAATAAGATAGCATTGAAATTCACAACAAAACATTAGCATTTACAAATAAGGATTGCAGTTTAACAGGGGAAATCGAGGCCAAAGTGTCTCCAACAATTTGATGAAGTACTCTATTAAAAAAAATTATAAGAACTGAATGGAACAACTTCAAATACACAATCCATTAGTGATTATACAAGTCTACTTTAAAGAAGTTAAAATGCAAATTATGGATCATGTCACTTATGACAAGATTGGAGAGAGGTGGTGGCTAAGAAAACAGATAAGATGATACTGTAACTTTCATTACCAACAAATTATGATGTTTTTGCATTGAAGCCGCAATATTTTGACGCTTTGAAATTCTAGTTTTTGGAGGCAATAAATCTGACTAATTCAAGTTTATGATTTACTTCAAAGACAGCCTCACCGTCACCACCTTCAAAGAATTACAATTAACTTTAGCATCCTTTGGTTTTTTTTCTGTATTTCTGTTGAATTTTGAGAATATTTTTATTAAAACTGTACATGCTTATTATATCCCATGAGGTACTGATCTGAAGAAATTATGAAGCCCAACAGTTCAAATTAATATTGATAGAAGCAATAATTAACCTAAAGTGCTTCACTGAACTGGGCATTTGATCTGTGCATGTTAATTCAACCTCTGCTGGGCTGAGTAACTGCTTCAATCTAGTTCCCTTATATTGCATTTATATAATATACAGCCACTTCAACTAGAAGCAGCCCTTTTTCTCTTCATTGCCAGTGCTCAGGATTTTACATTTCAGAATGGATTTCAAAGCTCTGCCGGCAATACAGAAACGGCTGCATTTCAAACAATCGATGGTTTAAAAATCACAATTATGACTTTCATTTTCTGGCTGAAGTTCATCCCCCGACATCTGTGGAAGATCGATACTGTACAGCAATTTGAAATGACATTACTGGCCTGTATTGGTAGGCTGATTATCATAATAGATGGTGGCCTGCTGCATCCACTGATACCAGCACCAGTTGTTACCTTTGCTGCCACCGTTACGGTGCCTCCTGCAGCATGGGTGGGGTGGTGGGGAGCTTTCATGTCTTCAGAGGCCCTAATGCCGCTTCATTTACCTGACATTCTCACAAAGTCAGAATTGGTAATATCATCAGCACTGACTTAACAGGAAATGGTGGGAGTTAACAGAAGGGTGTTCAATTATAATTATTTAGAACTGATTTTTTTTAAAACATCCCGATACTGAGACTCTCTCTTCACTATGAGAAGCAACATTAATTTTCTGTTATTTACTAGTGTTGTAAAAATCGAATGAAAATGGTAGCAAATGAATAGTATGAAAGCAGCAAGGATCACAGCGAGTCTTTCTTCCGGCCAATCCCCAACATGCATCGAGAACAGTTGCCTTACAACAGGGAGGAAATGAGAATCCTTCCACATCATTTCAGTTTAAATTAATTTTTAAATAAGGCTTTATACACTTTTAGTAGGCTGCAAACCTCAAAACAAATACAAATGCATGATATACACTGATCAATGAATAGCCTGTGCAATAATGCACAAATGTTAGTGCCCAAACCACAAGGCATTACCAAACCTTCAGGGCAAGTGTAACTAGCCAGCTACTGTAGAGCTTCTAGGAGTTAATGAGTGACCAGGGTCAAGAATAATATACTGTCAAAGTTCATTACGGTTTACTCCAATGTTATCAGGAGCTTTAATATTGCCCTTCCTCCCACCCTTGGCAAAAAAGCATATCAAGATGGTTGCCATGGAGCTGAAGGGATTTGCATGTATGTTATCTGTCTATTTAAATAAATTCTCATGGTTTATAACTACTATAATGCATCTTCTTCCAGGAGCCTCAGCTCATTGCTAATTTATGGTCAGCTTAGTGTGTCTGGGTTTGATGATACCATCTGAAGCACGTCGTCTAGACAATTTTGAAAGTACACTGAACAGGGAACTTCAGTGAAATTGTATAATGCAAATAAATACCAAAATGCCATTGGAGACAACATTCTTCATAAAACATTTTCATCTCATTCCAAACTGGAATCACACTTAATAAGTAATTATTTCAAGTGACAAACCAACATTATTAAAAGCGGGTGTGGACTAGCATCAAAACCACCTTTGTTTTTCATTCCTTTTGTATCTGAACATCTGTGATTCAGCCAAAACCACCACTGCCATTATTGAGAACCACTTTAACCAGGCACTACATTAACCTTTAACCTCTTGAATTTAAGAGCGTTTTAACTCTTTGAGTACTGAACGAGGACCACTTTTGCAGACATTATATCAAAGCTGTAGTATTTCTTCTTTTTTTCCCTTAATTAATGTTTTTGATTATTTTCAAACTCTTCCATTTGAATTCTATATAGGCCATGTTTGTGAAGGTGTTCCAGTGCATCCTCTGAGTTTAATTTAAAACAAGACTGTTAGCAATGCTTAGAATTCATATTAACACCTGTTCATTTACCATCATTCAGAGCTCCATGCACTCCTGTGTCAGATACATGTATTCCTTTAATCTAGTATACTGTAAGTGAACGTCAGCCAATCCAAAACTTTGCTGCCCATATCCTAACCCGCACCAAATCCCACTCACCCATCACCCCTGTCCTTGTTGACCTACCTTGGCTCCCGATCCCCCAACGCTTAAAATGTAAAACTCTTGTCCTCACGTTTAAATGCCTTCATGGTCTCACTCCTCCCTATCTCTGTAACCTCCTGCAGCCCTACAAACCCCCTCCCAAACTTTCAGATCTTCTGACTCTGGCTCTGGCTGGTGTACCCTCCACCCCCCACCCCTCTTCACCCCACCATTGACAGCTGTACCTTCAGACATCTACACTTCATGCTCTGGAATTCCCCTCCATAAACTCCTCCGCCTCTCCACCACCCATTCCTTCTTGAAGGCCTTCCTCATCAACCGTGGTTTTGATTAACACTCCTAGTGTGTCCTTCTTTGTCTTGGTGTCCATTTTGTCTGATTACGCCTCTGTGAAGTGCCTTGGGATATTTTTCTATGTTAAAAGAACCATATAAATGCAAGTTGATGTATTTGCTGCTCACAGTGCAATCTCCTCTACATTGCAGAAACCAAACATTGATTAGGTGACTGCTTTAACAAACACTCCATCCTGTCTGCCAGTGTGCCCTAAGTTCCCTATAGCTTGCTACTTTAACTACCCCTCCCATTATCTCTCCTAATTTTTGCCATGCTTATGTAACCTGAATTTCCACTGTGTCCATTCGTATCTGCATTTTTGCTCCATTTCAGACCAAAGCCCATTGCTTCTATCTCCCTTTTTTCCCCTTCTCTTGGTCCCTATTCTTCAGTCTCCTCCCGTTTCTGTCACCTAGTCCATCGAATACTTTGTTCCAGCAATCCGTACCCCAACCCTTCACTATTCCTCTTTCCTACTGCCATCTCAGGCTTGAATCTATTTGGGCAAACTCGCAGATTCCCTCTATGTCGCTCTTGGAATTCTCTGAAAGGCCCATTGAAGAACCCATCGCTGCTTCCTAACGAGCAGCAAAACCAATGTCCCATTCTCCTGTCTCGCCAGCCTTCCTGCCCAGTGCGCCCGCTGGTGGCTAATCCCACCAACTTCCTTCCTGTCCCACTCACCCACCCATCTCTGCCTCCTTGGGCTCTGGCAGACGATTAGCAATCACCGTCCTTCTCTGCATTTTGCTTCAGGATGTCCATTCATCGTGAACAAGGCATCATGACATCCATGATCTTATTGTGGATGATTGCATTGACATTCTGGCTTTGACAGAAGCTTGGCTTACAAGTGGCAACACATTGCCCCTTACTGAAGCCTCCCTGCCTGGCTATACTTACCACTATCTGCCTCGCCCAAACCGCTGCTGTGACAGTGTGGCTCTTATCACCAAATCACACCTTAGCTTCTTCCCCTACTCCTTTGGTACCTTCTCCTTCTTTAAGCACCTCACCTAGTTCCACCCCTCTCACCTCTCCTTTAAAATTCTCATTCTCTACTGCCCCCCTGACCCCATTCTGAGTTTCTTACCAAGACCGCCTCTCTCTTTTCCTCCCTAAGCCTCTGCACTGAGCAACTCCTGATCCTCAGTGATTTCAATCTTCATCTCAACTCACCTTCTTTGATTTCACTGCCCTTCTGTTCTTCCCTTAACCTTTCCTGCCATATAAACTCTCCTACCCATAGTCACAGTCAGACCTTGTCAATAACAGGCAAAGCCATCTCCAACCACTTCCTTGTATCCCTCACCATCTACATCCCCTACCCCCTACCAATCCCACTTCCCTCTGTGTTCACTCCTTGAATTACCTCTCCCCCAAGTCAGTTACAAATGCACTTTCAAATTCCCAGCTGTCTAGCTTTTTGCCACAATATTTCTGCAGCTGCCGATCTGCTCAACTGTTCTTTCTCCTTCAGCTTCGATGCCTTTGTCCCCACTAAGATCTTTCCTCTCGCCCACTATGGTCGTTGCCCCAGTATGGCCCTCATCTTTGATTCCTCAAGTCTAAGGAGTGCAGACCTGAATGTATCTGATGCACGACTGGTTTAGCCATGCATCACCAGATTTGTCTGGACTACATCAAGTACTATCAGGCATCACTCTCCACTCCCAAAACCCCTCACTACTTCAGGATCATCCTGGAGAGCAAAGATGACCCCCAATTTCTTTTCTTCACTACTAACCATCTCATTAAACCCCTCACCCATGCCTATCCCACCCACCCCCCTCCCACTATCTCCTGACCCTCTACCATCACCTGCAACAACAAATGCAAGGATTTTAAGGATTTCTTTGCTACTACGTTTGAGCCCATCCATTCAACTGTTTCTGCTACATTCCCCCATTACCCTTGCCCATCAAAACAAACCTCCCCCAAGGCCTCTATCTACCCTAACCCTGAATCCACATCTTTCTCTAGATTCTCTCCTATCTCCACTCATGCTCTCTCTGAGCTCATCTTGTCTATGAGACCCACCTCCATTCCCACTAAATTGCTGACCACCCAACTTCCTTTGCTGCCTCCCATTCTAGCATTGTACATGATTCCCTTCCCTCAGGTACTGTCTCCCTTCTTTCGGCATTCTCTCAAGAGTTCATCAAGGGACCCATAGCTGCCTCCTTATGAGCAACAATGCCAACTGCCCCATCGTCCTGTCTCACTGACCTTCCCACCCAGTGCGCCCGCTGGAGGCTAACTTTGCGAATCTCCTTCCCGTCCTGCTCACCCCACCTCACCATTATAATCCCCCTCCTCAAAAAATGCACTCCATCTCCTTGCAAACTACCCTTTCCTCTCCAAAGTCCTTGAACATGTTGTCACCTCCAAAATGTATGGCCATCTTTTCTACACCTCCATGTTTGACTCTCTCCAAAAGGTTTCTGCCCAGCCTGAGCATTTAAACGGCCCTAGTTAAAGTAAAAAATGACATCCATGGTAGTGATAGTGGTGCATTTTCCCTCCTCGTCTTTTCTGCGGCCTTTGACATGATCGTTCACACTTTCCTCCTCCAATGCCTCTTCTCCATTCTCCAGC